>NC_142595.1:15058700-15381200 GCF_965207765.1 Zootoca vivipara | reverse complement strand
TACTGGACAGAGGCTGTTTAGGGCTTTAAAGATCAGCACCAACACTTTGAATTGTGCTTGGAAATGTACTGGGAGCCAATGTAGGTCTTTCAGGACCGGTGTTACATGGTCTTGGCGGCCAGTCCCAGAATTATCAGTGGCAAAAATGCCTTTTTCAAAATGTCAATTGTGGTTGCTGGTTCTCAGTCTGGACTGGGACCACAGCGTAGGGCAGCCATGATGGGAATCGTAGTCTGACAACATCCCTAGGGCAGCAGGATGGGGATAGCTGGGTTCGAGTGCAGAACTAAGGCAAGAGGGTCCCGAGTTCAGATCCCGCAACCAACCATGAAGCTCACAGGGTGTCTGTGGGCCAGTCCCTCCCTCCCAGCCTAATCTAACTCACAGGATTGTTGTGAGAAAGAAACAGGAGATGTGGCCCTGAGTGCTGGCCTGAGCTTCTTAGAGCATGGATAGGCAAACTAAGGCCCGGTCCCCGGATCCGGCCCAATCACCTTCTAAATCTGGCCCGCAGACGGTCCGGGAATCAGCGTGTTTTCACATGAGTAGAATGTGTGCTTTTAATTTAAAATGTATCTCTGGGTTATTTGTGGGGCATAGGAATTCGTTCATTTCCCCTCCCCCCCCCAAAAAAGTCCGGCCCCCCACAAGGTCTGAGGGACAGTGGACCGGCCCCCTGCTGAAAAAGTTTGCTGACCCCTGTCTTAGAGGGAAGCTGAGATTTAAAAAGTCCGGAAATGAGTGTACAAGGGGGTGTTTGCATAACTTCCCCATTTACGGTAAATCTCTTGCAGAGCCTTGAGCCCTGAATGGGGTTAACAGCAGAGCTGTCCCTTCAAAAGGTGAGGCTGGGTTGAAAGTCGCTAGTTGGCAAACCTGTTCCCTGTGCTGCTTGCTTTCTGCAGGTGGCAGTCGCTCAGCTTTCTTCTTCGTGCTCAGCAGCCAAATGTGATGTCATAGTGCTGGCAACTCCAGGCATTCTGCATTGTTCCTAGGCAAGAGCTGTGTTCTTTTCCCACTGACAACCCCATAGAGGGAAGGGAATGGGGAACTTGTGGCCTTCCAGATAGCATTGGGCTCCAGCTCCCAGCCTCAGATGCTAGGGTTGCCATATGCCTGGAACTTCACAGACATAGGCAGGATTTGACCCAGATTTTTTTTCTGGGCGGAAATGGCTTAAATGTCATTTAACATTTCAAAACTTGACTTCCTTCCCCCTCTTTCTGCACTTCCTTAAAAATATATTTTTAATATTTTCTACGTATCCAAATTAACTTACTTTGTTAATTTATTCATCTACTTTAAATACATGCTGTTATGAAACGGCAGGTGATCACGACAACCCTGCCAACGTTCTTATCTGTTTACAATTTGTTTGTAAATATTCAATAAACCATTTCCATTCTTTTAGAAGAAGTCTGTTATCTTGATTTCTTGTTTTCCCCGATAAGTTTCGCCATTTCTGAATATTCCATAAATTTTTGTATCCATTCTTCCTTTGCTGGAATAATCTTTTCATCATGCATACATGAATAAATTTCTGTACAGTTTGGGTAGTTCCGACCCTATAATTCCCTAAAGGAAAGCTTCTGGGTTTTTCCCCCCTACAAACATTATTTGTACAACTTTTTCAACTTTGGCTAAATAAATAAAGCTCCACAACTTTGCCCCCACCCCCACAAAAAGTTTCTGTCTGGATTTTCACTTTTTGGAATATGGCAACCCTAACAGGTGCCCCAACCCTAGCCTAGGGCTTGAGATTTGTTTCAGAATTTGTATGCAAGTAGCGAAATGAGCAGGCAACATTCGCCCTGAACTGGGCAGAAGGCAATTTGGGAACTGCTGGTAGATCTCTGGGTGATTTGCAATAGATCACATACCCTCCAACATTTCTCTGATGAAAATAGGGGCGTCATATTTCTCCATCGTATCAACAACAACAACAACAACAATTTTGTTACAGTATTTATACCAATCCACCTGATTGGGTTGCCCCAGCCACTCTGGACAGCTCCCAACAGTTATAAAAACGTAACAAAACATTAAACATTAAAAAACTTCCCTATACAGGGCTGCCTTCAGATGGTTTGGGGGTCAGATAACTCCATACCCTCCCTGCAATATAGGGACACCTGGGAGCGGGTTTTATCATGGTGGAATAAGTCGTGTTTGAAATGGCTCAGGAACATTCGCCTGGGTTCAGGAACAGGGAAACTGAATCATCGGAGGCCTTGACAATGTTGTTGTTTAGTCGTTTAGTCGTGTCCGACTCTTTGTGACCCCATGGACCATAGCATGCCAGGCACTCTTGTCTTGCACTGCCTCCCGCAGTTTGGTCAAACTCATGTTCGTAGCTTCGAGAACACTGTCCAAGCATCTCGTCCTCTGTCGTCCCCTTCTCCTAGTGCCCTCAATCTTTCCCAACATCAGGGTCTTTTCCAAGGATTCTTCTCTTCTCATGAGGTGGCCAAAGTATTGGAGCCTCAGCTTCACAATCTGTCCTTCCAGGGAGCACTCAGGGCTGATTTCCTTAAGAATGGATAGGTTTGATCTTCTAGCAGTCCATGGGACTCTCAAGAGTCTCCTCCAGCACCATAATTCAAAAGCATCAATTCTTTGGCGATCAGCCTTCTTTATGGTCCAGCTCTCACTTCCATACATCACTACTGGGAAAACCATAGCTTTAACTATACGGACCTTTGTCGGCAAGGTGATGTCTCTGCTTTTTAAGATGCTGTCTAGGTTTGTCATTGCTTTTCTCCCAAGAAGCAGGCGTCTTTTAATTTCGTGACTGCTGTCACCATCTGCAGTGATCAAGGAGCCCAAGAAAGTAAAATCTCTCACTTGACAATACTGTAAAATCTTGCCTTGACAATACTGGATAATATATCCAGATTGAATCAAGGAAGGCTTGGCCTGTTTTGTTCTTGTTAAAATGTTACCCAGTGCTGTGACAGTCGGTTCCAGGCTGTATTGGAATTTGTAATGCATTACTCCAGTCCGAATTATTACCAAGATGAGATTTCTCCGACTACGTTTCAGATCCAAATTGAATTGACGCTTCATTCCAAATTTTGTTTGGTGGATCGAGTTTATCAAGTGATTTGCAGTCCTGAGTCAGCACAGGGTATCTGAGCAGGGATAACAGATGTACACCGCCATAGCTGCCAAGTCTCCCGTTTTTCGCGGGAAACCCCCATATTTTAAACCGTTTCCCGCTGGCAGCCCGGATCGGGAAAAATCCCATAAATCCCCCAGATTTCTTACCTGCCAGGGAAGCTCCATTTTGGGTCCTGGAGCCGCCCGATTTCCGGTGCCCAGACATGGGTAGCGCGTCATGCATAGAAGCGACTTCCGGTGCTGCTCTGCCCATGCCTGGGCACCGGAAATCGGGTAGAGCAGCACCGGAGGTCGCTTCTACGCATGCGACCTCCAGTGCTGCTCTACCCGATTTCCGGTGCCCAGGCATGGGCAGAGCGGCACCGGAAGTCGCTTCTACGCATGTCTGGACATGCGTAGAAGCAACTTCCTGTGCTGCGCCGCTGCTGATCCCACATTTTCAGCGGGAGACTTGGCAGCTATGGTACACAGCCTGGGGAGGAATAGGGCTGATGGACCTGTCGCAGTGTTTCTCCTGTGTGTGTTTTCAATATCCGTGAAGGCTAAGGGGGAGAATGTAGGGCATCATCATTTAATAATAATAATAATAATAATAATAATAATAATAATAATAATCAGTATCTAACTCAGGGGTCGGCAAGCTAAGGCCCATGAGCGTTGGGGTATGGAAGCCGGAACAGATTTAGGGAGGGCCTGTTCCTGTGTGTAGCCAGAAATCCTTGCACTAGCAAGTCTGATTAGCTAGATAACTGCCCAATGTTTCGCAATCATGATTGTTCAATTAGATTTAAATGATGCTTAAACAATCACACGAATTGAATTTAGGCTCATCGGTATCCTATTTTGATTTCTTGTCGTAACTTCGCACCACTTTGTTAGCGATCTTAAATGCGGCCCGTTGATCTCTGGCCACTTCTGATGCATCTGCTAGGCGTGGGCCTTCAGCTTGTATAAATTAGTCCTTTCAGAAGGCAGCAATTGTACGGTGGCACTCTAAGGCAAAATGTGTGCTCTCTTACATCCGTCCATCACTACGTTCATCACTACGCTCGCGGGGTCACATGTAAGGTATCTGAAGATCTAATAAGTTCCAGCCTAGTACTTTCTCAAAGACAGTACAGTGGTACCTCTGGTTATGAACTTAATTTGTTCCGGAGGTCCGTTCTTAACCTGAAACCGTTCTTAAGCTGAGGTACCACTTTAACTAATGGGGCCTCCCGCTGCCACTGCCGCACGATTTCTGTTCTCATCCTGAGGCAAAGTTCTTAACCTGAGGTACTACTTCCGGGTTAGCGGAGTCTGTAACCCGAAGTGTTTGTAAGCCAAGGTGTTTGTAACCCAAGGTACCACTGTAGTTTGCACGCAGCTGCTTGTGACCCTGGGACATTAATCACAATCATTGTGTACATTTGCAGCAACCCACAACCCTGGAACCCACCCTACATTGTTGGTGAAGTGTGTCTTAATGCTTCGAGTGAAATTTCCAGCCGATAGCGAAACAGACTTGTTTTGAACTAGAAAAAATAGAAATATTGTATGTGAACAGCCATCATGCGGAGTCAGGTAGCATTCAGAGAATTCCAGGGTGAAGAATGTATAGGGAGGGAATTTCCTGTCCATATATGACAGGTATCTGAAGAAGTGTGCATGCACACAAAAGCTCATACCAATGACAAACTTAGTTGGTCTTTAAGGTGCTGCTGGAAGGATTTTTTTTTATTTTGTTTCATATATGACAGGGTCATTCATACAAGTCTCCCATTGCAGATAATGACTGGACACATGGCACTACATCTCCTTGTACCACACAAGTGCAAGGAGAAGTACCAGTATTTTGTTTCTCTACACTGGGAGGGTTGAATCACATTCACGGTTAGGACATAGCTGCCAAGTACCCTGTTTTTCCCAGGAAACCCCCGTATTTTCTTACTGTTTCCCGCTGGTCTCCCGAATGGATTTATATCCCGTAAATCCCCCGGAAAGCAGCTCCTGCCGGCGGCCATATTTCTGGTGCCGCTCTGCCCATGTATGGGCACCAGAAATCGGGCGGCGCCGGATTGGAAGTCGCTTCTACGCATGTCCGGAAGTGCGTAGAAGCGACCTCCAGTGCCTCTCTGCCCAGTTCAAAAATGGCCGCAGCACCAGAAGTCACTTCTACGCATGTCCGGAAGTGCGTAGAAGCGACTTCTGGCGCCGCTCTGCCCATTTCCAAAATTGCCGCAGTGCCAGAAGTTGCTTCTACGCATGTCCAGAAGTTGCGTAGAAGCGACTTCCGGTGCCGCGCTGCTACTGGTCCCGGATTTTTCAATCCGGAACTTTGCAGCTATGGGTTAGGACCAGGCTGAGAAAAAAGTGCTTACCTCTGGATTCATCGTATACTTTGTCCGTTGCATCGCTTCTTTTTTAACAGGGCTGCCTCCTGACTTAATATTAGTGTATCCAGAGATACATTTAATATCTGAAAGAACACCTTTTCTATCTGTGTTAAGATCAGCATGGGGGGCCTTTATAGTTCCACTACCCTCAGAGGTTCAGGGTGTTGGCCCAAGTGAGGACATTATCTGCAGCAGATCCTAGGTCAGACTTCCTCAAACTTGGCCCTCCGGATGTTTTGAGACTACAATTCCCACCATCCCTGACCACTGGTCCTGCTGGCTAGGGATCATGGGAGTTGTGGCCCCAGGAACATTTGGGGGGCCGAGTTTGAGGAAGCCTGTCCTAGGTTGTGGAATTCCCTCCTTACAGAGGTGTGTCTGGCACCTCTGCTATACAGCTTTTGGAGGATGCTGAAGAAGCATCTCAGGGCGGTGGGTTCATTCCCCACGTTGGGCAAAAGATTTCTGCATTGCAGGGGGTTGGACTAGATGACCCTTGTGGTCCCTTCCAACTTGACCATTCTACAATTCTACAAAAAATATACAGGGCTGTCTTCAGACAGTTTGGAGGTCAGTTGATTTCTTTGATGAAAATAGGGACGTCCTACCATTTCTCCAATGAAAACAGAGACACCCTAAAAGTGGGACCTTCTGGGATCAGATCAGAAACCAGGACAGCTTCTGTAAATCTGGAACTGCCCCACACTGAGAGGGTCTCAAATTAGACTGGTGAACTGAAGAAAGCCAAGCAGGACTGGGCTTTTTGTGTTAAAGGGCTATGAGCTCTGTTCGCTTCTGCGACTGAGAAAAAAGCTCAGAATGTGCTCAGAGGCACCCTCTTCCTTCATTCTAACTGGGTGCCTTTTGCACCTGATCTCGGCGTTTTAGTAAAAAGCAGAGTAGATCTCGCAAGCCCCTGAGTCTTGCGCTGTGCTGGCGAAGAGAGCAACCGGCGCTTTAGCTCTTGTAGACTCAGGAATGCACCACCATGTTGGGTGCTATGTGAGTCAATGTCTCTTTTCATACAGGCAACCCTAGGCAGTGTCTTGCATTGGCTCCATCCAGGCTCTCTGTGTCAGCCCTGTATCCCCGGCCACAAATCAGAGAGCTTGTGGAAATGGGTCTACAGATGTCCCTTTGTCCTTGCCTGTTCCTCTCCCTCCCGAATCATTCCCACACTCTGTAAGGATCTGGTTCTGTCCATACAGTGCCCGCCAGATTGCCCTCCCTGGCGTGCCCACCCAGTGTCAGTTGGCTGGCATCTTTCCCGCCAGGCTGTGACATTTGCCAACATTATTGTGCATTCAGAAGATTTCTGTGTGTCTTTCTGGAATTATGTTGTTTAACAATCAAGGCAAGATACGCTGTGCTCTCCCCTTCCTTCCTATTTCTATTGCTTTTAAAAAATACAATAGTCATTTCTCTTTTAAAAACCAAACCGACTTTGCTTCATTATTTTATCTAGATTTTCAAACGTTTGTAGTTTTCTCTCTTTTTAATGATTTTGTATCTTTTCAGCTTTCACCCCCATTTTCTCCTTTATTTTTTTGATCCTTTCCCACATTATTTCTCTCCAAAAAATTTTGGTAGAGCTGTTACACCTGCATTATTTTCAACTTCATGATTTTCTCTTCCTCTCCTGTATTATATTCCCCCCTCCCTGCTCCTTTATTTTCCCCTAGATCTCTCGCTCCTCTTTTATAACCTGTTTTCTACACAATGTATATTTAAAGCACTTCAGAATCCTGGGAGCTGTAGTTTACCCCCCACAGAGCTACAATTCCCAGCGCTCTTAATAAACTACAGCTCCCACAATTCTTTGGCATAGGTGGAAAATGTGCTTTAGACATATAGCAAGTTATCAGCCCTAAATGCTTAAAGCACCTTGAGGAATTATTACAACAGTCCTATAAGGAAGTCCAATATTATAATCCAGAAATGCTGAAGATTGAGAGCCGAGAGAGTGGCGGCTTATCTAAAACCACAATCAGTGGGTGTAAATACACTTAACTCTCTCTGGAATTGCAGTTTGCAAGTTGCCAACTTCTTCATTTTTCTCTCCTCCTCCCCCCGCCCATTTTTCCTTTCTGTTCTCTTGTCTGTGTTCCGTTCTTCTTTCTTATCACATTTCCCCAGTGGAGAAATCCAGAGAATAAAAGAAATGATTCAGGCCACAACAGATTAGAGAGGTACTTTAACCTGGCAAGCAAGATCTCTGGGAAGGATTGAAGGTTTGCCAGCGGGGGGGTGAAGAGAAGGAAATCCATTTCTGTCCCATTTCCAGCTAGTGCATCTTTGCGGCTGTCAGCTCCAAAATTCTCCCGGCCCTGTTTAAATTAAGCTTGCGGTAGTTTAGGCCACAAAGTACCACCCAAAGATGGGGCGAGGGCTTTATTTTTGTGCACCATGACATTATATTGCAGTGTGAAGGGTAAGTTAGTTTCTCTCTGCACAACAGCTCTCGGCCGTCATGGCCAGATTACTGGTGATTATTACTTCTGGGTTGCCGGGGGAATGATTTATCCCATCTGGAACGGATTAATTCACTTTCCATTACTTTCAATGGGAAAGTTCGCTTCAGTTTATGAACGCTTCAGTTTATGAACAGACTTCCGGAAACCAATTACACCCATGCTTCGGGTTAAGTACGCTTCAGGTTGAGTACTCCGCGGACCCGTCTGGAACGGATTAATCCACTTTCCATTACTTTCAATGGGAAAGTTCGCTTCAGTTTATGAACGCTTCAGTTTAAGTTCTCTGCGGACCGTCTGGAACAGATTAATCCACTTTCCATTACTTTCAATGGGAAAGTTCGCTTCAGTTTATGAACGCTCCAGTTTATGAACAGACTTCCGGAACCAATTGTGTTCATAAACCGAGGTACCACTGTAATGTATATAACAATAACGTCAAAGCGCAGTGCAAACACGCAAATTTCCTGCAGATAGTTCTCTATTAGAAGCACAAAGTCATGTAAACTGGGAAATGGTCACAGGAAAGGATTCTTCACATAGCCATGTGTAGAGGCAGGAGTCAAGCGTGGATGGCGGATGCAGACGAACACCTCCTCACTGTCCCTTGGCGAACGCAGTACAATAGATCAGAAGACCTGTCCCCCGGATGATAAGCAGGTTTTGCAACAGCTTATTCAGTTCACAATACTACCGGTATATACTTAACACAATACATCAAGGATATAAGATCTTCACAGGCACAGCAAGTGAGGGTAGCCGTGTTGGTGTTTTGGTCTTGGTGTATAATAATCGGTTTAACACCTGGTACTTTCTTTGTATGGCAGAGCCTGTCTTCGTATGGAGGGCAAGTCCTTAACTCACCGAGCTTTCGAGACCAAACAGCTACCCTCCTCCCTAACACCTCACACACCCCTGTGTAATTAATCATTCATTAATGGCGTACTGTAAGACAGGAAATAAACTATGCCATAGGAATGACTCAGGCTGTTAGCCCAACTTCACTTGCTTGCCTAACATTCTCTAGAAGCCCCCCCCCAAGTGCTCGTATAACTTTCCCAACAAACTTGCTCCCTTGGTCAACTTCATAATGTTCAACATGGATCTGCTTCTATATAATTCTCAGCCATTTCCTCTTGCCCTCTCCGCAGTGGATAGGATGATTAATTGTTCCTGTCCCTCCCCCTCTCCTCTCTGAGATGCCTTTAAATATTTGAAAACTGTCAGGATATCCCCACTTAATCTTCTTTCCTCTACATATCCAATTGCTTTAGCCTTTCCTCACAGGATTTGTCTTTTAGGCTCTCATATTTTGTGGCTCTCTGCTGAATACTGCTCAACTTGTCAACCGCCTTCTCCATCCCAGTTTTCTGACACGCTTAAAAAATGGGCAGGAAATTGCAAAAATATGAGGATGTGAGAGGAAGGGGTGGGTGGGAGGGGAGAGTTAAAGTTTCTGTAGGATCTAAGGAGCGTGAATGGGGGGGCTCCCTTCATGGTGAACCTTGACCAATTATGGAGAACCCATGGCCCTCTCAGCTCCAACAAGCCCCAGGCAGCACTGATGGGAGTTGGAGTCCAACCACATTGGAAAGGCAACAGGTTCTCCATCCATGATATACTGAAAACTTGTTTGTGAGTGGTACACTGGGGGGCTCAATTGTTCCTTTTTAGGGAGCAGTACTTTTTCATAGAACCACCGCATTGGTTGGATGTGGGCCTTACGGACATAAGAAGAGTCTGTTGGATCAGGCCAATGGCCCATCTAGTCCTGCATCCTGCTCTCACAGTGACCAAGCAGATGCGATGCTCATGGTTTCCAGCATCCATATTTAGAAGATTACTGCCTCCAACCATAGAAGCCGAACCGAGCCATCATGGCTGCCAGCTATCGATAGACTTCTGAATTTATCCAATCGTCTTTTAAAGCTGTGGCCGTCACTGCCCCCTATGAGACCAAGTTCCATAGCTGAACTATGTGCTCTGTGAAGAACTTTCTTTTCTCTGCCCTGAACCCTCCAACATTCAACTTCATTAGATGTTTTCAAGTTCTAGTGTTATGTTCTCCATGCCATGCAAAATTGTATGAACTTGTACCATGTCACCCCCTCCATGCCTTTTCTTTAAATCTTAAAGGCCCCAGATGCTGCAACCATTCCTCATAGGGGAGTTTCTCCATCCCCTTGGTCATTTGGTGATTTTGGCCTTGCCCAACGCTCTGCTGTATCTAAGTAACCCATAGCTGGAACATCCTCTAAAGATGGCTATTCAGTCTCTGCTTGAAGACCTCCAACACCACCCATCCCTTTAGCTCAATGTTTCTGAAACTTGGGTCTCCAGCTGTTTTCAGACTACAACTCCCATCATCCCCAGCTAGGAGGACCAGTGATGAGGGATGGTGGGAAGTGCAGTCCAAAAACAGCTGCAGGCCCAAGCTTGGGAAACACTGTTCATCCAAGACCTTCCGTCATGTAACTTAAGTCCACTAGATCTAGCCCAGCCCTCTGGGGCAGCAAGAGAGCAAGCCTTTGTTCCCTTGTATGGGGCAAGTCCTTGGGTATGCTGAGCCCCATCATGTCTCACCCCACCCCGCCACTTTGTCTTCTCTTCTCTGAGCTAAGCATGCAGAATTCCTTCAACCTTTCCTTGTAGGTCTTGTTTTCTGCAGCCCTGGCCATCTTCTTTGCATTGCCCTCCTCTGCACCCATTTCGATTAACGTGGACCTTTGCCACGTGTGGCCTGCAAAGCCGCAAGGCGGCCCCAGAGCCATGTGCTATGGCCAGCAAGGTCCTTGACCCCCTGCTTTTATTCCTGTTGTGGCCACAGACAGGTTGCAAACCCAGGCTGGCTATTAAACCTTTTGTGGGCCACCCTTTGTTAAGGTCGCCATATTTCAAGAAGTGAAAATCCGGACACAAAAGTTGCGGGAGGCGGGAATTGAAGTTTTAGAGCAGAGGTAGGCAACCCAAGGCCCGTGGGCTGGATGCGGCCCAATCGCCTTCTCAATCCGGCCCGCGGACGGTCCGGGAATCAGCGTGTTTTTACATGAGTAGAATGTGTCCTTTTATTTAAAATGCATCTCTGGGTTATTTGTGGGGCAGGGGAATTCGTTCATTTTCTCCCCCAAAGTATAGTCCGGCCCACCAAATGGTCTGAGGGATGGTAGACTGGCCCACAGCTGAAAAAGGTTGCTGATCCCTGTTTTAGAGCTATTTTTTAGGAAACCTGCCAAAAAAACAACAGGCATTTTTACCGATTTTTGGAAATTCCGCCTGGGCGCTATTTTCAATGGACAAATCCTGGGGAATTTCGAACATATGCCAGCCCTACCATATGTTGCTTGCATTCAACTTGCACAGGGTGGGGGTGGAGAGGTCATGAATTCATTTCTCTCACCAGTGAGCTTCATTCTTCACCTCTCTGGACTCTCCCTAAATTAAATGCAGTCCAATTTAATGGAAGAAGCGCCGTTTTTCATACCATCGTCACTCCTAAGGGAAAGAAACCTCAGTGAGGAAATGCAGTAGAGGAGGCATATATAGATTTGTGGCACGTTGCTTGCATGCTGGGCTTTTTTTTTTTTTAATGCTGTTTGGCGAGGAACATTAGTGCACACTAAAGCTCCAGCATTTCACATCATCTGTGCAGAATCTTCTAATGGACTGTGTCGATCCAGATTCAGCTCCCCACTCAGCCTCAATGGGTGGCATTCTCTCTCAGGCTCACCTGCCTCGCTGGATTGTTGTGAGTAGGGCTGAGTGAAAAAAGGACTCCTAAAATTCTCAGTGTTACTTACAGGTGGGGACGTGGGTGGCGCTGTGGTCTAAACCTCTGAGCCTAGGGCTTGCCGGTCGGAAGGTCGGCGGTTTGAATCCCCGCGACGGGGTGGGCTCCTATTGCTCTGTCCCAGCTCCTGCCAACCTAGTAGCAGTTCGAAAGCACATCAAGTGCAAGTAGATAAATAGGTACCGCTCCAGCGGGAAGGTAAACGGCGTTTCCGTGCGCTGGTCTGGTTCGCCAGAAGCGGCTTAGTCATGTTGGCCACATGACCCGGAAGCTGTCTGCCGACAAACGCCTGCTCCCTTGGCCTATAGAGCTAGATGAGCGCCGCAACCCCAGAGTTGTCCACGACTGGACCTGATGGTCAGGGGTACCTTTACCTTTACTTGCAGGTGTCAAAATGGGGAGGAGGGAACATTTCGCTGGATATACTCCAAGAATTGACTCAATTTCTAACAGTTCAGGAGGAGCTCAGAAAAGGAAAGGGAAGGGTTTTTTTTAAATAAAAAAGCCAGGAAATTATTTTCCAATAAACTAAGGCTCGCTTGATGTTGAATGAGACCCAACTGTTAGTTCTCAGCAGTGGGTGAAGGAGGCAATGAACCAAGAGAGGAGGTCTGGAAGAAGTAGGATACCCTCCAGATTTTTCTCCAATTAAAACAGGCATGTCCTATTCCATAATAATATTAAAGGTAAAGGTAAAGGGATCCCTGACCATTAGGTCCAGTCGTGACCGACTCTGGGGTTGCGCGCTCATCTCGCATTATTGGCCGAGGGAGCCAGCATATAGCTTCCAGGTCATGTGGCCAGCATGACAAAGCCGCTTCTGGCAAACCAGAGCTGCACATGGAAATGCCGTTTACCTTCCCGCTGTAGCGGTTCCTATTTATCTACTTGCATTTTGATGTGCTTTCGAACTGCTAGGTTGGCAGGAGCTGGGACCAAGCAACGGGAGCTCACCCCGTCACAGGGATTCGAACCGCCGACCTTCTGATCAGCAAGCCCTAGGCTCAGTGGTTTAGCCCACAGCACTACCTGGGTCCCTATAATAATATTAAAAGCACAATAAAACATTAAACATTGAAAAGCTTCTGTCACAGTGGCCGGAGTGGACTACTTCAGAGTAACGACGCTACGCAGCTCTGCATTTTATTCTTTTATTGGTGCTGCGTATTTACAGTGCTAAAGTCATTGCTATTTACACGGAGTGATGTGATCAGTCGGTTTCAGAACCTCCTAATGGCTTTTGGCGCGTCTTTCTCCAACACAAAAGCTTTGGCAGACCCATCCTCTTTCCCCTCCTCTTTCTGCGTAGTTCTGGCATTGGGGGGATGGGTCTCCCTCCCTTATTCGCCCCTTCCTGTCCCACCTGGGACCCTGGCTCCTCTACCTTGCCTGAGCCTCGGACACGACTTCCTGCTTCCCCACTGGAATCGGAACTCTCTCTGCTTTCCCCTGTGCTCGGTGATTGGCTTGAACTCAGGAGGGGAGGGACTTCGCGATATCCCCTGTCCCTCACATCCTCCCTCTACAGAGTTGCCTTCAGATGTCTTCTAAAGATTGTACAGTTGTACCTTAGAAGTCGAACAGCTTAGTTCCTGAATGTTTTGACTCCTGAATGTTGCAACCCCGGAAGTGACTGTTCCGGTTTGCGAACTATTTTCAGAAGCCGAATGTCCGACGGGGCTTCTGTGGCTTCCGGTTGGCTGCCGGAGCTTCCTGCAGCCAATCAGAAGCCGCGCTTGGGTTTTTGAACGTTTTGGAAGTCAAACGGACTTCGGGAATGGATTCCATTCGACTTCCAAGGTACGGCTATATAGTTACTTATCTCCTTGGCTCGAGGGTGGCATAACTCTATACCCTCCAACATTTCTCTGGTGAAAATGGGGACGTCCTAAGGAAAAGCAGGACATTCTGGGCTCAAATCAGAAACCAGGACAGCTTCTGTAAATCTGAGGCTGTCCCTGTTAAAATAGGGGCAGTGGGTGGGTCCGCCTCGCCTCTTTGAACCATATTGAAATGTATTAGAACTGTATCCACAGTTGCCCCTTTGGCAATACCTGTTCCTGGGAACTACGGAACTCCGTTTTCCCATAAGGCATCTGGTTAGCCACTGTGAGCAATGAGTGCCGAACTAGATGGGCTTTGGGGCTGATCCAGGAGGCCTCTTCTTAATGTGTTTATGGTCTGGCACGCCTCTGACACCCCAGCCACTTGCCTTACTCACTTAGGGCAAGTTGGATGCAAAAGCTGTGTTAATATTCAAAAACTCTATAGACAAGAACTTGGGTTCCTTTGCTGGAGGGCTTCCATTTCAGGGCAGGGAAGGTTGTCCAAGATGGGCGTTTGGGGGAAACGATTTTTTTTCCGTGGCCGTAACTTTCCACATTTTATCAGCCTCTCGAACTGCTAAGGCAGCAACATTTGGGACCCCGGATTATACATCTCCTGCCAGAAGCGTGATCACTGGGACCTGCTTGCAAATAAGTGTGCAACCTCCTTCGTCTCCCTGCCAATAATAAAAAGGGAATTAATTTTTCATGGTGTTTGAAATATTCATTCTTTACTGGGGCATTAAGTAAACATATGAGGACTTTCTTTCTTTCTTTCTCTGGGAACCTGGCATTGTACAGTGCCAGGAATGGCGCTTGAATATGTTTTCCTAGAACCACTTAATTGCCTGACAGGGGTTGAACACTTCATTTGGGTCTTGAAGACAGCCTGTTCCGAGGCTCGGATCATTTAAAATAAAAGATATTGAGCGCCGTGCGGTGGGAAGGCCTTTCTCTGCCTGTGAGACCCTTTTGAGATGAATGGGAGCAGCGTGAGGGCGCAAGAAGGAAACCCTTCCTGATGGATTATGTGCTTAAACTATTGAGATATAAAATGCATTCATTTAAATAATGAATTGCTACCATCCGTCAACAATTGCCAGGCCAAAGCAAAAAGATCTTGCAGTGGTTTCTGGAGGATACTCAAGCTAGGACATTAGAAAACCATCACACACAAACACACACACACACACACACACACACACACACACACACACACACCGGTATTGGCCCGAATATAAGCCGCACCCGAATATAAGCTGCTCCCTTAAAATTCCGCAGGCACTCACACCTGTTCTGTTTACCGTATATCTGTTTCAGCGATATTGTAAAAGCCATTTTTTGTAAGGTTGCGAATTTAAGCCGCACTTTAACTTTTCACGGTCGGAACTTGGAAAGAAAGTGAGGCTTATCTTCAGGCCAATACGGTATACAGTATATGTATTTATTTATATATATATATTTATATATGTGTTTATAAAATCTAGGACTGCAACAGTTGGGCTGCGATCCTGCACTCCCTCACTACGGAGGAAGCTCTTAGAATACAGTGGGATTTACTGCTGAGTAAACGCGTGTAGAATTGGTTCGCTGATCCTAGGCCTACCTAGGAGTAAGTCCCAGGTAGGGCCTTACTTCTGCAATTCTATACATGTCATCTTAAATGTAAATCTTACTCTTAGGTTATTGTGTGCACCATCACAACTTTTTTGGATCCACTTGTGGCCTAACTCTACTTTTCCAACTTTTGCAATGGAAAGCAGAGTTATAATCATAGCGGTCAAGTTTTCCCTTTTCTCGCGAGGAAGCCTATTCAGCAGAAGGGAATTTCCCTTAAAAAAAGGGAGAACTTGACAGCTATGATTATAATCACATCACTGATAAAGAACACATTTATGCACCATTCTGTATACAGACATAATATTTTTGAACAGGATTTAAGCAAGGCATATGCATGGCATTTCGAAGCCTGCAGAACCTCCAAGTGTCCCTATTTTCCAGGGACAGTCCCGGATTTACAGAAGCCGTCCCGGTTTCTGATTTGATCCTGGAATGCCCCACTTTTTCTTAGGATGTCCCTATTTTCATTGAAGAATATGGAGAACACCCCTATTTTCAGCTGAGAAATATTGGAGGGTATGGAGTTAGGCAACCTTCGAGCCAAGGAGATAGTAATAAAAAATAATAATTATTATTTATTATTTATACCCCGCCCATCTGGCTGGGTTTCCCCAGCCACTCTGGACGGCTTCCAACAGAAATATTAAAATACACTAATTTCTTAAAGATTAAAAGCTTCCCTAAACAGGGCTGCCTTCAGGTGTCTCCTAAAAGTCTGGTAGTTGTTTTTCTTTTTGACATCTGGTGGGAGGGCGTTCCACAGGGCGGGTGCCACAACCGAGAAGGCCCTCTGCCTGGTTCCCTGTAACTTGACTTCTCGCAGCGAGGGAACCACCAGAAGGCCCTCGGCGCTGGACCTCAGTGTCCGGGCAGAACGATGGGGGTGGAGACGTTCCTTCAGGTATACTGGACCGAGGCCATTTAGGGCTTTAAAGGTCAGAACCAACACTTTGAATTGTGCTCGGAAACGTACTGGGAGCCAATGCAGGTCTTTCAAGACAGGTGTTACCGGTATGTGGTCTCGGCGGCCGCTCCCAGTCACCAGTCTAGCTGCTGCATTCTGGATTAGTTGTAGTTTCCGGGTCACCTTCAAAGGTAGCCCCACGTAGAGCGCATTGCAGTAGTCCAAGCGAGAGATTACTAGAGCATGCACCACTCTGGCAAGACAGTCTGCGGGCAGGTAGGGTCTCAGCCTGCGTACCAGATGGAACCTAGGAAAATAGTTGTCATAGGCTGGCTGGATGCAGAGGAATGAGGGCAGGAACCAGCTGGGGAACCCCTCCCCTCCAAGGGGAACCCCCAGGGGAAGAAGGCTCCGAGTCAGGGGACTGGTGGTGGGACGACGATGCTTGGTCAGAGGAAGAAATGGAGGTGTTGGAAGCTGAAGAGGCAGCAAAGTTTAGTGAGCAGGAAGAGGCTGGGGCAGAGCGCAGTCCAGAACCGGAGGCAGGAGAGGAGTGGGGCCATGAGACAGAGCTGGGGCAGGCTGCTGAAGAAGCCAGGGAGTCTCGCCCCCTTGCTGGCATCCCAGAACCAGAATAGGAATGAAGAGGGAGGAGCAAAGAGAGACAAGACGACCGAGTCTTGGGCTACTGGGGAATGAACCAGGTGGAGAGCCCTAGGCTGGATCTAGACCAGGCATAGGCAACCTTGGCTCTCCAGATGTTTTGGAACGACAACTCCCATGATCCCTAGCTAAGAGGGCCAGCGGTCAGGGATCATGGGAGTTGTAGTTCCAAAACATCTGGAGAGCAAAGGTTGCCTATGCCTGATCTAGATGCATCAAAGAAGCATTTCAGCAAAACACATGGTAAACTTTGTATGGGAACTCGCGTTGGCAAAAATGGAACTCCACAGCGCCACCTGGTGTCACAGTGTTATAATGCACATACAACGCATATAAAACACTTTTTCTTTATCAATCTAGCTGGGTCTTTAGAGAGTGGTGGGAAGGCAGGGACTTTCAGTTCTCGCAACAGCCTCATTGGGGCAAGACCTACTGGAACTGGAATGGTATGCAAAGGCCTCAGCTGTGCTTTCTCAAAGAGGTGGCAACAGATCCGTTTAAGAAAGGATAGCAACGATGATTCAGAAGGCAGACCCTCCAAGTGTCCCTTATTTCCAGGGACAGTCCCAGATTTACAGAAGCCATCCCAGTCTCTGATTTGATCCCGGAATGTCCCGCTTTCCCTTAGAACGTCCTTATTTCCATCAGAGAAATGTATGGTAGGACATCCCTGTTTTCATCGGACAAATGTGGAGGGTCAGATGGGCAGGGTATAAATAGTAAAATTGTTGTTGTTCTGGTTGTTGTTGGCTATTGAATAGGATAACCCTATTTTCACCAGAGAAATGTTAGAGGGTATGAGAAGGCATTCTCATTCCCGCTCTATAAAGGGTTATTGGTTTTGCTTCTTGAGTTTACAAAGTAGGGACAGACAGGTGAGGAAAATGATAGATATGCCTTCTGAATTCTCATTGGCATCTCTTGTTAAATGCCATTTCCCTGAAATTGAGAAGTGTTGACAGGCGTAAGCCATGGCTGAGGCCAAGCCCAGAGTAACTGGAGTTGGTTAAAACTACAAGTCTGGGCAAATTCCACACAGAGATAGCAGTAAAGGCAGGCCTGTCTTGCCCCTGCCCTCTGCAGATTTACACATTCACAGAGGCACACGTTAACACAAAGGCAGAACTGCATCACTGCTGAGAATGTGTGTGTGTGTGTCCATTAAGCAATGCCAGCAGCAAGGTTGTGGTGGGAATATTCCTTGGCGATACACGATCCCTCTACAGCAGTTTTAAATACACTAGAGCATTTCAGTTCTTAGAGCTAACATGCTATTAGCTAACTTTAGCACATTAATTCTAATCGGCAAATTAAATGCCAGAGCACTGGATTGCTGTAACACTTTTTTACCTCTTGACTCATTCTCAGAGAAAGAACTTTCCTCCCTCCCTGGCCCCCTGAGAAGAAGAAAACATGAACTGAATGTATTTTGGAACTTAAAGACAGACAGACAGACAGACAGACAGACAGACAGACAGACAGACAGACAGACAGAGGAGAGACACAGTCACTGCAAGCAGGGGCTGGCAGGACAATCTCCTTCTTCATGTGGCAGAAACTAGAGTTGCCATATTGCTGCCCAAGGTGAGGGACAAGATGGCGCCTCACCCCATTCCTTCTTCGAAAGCTTGGCAGTTGAATCTTATGTTGACACAGACAGCATCCTCCACTGTCTCTGAGGGCAGAAGACAAACTTTGAGGGAACAGGGCAAGCTGCATGGCGCACACAGCTCTGTTCATTCCCTGGTTTAAGGTGGCCTCACCGCGCCTCATGGCTGGGCCGTTCCTAGGTCACATATCTCAAAAGCTGATAGGGATCTTCCTGAGTTATCTATCACTAACCAGTGAAGGCGGTGAAGGTCCTGTGTGAGTGTCTGGAGGCGTTTGGAGGTTGAATGGCAGCTAACAGATTGAGGTTGAATCCTGACAAGACAGAAGTACTGTTTGTGGGGGACAGGAGGCGGGCAGGAGTGGAGGACTCCCTGGTCCTGAATGGGGTAACTGTGCCCCTGAAGGAACAGGTGCGCAGCCTGGGAGTCATTTTGGACTCACAGCTGTCCATGGAGGCGCAGGTCAATTCTATATCCAGGGCAGCTGTTTATCAGCTCCATCTGGTACACAGGCTGAGACCCTACCTGCCGGCGGACTGTCTCGCCAGAGTGGTGCATGCTTTAGTTACAGGGAACCAAGCCTTCTTGGCAGTGGCACCCACCCTGTGGAACGCCCTCCCACCAGGTGTCAAAGAGAAAAACAACTACCAGACTTTTAGGAGACATCTGAAGGCAGCCCTGTTTAGGGAAGCTTTTAAAGTTTAATAGATTGTTGTATTTAAATGTTTTGTTGGAAGCTGCCCAGAGTGGCTGAGGAAACCCAGCCAGATGGGTGGGGTATGAATAATAAATTGTTGTTGTTGTTGTTGTTGTTGTTGTTGTTGTTGTTGTTGTTACCAGGGATGGGGAACCTGTGGGCTACTGGACGTTGTGGGACTCGTTCCCACCAGTCCCTGACAGCATGGTTTTATTCCAGCAACACCTGTAGGGTCACAGGTCCCTCGTCTGTGGTGTAGACAATACTGTGTTAGATGGGCAAATGATCTCACCTTGTATAAAGGAGCTCCCTATTTTCCTAGGTTCCAACTGGCAACCCACATTCACGAATCTAGAAGCCGTGGTTGACAATAACAGAATCCATGTGCTCCAAAAGCTGCAGCTCCCAGGCCCCCTCAGGAGAAGTTATGTCAGTTAGTGCTAAAAACTGATTAAAACCCCCCATGCTGTGTATGGATATTACGCTTGCGATGCTTGGAGAGGCTCAGACCTTGTTCCTCCTTCTCTGCTCAGATGGCTGGCGAAGTTTGAGAGCCCCCTTGTGCAGCGTGGAGAGCCGAGAAAGGAAATGAAAGGGAATTAATTTAGGATGAACAATAAGATTAGGGAGCAAAATCGGCGGAGAGCTTGAAAGACCCGGGCAGGTTTAGCCTGAAGAAAGGCTCGCTCGGGGAGGGTTGGTGTGATAACAACCATCGAGTGTGTTAAAAAGAGCAAGATATTCAGCGTATAACCACTTAGGATAAAGGAAGAAGCAAACACGGTGGTTTTTTAAAAATAAATTTCATTTTAACAGAAAGGATTATTTAGGTTGCATCTGAGGAAGAGCTCTTTCACTTCCCCAGCGTGTTCAGAGAAATAATACTATAAACGCTGTACAACATCTCTCATGGCTGCATGCAGGGCTGGGAAGTCCTCAGAGGGCTGCAGTCTCTCAAGTGGCAAGCGGTTGTGTTGCTATTATTGGGGGGGGGGGTGACGAACATCAAAGCATAATGCATGCTGTAAACCCATTATGAATGCAACTGTTAAGTTCCTTGATTTAAAACAGATAGCACCTCCTCAGGGAAAAGACATTGCCAGTCTCTTAAGAACAGCCAGCCAGCATGACATAGCAGCTGGTGTTTAGAGGTGGGGAATCTAGGTTCAAAACCCTGCTTAGCTACAAAGCTCCCCAGGTAAGTCAACATCAAACCAAGCTACCTTGTAGGGGTTATTGGGGAGCAAGTTGAAAAAATTAAATTTATTTTTAATTAAAATAAAAAATAAAATAAAAAACCATAAATAAATAAATAAAAACCAATGTTTGTGCCAAACTACGGTTTGTCAAACATTTGTATTACACAAATTGCATTCATGTGGTATGCAGCAGAACAATAAAGACGAATATTTGTACTTGATCTTGCATCTGATTTTTTTTCCCTGACAGCGGAAGCCAAAGCTGTTTTGACTAAGGTTTAACAAAACTGCTGCAGTTTACTAGTTTCCCCTTGAATCTTAGTACTTAAAAGGGGCCTTTTGCGGTGGCCTGGCCTAGGGCCTGTGATTTTCATAATATGGCAGTTTTGATGACGACGTCGGCACTGAAGGGGAAAAAACCCCACCAAGTTTATTAAGTGGCCCTCTGAGATCTCCCAGCATTTGTCAAGTGGTGTGCAGGAGAAAATGTTTGAGAACAGCTGGTTTGTGCTGTTAAGGCATTTGTAGCCAGCCTTTTTGACAAGAGTGCCACCAGTCAAACACAACAAATTACATAATTCCATGCTAGGACACCCTACACTCCATATGGTTCTTCTCCCCGCCCCTCACCCCCCACCCCGATGATGATGATGATGATGATGATGATGATGGAATATGACACCCTTATTTTCATTGGAGCAATGTTGGAGGGTATGATATTGGTCATGCTGAGTGGGGCTGACAGAGTTTCCTCAACCCTGACCCCTTGTGTTGGAGAGCAGGCAGTAACGTTGGGTGGGGCCTTGTCTCTGGTGGCAGCTCAAAGGTGAAGCACCTTCCCCAGACTTATGGGGGAATTTGGCAGGGGCTACGTGCCAGTGATGGATCTAAAAGTGGATGGAGGAATGGGTGAGACTTTTCACCTCTGTAACGTAGGCCACGTTCCAGTCGCGCATGTCACCCAAGAGATTGGCGTGACACGCACAAACCCGTCCATCATTCATCCAGGCACACAAGAGCCATTGTCACAGTCGAAGGACAGAGAGGCCTAGAGGGCTTTGTGTGGCCCCTGGAAATGAGGTTTCGCAGGCTTCTTATAGATAACAAGATTCTCTCTTCCGGAGCTTGAATTGAGTGATGCTACAAACTCCTGTGCTCTATTGCACCTGCTAGACTTTTCTTGTTTCACTTGCATTGTGCACCAACGAGACTGATGACTCTTAGACACTTGTTTTCATATTGACTTTTCTTTCTTGAATTGCATATGCTTCAACTGTTCCCATATACTTCCTTATTTCCTGGTACCTGCCGCGGTGCATTGCTGTCCCTGTCCCCCCCCCCGGGTGGGTGTCTTCTCTACGTGTCTCGCTTGCTGGAGCTGCTGTCGTTCTCTAGGGTTTAGCTCCCTCCCCAGGTTCTCTAGAACTTAAAATCTCTGAGCAGAAAACGAATGTCTCAGGTGCGCAGAAATGAACACTTAAGACACAATGTGTGTTGCACTGCCGGCCATTTCACACACTGCAACTGCTAAGGTGTAGTTTGAACTGCTGGTAATCTATTGTAGGGTAATTATGTTTTTTGTTTTAGTAGGTTTAGTAAGACTTTAGCCAAAAGCTGAATGTAGTGTGTGTGTTTTGCATGCAAAAGATCGAAGGTTCAGCCCCTGGCATCTCCCAGGGATTATTATTAATAATAATAATAATAATAATAATAATAATAATAATAATAATACTTTTATTATTTATATTCTGCCTATCTGGCTTGGTTGCCCAGCCACTCTCTGGATGGCTTCCAACAATTTATAAAACCACAGTAAAACGTCAAACATTAAAAACTCCCCTGTATAGAGCTGCCTTCAGATGTCTTGTAAAACTTATATACAGTCATACCTTGGTAGTCGAACGGAATCCGTTCCGGAAGTCCGTTCGACTTCCAAAGCATTTGGAAGCCAAAAACGCGGCTTCTGATTGGCTGCAGGAAGCTCCTGCAGCCAATTGGAAGCCGCGGAAGCCCCGTCGGACGTTCAGCTTCCAAAAGAACATTGGTAAAACAGGTTTCGTTTGGGAACTGATTTATTCGGGAGCCAAGGCATTCGAGACATGGGCGTACCCAGCATGGGGCAGGGGGGCAGCTGCCCCCCAGAAGACCAAACCACAGGCCTGAGATCCAAGGTACCACTGTAGTTCTTTATCCCCTTGACATCTGATGGGAGGGTATTCCACCGGGCGGGCACCAATACCGAGAAGGCCCTCAGCCAGGTCCCCTGTAACTTTACTTCTCGTAGTGAGAGAACCACTAGAAGGCCGTCGGAGGTGGACCTCAGTGTCAGGCTGAACAATGGGGGTGGAGGAACACAGACTGAAACCTTAGGGAGCTGCTGCCAGTCAGTGCAGGCAGTCATAAACTAGACTATTTCATTCCAACAGACTAGATAGCTTTTTAATTACAGTAGTTGGGGACAGTCTAATGAAATCTAAAGATCCACAACTTTCTACTGGATGTGCAGAGATCAGTGGCTTGAACCAGTGAGGATACTGACTTTTGTGGGGGTGGGGTGGGGTGGGGTGGGGTGGGGTGTGTGTGTCAGCAGACACATTCACTGAACAGTGTGTTCATTCACTGAACAGGTGAAGGACACTTCTCCAGAGAGCTATAAAAAGCACCAAATCCAGGATCAAGCAAGCATGCTTCTGGGCTAAGAAGTGTCATAGCTGCCAAGTTTTCCCTTTTCTCGCGAGGAAGCCTATTCAGCATAATGGAAAATCCCTTTAAAAAAGGGATAACTTGGCAGCTATGAGAAGTGTTGTCATCGAAATCAGGGGAGTGGGGTGATGGTGCCTTCTGTATAAACCATTACCCCCAGCCTCAGCCCCTTGCCTGCGAGATCAGACTATTACTAGCCTAGCATGTTGGCTTTTAGGAGAATATCATTGTAGTGGAATGCAAGGCAAGGCAAGGCAATGCAGCGTAGTTAAATGGTTCAGGACAGACAAAAGAAAGTACTTTGCACAGGTCATAGTTAAACTGCAGAACTCGCTCCCACAAAAAAGAGGTTGTGGCCATCAACTTGGCAGGCTATAAGCCACAATGACAATGTTTTCCCTCCAGTGTTGGAGGCAGTATCCCTTTGAACACCAGATGCTGGGAATCCCAGGAGGAGAGAGGGGTGCTGTGTTCAGATCCTGGTTTAGGGCTTCTCGTAGGCATCTGGTTGGCCACTATGAGAACAGAATGCTGGTCTAGATGCTCCCCTGGCCTAATCCTGCAGGTTCTTCTTACGCTCTTATATAGTGGCCAAGAGAACAAGGCTGTGCAGCTCAGTCGGTAGAGCATGAGGCTCTTAATCTCAGGGTTGTGAGTTCGAGCCTTACGTTGGGCAAAAGATTCCTGCATAGCAGGGGGTTGGACTAGATGACCCTCGAGGTCTTGCTTGCTTTCCTGGAAGCCCCATTGAACTCATCGGGGGGGGGGCTTACTTCCGAGTAGACATGCACGGGTTGCACTGCTCTCTCGGAAAGCTTCTCTTCCATTTCAAGGTTAGACTCTCTGCTTTGCCATGAAATCACCGAATGTCCTAAGTTAAGCCATTATCACACAGACTCCCCCTCCCATCTGCAATAGAAAGATAACGAAGCTGACCGACCGACCTCACAGGGCTGTTGTTAGATCATGAATCCGAAGCTCTATATTATTTCTCTTTTTCATTTTCTTCTTAACATTACCATTCTAAATATGCTATCAAACTAACGATTAATTATGAAATTCTTTCGAAGCGAACCAAGCTGTGAAGATGGTTTGTATGAGGAAGGAATAAGCACGTCTTCCCAAGAGAGAAGCAGAGTAGCAGAGGACTGTTGACGAATTTCAAAAGAGAATTAACTTTTACACACACACACACACACACACACACACACACACACCTCTTTCCTTCTCTTCCTACACAATTCTAACAGGCCCTGGTGTCTAATTGAGATTCCTGATGGGGACATTGTCTTTTTTCTATGTGTAGTGCTTGGGCAATAAATAAAAATGAATTGCTGTTGTTTAGTCGTTTAGTCGTGTCTGACTCTTCGTGACCCCATGGACCAGAGCACGCCAGGCACTCCTGTCTTCCACTGCCTTCCGCAGTTTGGTCAAACTCATGTTCGTAGCTTTGAGAACACTGTCCAACCATCTCGTCCTCTGTCGTCCCCTTCTCCTTGTGCCCTCCATCTTTCCCAACATCAGGGTCTTTTCCAATGATTCTTCTCTTCTTATGAGGTGGCCAAAGTATTGGAGCCTCAGCTTCACGATCTGTCCTTCCAGTGAGCACGCAGGGCTGATTTCCTTCAGAATGGATAGGTTTGATCTTCTTGCAGTCCATGGGACTCTCAAGAGTCTCCTCCAGCACCATAATTCAAAAGCATCAAACGAAAGAAACGAAAGGAAAGTCCGATGCTGTAAAGAAAAATATTGCATAGGAACCTGGAATGTAAGAACCATGGATAATGGTAAGCTGGATAAAAATGAATACATAAAAAAAACATGTACTAGATATTGAAGCCCATGACTCTGTCTGGGTAGTTTGCAGCTATATTTGAAATTTATCCCTCCTCACCTCTCGGTATGGCACCCCCATTCTGCCAACAACCCCTCCTAAGCCTTGTCTGATTGCCCTTTGACCCTCTGGGCTCCTTTGCAGTGCACAGATCTTTCTGTCCCTCTGTGCGTGTAGTGCAACTGATATATATATATATATATATATATATATATATATATATATATATATATATATTTGCTAGGAAGGATAACTTTCCTTTTCACTCACAACACCTTCCATCATTTTCCACATTCCACGACTGACCTTCCCTTCTTTGCTTCTTAGAACGTATACGAGAACAAAACAAGCACCTGGTGGGTTATGGACAGGGCTCCTCCTCCACACCCCCACACCCCGAAAAACCAAATTGCCGTTAGTTGCCCCCCCTGTGCTTTTTTTACAAGGAAAAATGGTGCCGGAATTCCCCATGAAGTTGTTACAGTAAGTCACCAGGCGGCCTGGGGCAGCCCAGAACAGATGCCAGTTGGGCAACAGCTGCATTTGCTGCCTGTGGGGGTGCTAAAAACTACGACAATCTGTCTCTCTACTTGGTTTTGGGGTTGCCTCTGGTCCTGTTGTTGTTGTTGTTTAGTCGTTTAGTCGTGTCCGACTCTTCGTGACCCCATGGACCATAGCACGCCAGGCACTCCTGACTTGCACTGCCTCCCGCAGTTTGGTCAAACTCATGTTCGTAGCTTCGAGAACACTGTCCAACCACCTCGCCCTCTGTCGTCCCCTTTTCCTAGTGCCCTCCGTCTTTCACAACATCAGGGTCTTTTCCAAGGATTCTTCTCTTCTCAAAGTATTGGAGCCTCAGCTTCAGGATCTGTCCTTCCAGTGAGCACTCAGGGCTGATTTCCTTCAGAATGGATAGGTTTGATCTTCTTGCAGTCCATGCAAGGACCCTCTGGTCCTGGTGCAGATCAAATATATGCCCTCCTGCCTCCCTCGTTCTTTTAGATTCAGGCAGTTGGCTAAGGCAGCTTAGAAAGGTCCTTGGACACAAACACGTCTGCAACAGTAGGGGCCTGGCTAGAAAGCTTAAAGCCCGCCTCCACTGGCCCACCTTCCTTTTTCTGTCCTTACATTTCCTGCTTTCCCTTTCCTGCTTTCCCTTTCTCCCTATCTCCGCTCACAGGTGGCCGCTCACAGATCACCAAAAGACAGAAAAAGGCCACCTGTGTGCATAGGCTGATTCATATGTAAAAGATGCAAAACAATGCAAAATTGCTATACAGTGGTACCTTGGTTCTCAAACTCAATCCGTTCCGGAAGTCCGTCCCAAAAGCAAAGCGTTCCAAAACCACGGCACGCTTTCCCACAGAAAGTAATGCAAAATGGATTAATCCGTTCCACACTTTTAAAAACAACCCCTAAAACAGAAATTCAACACGAATTTTACTATCTAACGAGACCATTGATCGATAAAATGAAAGCAATAAACAGTGTACTGCAGTCACACAATCAATAGCTCAACTGTAGCTGAACTGGGTTCTACCCAGTCACAAAAACAAAACAAAACAAAAAGAGCCGCAAAAACAAAAACGCAAAATAAATGGCAAAAACAGACCTCAGCGTAACGCTCAAAACGGAAGCGTAACACTCAAACCAGAGCATGTTCGGCTTCTGAAAAATGTTCGCAAACCGGAACACTTACTTCCAGCTTTGCAGTGTTCGGGTTCCAAGTTGTTTGAGTACCAAGGCGTTTGAGAACCAAGGTACCACTGTAATTTAGAAAGGAATACAATGCATCTTGCATGAGTTCTGTGCAAACAGGTGACTTCTATGGATGCTCAGCCTATTCCCCCAAGTTTTAACTGCTGGTGGACAACTTCGTGGCCTCTGCTTTCTCCTCTCCCAGGCTTTATTTATGCAATTTGGACTTGACAGCACTTCATACAGAGGACTTCTCCAAATGGGAGACTGCCCCCTGGGAGCTCTTCAAAAGAGGGCTGCCCTCTGTAAAACAGGACACATGGACACTCTGCTCTGACACACAAATGCCTGTGTCATCATTCCTCTTCCATCTACCCCTTTCACCTGCGCTGCATGATTAAATCCTGGCACCCTTATCTGCCTTCATGCTTGACCCTGCAGCCTTCTGCTAGCCCAGTCCTTGATGATCTCTGCTTGTCAGAAGCTGTGTGTGTGTGTGTGTGTGTGTGTGTGTGTGCGCGCGCGCATGCACGCACACACACACACACACACACATTTCACTAGCAGCCATATACTGATACAAATATAAAGTGCAAATACAGTACTCATGAAACACAGTTATAAGTGAAGTTCACTTTACTCCAGGGGTCAGCAAACTTTTTCAGCAGGGGGCCAGTCCACTGTCTTTCAGACCTGGGGGGGGGAAGACTATATTTTGTGGGGGGATGGGAGAACGAATTCCTATGCCCCACAAATAACCCAGAGATGCATTTTAAATAAAAGGAAACATTCTACTCATGTAAAAACATGCTGATTCCCGGAACGTCCACGGGCCGGATTTAGACAGTGATTGGGCTGGATCTGCCCCCCTCCCCGAGCCTTAGTTTGCCTACCCATGCTCTATCTCTCCCTCTCTCCCTCCCTCCCTCCCTCTCTCCCTCTGCCCCCCCTCCTTTTACCACTAATCCATAATCTCAGTTGCCAGGCTCATCCCAGTTAAGTGCCTGGACACTCAACAGATTTTTTTTTTTTTAAATCCTATTTTGATCATTCTAATCCTATCAGTCCTGCAGAGGGAAATCATCTGCCATTATTTACCCTCTCCTTCCCCTGGCCACACTCTAGGCTTCCCAGATCTGCATCGAGTTGTATCTCGTCTCATGCAAGGACTGTGATTGTTATGTTGCTCTGAATCCAGGGGCTGGGCATTTTTCATGAATGTGAGCTGTGAAAAATGTGCTCCCCCACCCCTTCTTAGGACTTTCCCATTCAGGTTTTTGTTTTTTAAAAAGATCAAGTTTCTAGAACTCGGTATTGTGGGGGAACTCCCCCCTCCTTGAAAGGGGGAAAAAGGGTGGTACGTTTCTGCTCAAGTACCTACTCTATCCTAGTACAATGGTACCTTGGTTCTCAAACTTTATCCGTTCCAGGAGTCCGTTCAACTCCTGGAACGGTTTGAAAACCAAGGCACGGCTTCCGATTAGCTGCAGGAGCTTCCTGCACTGAATCAGAAGCTGCATGGGCTGTTCGGCGTCCGAAAAACGTTCACAAACTGAAACACTCACTTCCAGGTTTGCGGCGTTCGGGAGCCGATTTTTGTTCGACAAATAAGCTGTTCGGGAACCAAGGTTCCACGGTACACTGTTGTATGTTTTAATCTTCCCCTTGGCAAGCTCACACATCAAGGAGTTTGGTAAAGGTAAAGGGACCCCTGACCGTTAGGTCCAGTCGCGGACGACTCTGGGGTTGCGGCGCTCATCTCGCTTTATTGGCCGAGGGAGCTGGCGTACAGCTTCCGGTTCATGTGGCCAGCATGACAAAGCCGCTTCTGGCGAACCAGAGCAGCGCACGGAAACGCCGTTTACCTTCCCGCCGGAGCGGTACCTATTTATCTACTTGCACTTTGACATGCTTTCGAACTGCTAGGTTGGCAGGAGCAGGGACCGAGCAACGGGAGCTCACCCCGCCGCGGGGATTCGAACTGCCGACCTTCTGATCAGCAAGCCCTAGGCTCTGTGGTTTAGACCACAGCGCCACCCGCGTCCCTTATGTATGTAAGGCATAGGTATGTAAAGGCATATAAAAGATTGTTCTTATTAGCTATGGAACGTTCTCCTCCTAGTCATCTGCCGAGGTCAGAACTTCAGCGTCTTTCAAATACACAATCATTCATTTTCTTGTTCAGGATGTCTTTTAGTTTGAAGTTTTTTTGTTGCGTTTTTGCACCATTATGATATGCCACAGTGCATTTGCAACCTGCGACGAGGTTCCTGGTTGAACTGCTGGCGTCTCTGAAAGGAGGACTGCTCACTTCCCACTGACTTAAGGCTGAGCTGCAGGTCAGAGTCCTGGGGATAGAACTTCTATACTTCCATTTGCGTCGTGCCTGGAAACCATGGGTCCAAGTGGTTTTCTGCTTGACCCAGGCTTTCTAGGCAATGATAATGATATTTTTTTATACCCCGCCCATCTGACTAGGTTGCCCCAGCCGTTCTGCGCAGCTTCCAACACATAAAAACACAGACATTAATACAGTGGTGCCTCGCTTAACGAATGCCCTGCTTAACGAAATTTCCACTTAACGAAAGGATTTTTCGAGCGGAGGTTACCTCGCTAGACGAATGCGTTTTACGAAAAATTCGTCTAGCGAATCGCGGTTTCCCATAGGAATGCATTGAAATTCAATTAATGCGTTCCTATGGGCAAAAAACCAAAAAAAAACCCAATGCATTCCTATGGGATTCGCTAGACGAATTTTTCGCTATAAGAAAAGACCCATGGAACGAATTAATTTCGTCTAGCGAGGCACCACTGTAGTAGCCATCTGACCCAATATAAAATAAACAACATATATCAAACAAAGCAACATTAAACAACCCACCAGAATCGAATAGTAAACAGTAAAATTAAACATCAGCAAACAATAATTAGTTTACACTTATCAACCGCAATAAAGAATTACCAATCTATAATCAATAAAAAAAATAACAAGAAATCCCGATGCATAAAATACCACGAAACATGCAAAACCATGTAAAAGGATCAAACTGAGAAACAAGGACACACAACTTTTAAAAGCGAGGCAAGAGTGTGAGCGGTTTCTCCCTTGCACCACTCCAGGGAAAGCCCGCTCTTTGGCTTTAAATCAGAGCAAACAGCAATCCGGAGAAAACCCAAATGCTCTGATAGAGTGTTCAAGAGCTCCCTTCCCTGGGGAAAGCAAAGGGAAGCGTTGATAAGCCCTGATTGGGCTGTTGTAGTCAGCCCTGCAGGAGTGAAGTTACCAGGTGAGCATCGACAGAGTGACATTGTGGACAGGACCTGAATCGTTACTTGTTGAAGTTATTTGTTATTTATTGCATTCATACCCTGCCTTTTCCCACAAGCGGCTTAGGGTGGCGTACATCGTTCTCCCCCTCCTCCTTTAACCCCCACAACAGCCCTGAGAGGTGGGCTTCAGGGCTGAATGGGGATTTGAACTCTCTCACAATTCGAAGTGTTGGTGCTGACCTTTAAAGCCCTAAATGGCCTCGGCTCAGTATACCTGAAGGAGCGTCTCCACCCCCACCGTTCAGCCCGGACACTGAGGTCCAGCTCCGAGAGCCTTCTGGCGATTCCCTCACTGCGAGAAGTGAGGTTACAGGGAACCAGCAGAGGGCCTTCTTGGTAGTCGTGCCCACCCTATCGAACGCCCTCCCACCAGATGTCAAGGAGATAAACAGCTACCTTGCTTTTAGAAGATATCTGAAGGCAGCCCTGTCTAGGGAAGTATTTAATGTTTGATGTTATGTCGTGTTTTGAATATTCTGTTGAGAGCTGCCCAGAGTGACTGGGGAAACCCAGCCAGATGGGCAGGGTATAAATAAATTATCATTATCATCATCATCAACATCATCTCCCAGGTTGGATACTCTAACCGCAGTGGATGTTAGCCATGGATATAGCAGAGCCCTGATGTTTGGGGCACGGGTACAGTAAACATCCAGGCCCCACTCACTGGGGGTCAATGGTTCCAGGTTCCACAGATGCAGTCGGTTGTTTTGCCAGGCTGCACACTAGCAGGTCTTTGAGCTATTGATGCTTTTGAATTGTGGTGCTGGAGGAGACTCTTGAGAGTCCCATGGACTGCAAGAAGATCAAACCTATCCATTCTTAAGGAAATCAGCCCTGAGTGCTCCCTGGAAGGACAGATCCTGAAGCTGAGGCTCCAATACTTTGGCCACCTCATGAGAAGAGAAGAATCATTGGAAAAGACCCTGATGTTGGGAAAGATTGAGGGCACTAGGAGAAGGGGACGTCAGAGGACAAGATGGTTGGACAGTGTTCTCGAAGCTACGAACATGAGTTTGACCAAACTGCGGGAGGCAGTGCAAGACAGGAGTGCCTGGCGTGCTATGGTCCATGGGGTCACGAAGAGTCGGACACGACTAAACGACTAAACAACAACACACTAGCAGGCCTTTGAGCTATTCCCCAGAAACCTAATTAATAATAATGACAACTCTACTAGCCTGAAATCTGCTCCAGATTGTAACGGGCAACAAGCAGAAGTTTGGTGTTTTGTGGCATTAAGGCAGACACTGCGTGGCTTTTGATACAGTGGAAGTTGGTTCAGCATCCTGCACCAGCAGCTTTAGGCAGGCCCTGAATATGTAACCTCCAACATTTCTCTGATGAAAATGGACATCCGGTTCCATAATAATAATAATATTAACAGTAATAATGTTATTATTTATACCCTGCCCATCTGACATAGTTGCCCCAGTCACTCTGGGGGGCTTCCAGCATTTTTGTTGGAAACATATGTTGGAAACATGTTTTATGATCTATATATATATAAAAATGTAGAGGGTGCATGTTTGTTCCAACGGACCTTTCTCCACAACCGCTTACCCGATCGTCCTCAAATTTGCCCACAACATCGGGAGCGCATGTGAGAGTGTTTCTATCCACTTACATTGTCCATACACACACCTAGGACAGGTAGAAACCTGGATTTGTATACAAAAAATTTGCCCCCTCCAGTGGACATCCAACAAACAACATCCAACATACTGCCAAAATCCTTAGGGCCTACAGGGGAGTCTGAAGGAGGACTCTGAGGGCCCATTTAGGGCCTACAGGGGTGTCTGAAGGGGGACTCTGAGGACCCATTTCACAGACTAAAACCACAGTGGGGCCTACAGACAAAGCCACAGCAACGCGTGGCAGGGCCAGCTAGTATTTTAAAACTTCCCTATATAGGGCTGCCTTCAGGCATCTTCTAAAGGTCGTCTAGTTACTTATCTCCTTGGCTCAGGGATCACATAACTCCATACCTTCCAACATTTCTCCAATGAAAATAAGGAAAGGCCGAACAGTCCAGGATCAGTTGCAGGTAGGTAGCCGTGTTGGTCTGACGTACTGTAGTCGAAACAAACAAACAAAAAAATTCCTTCCAGTAGCACCATAGAGACCAACTAAGTTTGTCATAGGTATGAGCTTTCGTGTGCATACTAAGGTGCTACTGGAAGGATTTTTATTATTATTTTTATTCCAGGATCAATCAGATCAGAAACTGGGACGGCTTCTGTAAATCCAGGACTGTCCCTGGAAAATAGGGACACTTGGGGTGTGGGTGTGTATTTTCATAGGAGAAATGTTGGAGGGTATGGAGTAGGGTTTCCAGTTTTGCCATTCCAAGTTTTGAACAAAGGTTGGTTTGAAGATTTATCATCATTATCCTACTCTGGAATTTGTGTTAGGCATCTAGTTGGCCCTTGCAACAACAGAAGACTTTGTTCCAGCAGGCTTTTCTCCTGTTCTTGTCATCGCCATTGTCGTCGTCATCATCATCATCTGAGTTCATTTCTTTCCAACCATAAGCTGAAATTCAGGGACCGTGAACCTATGGTCTTGTAGGTGTTGCTAAACTACATGCTAGCTGGGGCAGATGGGAGTTAAAAAAACTTCCAGTTGGTCACAAGTTCCCCATCCATGCTAAAATATTTATTTTCCTCCTGTTTCCTTCAGCCTCCACCTCTTTTCTCTTTTGTCTCCCCTGCGATTAATTCATTTTAGATAGCACATTCCTTAAGGCAGGATGCTGTGCTGTTTGTTAAGGAGCAGTGCACATTGATGGCGCAATATCGATAATGTCCAGCATAAACAGCGTACTGCCGTAATCTTAAAAAAGATAATCTGCCATCCACACAGATCAAGGTTTCATAAAAAAAGAGAGTCCTTAGATCCCCATTGAGCCAAATGATAATCAAGCGCATGGGTGTTAACATGCTTTAATTGCATTTTAGCCAGTGCTTAAGTGATGGTTGTGACCTTTGGCGTGACCTTCTTGCAACCATTTGCAAGTCAAACAAACAAACAAACAAACCTGTCTTCTTTGTAGGTCAGACCAGTTCTGCAAGAGCTCTTTCAAAATTGAAATTCAGAGTTCCAAACCTGACTGTGAGGTTTCCTCTCAAATCTAAGTGTTTTTACTCCTGTCTACCCAGGAGTAAACCCCGCTGAGCTCAGTGGGGTTACTCCCAGGTAGGCGCGTCTTGAGTCGAAGCCTTTTCGACTTGCTGGCAACGCTGATTTGCACAGACGGCAAATTTGAAACCGGGGAAGCTTCCAGCAGTCAAATGCAGAATTACCATTGTGTGTCAAAGATAAAGTGCTGAGCATCGCCGAACGTTCATTACAGAGTGCCGCGAAACACTAAACGCTGTTTTGTGTCGGTGGCCAACTCCTGTCAAATATCAGCTGTCAAGGCATCCCGTCTTGAACTTAGACGTATCAAATATCAAAGTTTGGAATCAAATACTGGCTGGGTATCAGAGCAAGGTCAGCTCTCAGTTGACAGGAGAAGATCTGGGAGATCTGCTGCATCAAAATCCATAGAGGAGAAACGTTTGGGAGCAAGTTAGGTTCAGCACTATTTTTAGCTAATTATACTTTATCAGGGGCCTCAGTGAACTCTGAGGCTTACTTAAACACTCTGGTATAATCCCTTCTCCTGCATTCCAATGGCCTTTACAGAAAGTGGTCACCAGTATTCCAGTCATCGCGTCCCAAGGAGCATAATTGCTTGCCACCCTCCCTCCCTCCTTGTTTATTCATCCAAAGACACCCCCCTCTTGCTTTCTCTGCAGATCCTGACCTAACCTCGGCTTCCTGTACTTGCTCCAGGTCTCATTAACAAAAGATGTATTCTCTCCTCTTGAATGTTTCAACTTTGCCCTCTCCTTCCTTTTCTCCAATGCCCAGCAGTGTCCAGGAATGTAATTGCTTGTCCTTCTGCCGGACTGCAGAGTATCCTTATTGAGGCTGACAGCACAACCTCGTTTTCACCCCACTCGACCCACCCACCCCCCTCCAGTTCTTCTTGCACTCCAGCCAGTTTTAATGTTCTTTCCAGGCGACGTCTAGTGCATGAATGGCGATTCATTGCAATTGTTGCTCAAAAGAGCCCTATTAACTAAGCTGCAAGCTTTGGACAGTAGATTAATCAACTGAAGCTGAGTTGATTAACTGGTGGGAGGTCCTATTTTTAAAGTATGGGGCTGAAAGTGAAAGGAACACATTAAAAGAATGTGTTTCAGGGTATTACGGTTCCAGCGGGTAGCAAAAAATAGAAAAGGCGCCGCCAGAAGGCCCTCGGCGCTGGACCTCAGTGTCCGGGCAGAACGATGGGGGTGGAATTGGAAGGGACCCCAAGGGTCATCGAGTGCAACCCCCTGCAATGCAGGAAGTGAGGTGGGGGGAAGAAGCAACTAGGAAAAGATTGTCAGTGGTGCAGTTCCATCGATGGAGTACTCTTTCTGGGGTGCGGCAAGGGGTCTGTGTGGCGTCCTGTTTGCTAAGTTCTAGGCACAAGGTCAATATCTTCATTTATTGTCTGTGCATGTGTGATTTCGATGTAATCTTCTAAGTAAATCTTATATAGGTTGGGCTGCTAGCCATCCTAAGTATTTTAATATTTTTGCTGCAGTGTGTAGCTTTTGAATTTTCCTTTGCATTGAGCTGTCACGTTTTAATTTGATGCTTGAATCTTTCTTTCTTTTTAACTGCACGCCAGTTTGCACAAAATGGGAGAAGGGGGCTAAAAATTACTGAAATAATTTGCATCTCATTTCATTTGTCTCTCACTTCTTTCGGTGTTTCAGAACGATGTCCGTTCTGCGTTTTTGCTAATAAACATGTGTTTACATTTACTTGATTAATCAACACAGGTTTGTATCCAGTGAATTAATGGGCATGACTAACATAGAATCATAGAATCATAGAGTTGGAAGAGACCACAAGGGCCATCCAGTCCAACCCCCTGCCAAGCAGGAAACACCATCAAACATTCCTGACATATGCCTGTCAAGCCTCTGCTTAAAGACCTCCAAAGAAGGAGACTCCACCATACTCCTTGGTAGCAAATTCCACTGCCGAACAGCTCTTACTGTCAGGAAGTTCTTCCTAATGTTTAGGTGGAATCTTCTTTCTTGTAGTTTGAATCCATTGCTCTGTGTCCGCTTCTCTGGAGCAGCAGAAAACAACCCTTCTCCCTCCTCTATATGACATCCTTTTATATATTTGAACAAGTCTATTGATTTCAGTGAGACTACTCGGAGTATGACATAGTTGGATCCATTGCCATAAAGCAAAGCAATCTCCAATAAAATATAGCACAAATCACATTAGAACACTTTTAAAACCTAGTGAAGTCATGGGGCTTTTATTTGGTGTCTAAAGCAATGCTAGGCTGAAGTCTTTGATCGAGCTTTTCCCTGCACTTTTGGAAGCGGGGAGCATACCCTCCAACATTTCTCCGCTGAAAATACGGACGTCTTTTTTCCCATAATAACAATGATTTAATTATTTATACCCCACCCATCTGACTGGGTTGCAGCAGCCATTCTGGGTGGCTTCCAACCGACATAAAAACATAATAAAATATCAAACTTTTTTTTAAAAAAAAAACTTTCCAATACAGGGCTGCCTTCAGATGTCTCCTAAAGGTTGTCTAGTTACTTATCTCCTTGGCTCGGGGGTCACGTAACTCCTTACCCTCTGACATTTTCCCGATGAAAATAGGGATGTCCCAAGGAAAAGCACGACATTCCGGGGGGGGGGGGGGCTTTATAGAGGAGGTAGCTGAGGGTTCCCTGACCTTTTAAGCCACTGCTCCAAGTGGTGGTTCGAGATGCTCTAAACAGCCTAACTCTCACACAGGTTGAAAATGTGGCCAGAACTCCCACGGAAACTAGGCTACGGAACGACACAACATTGCTTTAATGCATCGGTGGTAGCCAATTACAAATTGCAGCACGCAGAGTCACTGAGAAAGAAATTATGACTGGGGCTGCAGTATCTGATGTCATAATGGCCACTTTTCGGCTTTGCCAAAGTGGCTGGCTATTCCCTTGGTACCTGGGAATAGCCAGTAGAGTACAGATAATCTACTAATCTAGTTTCTATGCCACTCATTTGCTAGAGTGAGTAGAAATAAATTGACATAAACATAGATGCCTGTTATTCTTTTCTTCCACAGCTGAAAACTAGCCAAGTTGTTGATGTTAAATGAAATAAGAATCTGAGCATCCATTTTTTTCCCACTGCTTGAGGGCAATGTCAATCCAAACATGGTTGTATTTGGGGAGGCAATGCTCTCCTGCAGTGTGCAAGGAATTATAAAGTACACTGAATTTCAGAAGGTGATGTTACCCTGTTTTTCTTCCTGATATGAAACATGTTTACTTAGAAATAAGCCCCACCGAGTTCAATGGGACTTGCGTCTTGAAAACTAAGCCTTAGGAATGAAGCTTTTTGCAAAGTATCACAGGAGAAAGCTTTCAAAACTGTACTATGATAAAAAAAAAAGACGAACACAAGTTCTGTGCAGTGCATCAGATTTTGTGTAGAACACCAGAAATAAATCACATGGCACAGCATTCTTGGGGTGGTGATGCTTTAGAACTGAAGGGGGGGCCTGCAACCTTACTTTTCCATTATATGAAACACACAAACACATGTGTTCAGATCCTTGAACATAGAAAACTAGCATGTCAAGGTTTTAGCTTTGCCATCTAACGTGCTAGCTTTTATGCTGCAGGGAGTCATACAACTATTCATTTGTACAACCCTCCCTCTGTATTCTGAAGCAGTACAGTCTTGTGATCCTCAGATGAATGGTAGCATAGATGATGGTGGTGGTGGTGATGATGATGATGATGATGATGATGATAGGTGTGGGTGGTAAAATCTCAGGCACAACTTGACCAGAGAGAGAGACTTCCATCACTGATAGCATGGAATCCAAGGAAACTTTGTCTGTAACCCAACAACCAACACCTTCACTTTACAGACACCCCTCTTTAACCTCTGGCAGCTCAAATTCTGGAATGCCCGTGTTTTGACTAGATTCCCTTGAGCAGATATTTCCATGCCTCTCTCTCACCCGAAATAGTTCTTCCTGAGAGAGAAAGTAGGGACAGAACAGGAGGAGTATGAACTCTCTCCTATCAGATGTCAAGGAAATAAACAGCTCTCTGACTTTTAGAAGACATCTGAAGGCAGCCCTGTTTAGGGAAGTTTTTAATGTTTGATGTTCTATTGCTTGATGATGATGATGATGATGATGATGATGATGATGATGATGATGGGAGCTGCCCAGAGTGGCTGGGGAAACCCAGCCAGATGGGCTGGGTATAATTAGTTTATTATTATTATTATTATTATTATTATTATTATTATTATTATTATTATTAAGACAAGTATGCAGCCTTCACCAGACCTTGTGCTGGTGATTTACATGTGTCCACAATACATTGTGCAAAGGAGATCTTTCCTATGCCTATCTTAAACCAAAAGCAAATGCATTTTACTGGGGCCAGTATTACTGTTTCTTCTTATTGCTATCATGCTCCCAAACCCCCAGTATCATATTCCTGGCTGATTTCTCTTTCTCCTCTTTCTCACCCCCAGTTTCTAAAGACCTGAGCACCCACCCTGCTCTTCACTGAAGCATGAACATTGGACATGGCCACCCGCCGCTGCACTCGGAAGCCTTCGCTGGTGCCTGGAATCTCTAGGATGGTTTGGAAGCACCTGGTCCTCTTCTTCCTCTGGCTGCCATCGCTTGTTTGGGGCGGAGCCTCCCCCACCTCCTGCCCGGCCGCTTGTTCTTGCAGCAACCAGGCCAGCCGGGTCATCTGTACGCGCCGGGAGCTGGTGGAGGTGCCTGAGAGCATTTCCATCAACACGCGGTACCTCAACCTGCAGGAGAACAACATCCAGGTCATCAAGACGGACACTTTCAAGCACCTCCGTCACCTCGAGATTTTGCAGCTCAGCAAGAACCTCATCCGTAAGATTGAGGTGGGAGCCTTCAATGGCTTGCCCAACCTCAACACGCTGGAGCTTTTCGACAACCGGCTGACCACTGTCCCCACGCAGGCCTTTGAGTACCTCTCCAAGTTGCGGGAGCTGTGGCTGAGGAACAACCCCATCGAAAGCATCCCTTCCTATGCCTTCAACCGAGTCCCTTCCTTGCGCCGACTGGACCTCGGAGAGCTCAAGAAGCTGGAGTACATCTCAGAGGCAGCTTTTGAAGGCTTGGTCAACCTGCGCTACCTGAACTTGGGCATGTGCAATCTCAAGGACATCCCTAACTTGACAGCCTTAGTGCGGCTGGAGGAACTGGAGCTCTCTGGGAATCGCTTGGACATGATCCGGCCAGGCTCCTTCCAGGGGCTGACCAGCCTCCGCAAATTGTGGTTGATGCACGCCCAGGTGGCTACCATCGAACGCAACGCCTTCGATGACCTCAAGTCCTTGGAGGAGCTCAACCTCTCCCACAACAACTTGATGTCGTTGCCGCACGACCTCTTCACCCCCTTGCACCGCCTGGAGCGCGTCCACCTCAACCACAACCCTTGGCACTGCAACTGCGACGTGTTGTGGCTCAGCTGGTGGCTCAAGGAGACAGTGCCCAACAACACCACCTGCTGTGCCCGGTGCCACGCCCCACCCAACCTCAAAGGGCGGTACATCGGAGAGCTGGATCAAAGCCATTTCACCTGCTACGCCCCAGTTATAGTGGAGCCTCCCACCGACCTTAATGTGACTGAGGGAATGGCAGCTGAGCTGAAATGCCGGACAGGGACCTCCATGACGTCAGTCAACTGGCTGACGCCCAACGGCACGCTGATGACTCATGGTTCCTACCGGGTGCGCATTTCAGTCCTTCACGATGGCACGCTCAACTTCACCAACGTGACCGTCCAGGATACGGGGCAGTACACCTGCATGGTGACTAATTCGGCGGGCAATACCACGGCTTCGGCCACGCTCAACGTCTCAGCGGTGGACCCAGCCACCACAGGCTACACCTACTTCACAACGGTGACCGTGGAGACCATGGACTCGGGCCAAGAAGAATCGGTTCCCACGAAGAAGGAACCTGGGCCGACGCCATCTCAGGGCTGGGGCATGACTTATTCCACCACCTCACTGACCCCTCGCAGCACCCGCAGCACGGAGAAGCCATTCACCATCCCAATCACCGACGTCACCGAGAGCGGCATGAAGGACCTGGACGACGTCATGAAGACCACCAAGATCATCATCGGCTGCTTCGTGGCCATCACCTTCATGGCTGCCGTGATGCTCATCGTCTTCTACAAGCTCCGCAAGCAGCACCAGCTCCACAAGCACCACGGCCCTACGCGCACCATCGAGATCATCAACGTCGAGGACGAGCTGCCCGCCTCGGCCGGGGCGCCCGGCGACAGCCACCTGGCTCTGCCCGCCATCGAGCATGACCACCTCAACCACTACGCCGCTTTCAAGGCCCACTACAACAACAACAGCGGCGGCGGACCCCTCACCTGCGGCTCCAAGAACCCCATGCTCAATTCCATCCACGAACCTCTCTTGTTCAAGAGCAGCTCGAAAGAGAATGTCCAAGAGACACAGATATGACGGCCAACAGACCCAGGCAACGGGGAATTCTTGTGTGGTGGGAGGGTGGAAGTGGATCCGTACATGCAGTGGGGGGGGGGAGTTGAGGAACGGCTCCTCCGTGCCCTCCCCCCCACAAACAAACAAACAAACAAACATCAGCAGATCTTTCCACCGCCGTGGCAGATCTAGGATGCCGAGCCCTCACCCGAGTGGACACCTTTGATTCTCACCACTTTAGCCTTTTACGTTCTCTTATTTTCCTTTTGCAGAACAAGGTACTACGCTCGCCCTCGGCCTGACCATTTTCCCCCCCTTTCCTTTCTCCACCCCCCCACCTCACTTTTCTTATTTTTTCTACCAATCTCCCTCCGCATTGGAGACTTCTTCTTTTTCTTTCTTTTTATACAGATGGGGCTGTTTCTGTATCCAACTACCTGCTGTATTACTTTAATAATTTTTTTTAAAAAAAAAGGAAGGAAGAAAACAAACGACAACAAAAATAAGGAAAGATCGCTATCTGATTTGTTTTCCTTTTCGACGTCATGGGAATAAACTTTAGGAAAGGAAAATAAAACCCAAGGGAAACGGGAGAGGCAAGAAGAAGAAGAAGATGATGAAAAAGAAGAAAGAAATCTTATTTTGATCCGCTTTCCGTCAAAATTCTATTTTCATCCAAATGGGATATACAAACTAAATAAATTAAGTAAAGAGACTAAAGGTCGTGGTGGTGCCAGGGTCCCCCCACCCACCTTCGGAGCACGCGGGGATGCCAGGCGCACAGGGTTCGGGGGGAATTTTTTATGACTAGTATTATTACTATGGGATGGCAGGCATGGCCGGTGTGCCCCCCAGAGACACAGGGGCGTGGAGGTATTTTTTAATTTGTAATAATCTGGGGGTGGGAATGAGGGGTTTGGTGGGGGGCTGCACTTCCGGCCACACACAAAAAAAACAAGGCCTGTTGATTCCCTTGGCATTTTGGGGTCTGGTCTGAGTTTCCTATTTTAATAAAATCCATAAAGATGTTTCCAACCTTCCCTAGGGTGGTTCTTTTGGGATGGGGGCGAATGAGTGAGCCGCTTGCGGCTTAAGGCCACTGTGGCTAAGTATGAAGAGAGTCTCACATGCGCCAGGTTTGTTGAGGGATCGCCACGGCGATAATGTCAGCGAGGTATGTGACAGGCTGCAACATGCATTGTCTCGCAAAGAACACCCCTGTGGCTGTACCATACATAGCTGCCAAGTCTCCCGTATTCCCCGGGAAACCCCCGTTTTTCCAGCTGTTCTCAGCCAAAAAACGGATTTTTTTGTTTTTTCCCGGTTTATTATGGTGCGGCAGCCATTTTGGAACTGGGCGGAGCATGCTCAGAAGCGACTTTTGATGCTGCTCTGCCCAGTTCCAAAATGGCTGCAGCGCTACTTCCGGTATGCTACTTCCGGTCCAGTCCCTTATTTCTCAGGCAGGGACTTGGCAGGTATTGTACCATACACTATATACATGGCTGGACCTCATACCTTGGACAGGGAGGGCTGTCTAGGAGTTGGCACTGATATCGTTGCTCCATAGGGAGTGAAATGTGGCCTCTGATGATGATTCTCCTTTTTTTACATGGAATCCCAAGAACGGAGCCTGCTATTTTTTTTTAAAAAAAAACCAAAACAAAACCCTAGCATGTGGTTCTGTTGTTTGCTAATTTATATAGCACCATTGATGAGTATTGGTGCTGTTATTATTTGTAGGGACGCGTTGGTGCTGTGATCTAAACCACTGAGCCTCTTGGGCAGTACTTTTTCATAGAGGGACACGGGCGGCGCTGTGGGTTAAACCACAGAGCCTTGGGCTTGCTGATCAGAAGGTCGGCAGTTCGAATCCCCACAATGGGCTAAGCTCCCCTTGCTCTGCCCCAGCTCTTGCAAACCTAGCAGTTCGAAAGCACGCCAGTGCAAGTAGATAAATACGTACCGCTGCGGCGGGAAGGTAAATGGCGTTTCCATGCACTCTGGTTTCTGTCATGGTGTTCCGTTGCGCCAGAAGCTGTTTGGTCATGCTGGCCACATGTCCTGGAAAGCTGTCTGCGGACAAACATCAGCTCCCTCGGCCTGAAAGCGAGATGAGCTCCACAACCCCATAGTTGACTTTGACTGGACTTAACCGTCCAGGGGTCCTTTACCTTTTGCTGTACAAGGACTGTAAACTTAGACTGAGTCAGAGCTATTAGTCCATCTAATTCGGTGTCATCTATACCTGGAGTGGGGCATTTCCAGCTCATGGGACAATCTTGGTTGTTTGGGGGAAGCTGTTTGAAACTTGTTTGGGGGAAGCTGTTTGAAACTGAAGGAGGTTTGTAAAAAAAAAAAAAAAAGTTAAGAGGACTTGAGCAGGCCTTGGCTGCCTCATCCTTTCTTTCCCTTAGGTAAGTGGTGACGGTGACAGGCTTGGGGTGGGAGAGAGACCGTACCTGTCAGAAACGGTGTTAAAGTCCGGACACCTCCCCCCTGACAGCTTCCGGAAATTTCTCTCCCATTTGATTTAATATGTTTATATTTGGGGAGTTCTATGGACCACGAATGAGCTCTCTTAGCTGTACGTATGATAAAATGGCAGGTGAAAGGCTGCTAAAACCCACAAAAAGATGGGAGACCTAAAATAATTACCCTTAAAACATAGGCAAAACCAGCAGAACTTTAATATAGGTAACCAAGGATATGTACGCAGTAGTGGCTTAAAAATCAGTGGGGTCTGCGTGTCCAGGCACAGAGGGCACCTCTCCCCCCGCCCGCCCTCTCTCCAGGTTGCCATGTGCGCAAGTACAATAACCACAGAACGATCTTGTTGGGATCAAAACAGGCCATGACTTTCATTGATTAACAGATGTAAGTGGAATTTTAGCTCAGGCATTAGGTATCTGAATTATCCAGCCTGCCTGCTGGCTGATCGCCACTGGGGTAGATCCTGGGACAGGGTTGCCCTATGGCATACGTCAAATACAGTAGAAGCAACCCATCGCGGTCACTGCCTTGGGGAATCCCTCAGCCCCTGTCTGGGCTTATGGACAGATACACCTCTCTCCTAGGACCCCTTTAATGAGATGCTCTATTTCTTTGGAGAGGGGAGGCAGAGGCTTAAAACCCCCTACCCAATGCCTTATTCCCAACCAAGCCAGGCCAGGTGGCAGCATCCCCACCCCCCACCCCGCAGAGATCTGGCGCACGACCGCCCACCAGCGGCGAGGGCTGAGGAGTGTGGAGGATGTGTACCATGATTTGACCAGGTGGCACTTTTGTATGTGAGATGCATTTATACAACAAGCATTTCTTGAAAGGGACAGGTCTAATGCATCAGGCTGAGCACATACACAGGAAAATGCTGCAGTTTACAACCTTGGTTTGTCGGAGACAAATGGAGATTTAATTTCCTGCAACCTGAGAGATTCTCGAAAAGAGCTTTCAGACCTTCTCAGATTCTGCTCCCAGCATACTAGTCCCTTTCACACACACAAAAAAAATGCCTGGAATATCCAGCTGAGCTATTGGTTAGAAGGTGACGTGACAATGAAATCTAGTGGATCCAAGGTGTTTCCTATTCAGTGGGCGATCCACCGAAACTCTCCTGTGGATATTACCAGTGACTTTATTGGGGAGGCTGGGAGTAAAATGCAACTGGGTACATCAGCTGAAATGCATTAGCTGGAAAAAGCATTGCTTTTGAGGGCATAAAGGCATCCATATTCCCCAGTGGGATTTATATATTGCTTTGAGGTATGTTTTCCAAAGAGGGACTTGATGAAGCTTTGATCCTATGGGTACATGCGTCTTCAACCTGCTTTTCTTTCAAAACACACATGTGCAATGAGGATTTGGACCTGCACGGACTTGAACGCAGGAAGACAGAAATCTCCACTGGACATGGTTTTGCACACCCACTAGAAGGGAAAGAATTCGCCTCTTCCTGTCCCAACCACCTTTTCAGGGTCGCTTTTATTTTTCAGCTGTTCCTGATGGTTCCTGTTGATACAGACGTACCAGAACGCACTCCAGAGATTTGTGGTGGGGATATTTCAAGGGTGGGGAACCTATGGCCCTTCAAATGTTCTAGGACTTCCATCTCCCATCATGACCAAAAGAAGCACAGGTTCCATACTCCTGGGGATAGGGGATGGTTGCAGGAAATAGAGTTTTTGTGGGTGACAAGGTGCACCTAAATTTTAGGGGCCAAAATAGATGTGACACTTAAGATACATGATTGGACATCCTGGTATCGTTTATAAAAATAATAATCTTAAAAGCAGCTGCAGCTCACAGGAGACCCCCAAATTAGTACAAGGTGGAATCTAGACACATACAGTGGTACCTTGGGTTACAGATGCTTCAGGTTACTGACGCTTCAGGTTACAGACTCCGCTAACCCAGAAATAGTACCTCAGGATGAGAACAGAAATCGCATGGCAGTGGCACAGCAGCAGTGGGAGGCCCCATTAGCTAAAGTGGTGCTTCAGGTTAAGAACGGACCTCCGGAACAAATTAAGTTCTTAACTAGAGGTACCACTGTATAAAAAAAATGCTGTGAAAATGCTTTTTTAAAAAAAGGTTTAAAAAAATATATTGAATTTGCCATAAGCTCACCATGGCCACCTAGTGTCACATTTATATAATGCACTTAAAACACACTTAAAACGTTATATTTGCAGCTGTATAGCTGAGTTCCCAAGGCAGTGGGGCCAGTCTGCCTGCCCCATTTCCCCCAGTCAAAATCCTCCCCCCCATTTCTGTTTGTTTCCCCTCTTCTTATAGAGGTATAGGAGGGGTGATTTCAATCAGGAAAATGGTACGTAAGGTTAAACATCCTTTTCAAAACACTCTCTAAGTCATTCCAAGCTCAATCGTGGCTGCTTTTAAGCTTTAGAAAATTCCCATCATCTCCAACCATTAACCTTGGTGTCTGGGGTTGATGTGAGTTGTAGTCCAGCAGCATCTGGATGGAAGCAGGTTGGAGAAGGCTGATGTAAGGCAATTTGGATCTCCCATGCGATGAGCGGTTTGGCTTGAAGTGACACCAATGTATGATATCATTTGCACCAGTCTACTTTCCACAGCCTCCAGTGCTAAGAACCACAAGATCCACCGCATCTCCCAAATGGAAATCCCAGCTGTGCTCATTGGAGATCACAAGTGATCAAGTGGTGGTGGATCGATTGCATACCTTTTGCATGATTTGGGCCTGGTTTTTTTTGTTTGTTTGTTTGGTCTGCTTTCTATAGATCCAGGATGTACGGAGTAGACTAGCCAAACAGAAAAAAGGCTATTCAATATGTGTATGTTATGTTGCTATTTCAATTGTTCTTCGTGTGTAGACTGTTTTGTACAAGTTTTTATTTTATTTTTTAAAGACAGAGAGCCAGATATGAAATAACTTGCTTAGGGGCAGCACAAGAGGCAAAAGTTGCCATGAACTGAATATGAGTTAACAATGTGACCCTATGAACCAGTGGAATTTCAGGTCCCATCAACTGCAGCTTTGTTTCCAAGCCCTGGGAAATCACAGTGCTTAAGACGTCACTCGGCATGCTGTGTTCCGTTATGGGTGCCACCAACATTCCAGAAAGATGTTGGCAATAGAAACGTTATAAGTGGGATCTGCAACAAAATGTTGCAGTACAGTCATACCTTGGTTTAAGTACACTTCGGTTTGAGTACTTTCAGTTTAAGTACAGGTACTCGCGGACCCGTCTGGAACGGATTAATCCACTTTCCATTACTTTCAATGGGAAGGTTTGCTTCAGGTTAAGTACGCTTCAGGTTAAGTACAGACTTCCAGAACCAATTACACTCATACTTCGGGTTAAGTACGCTTCAGGTTGAGTACTCCACGGACCGTCTGGAACAGATTAATCCACTTTCCATTACTTTCAATGGGAAAGTTCGCTTCAGGTTAAGTACGCTTCAGTTTAAGTACTCCGCAGACTGTCTGGAACGGATTAATCCACTTTCCATTACTTTCAATGGGAAAGTTCGCTTCAAGTTAAGTACGCTTCAGGTTAAGTACAGACTGCCGGAACCAATTGTGTATTTAAACCGAGGTTAAGAACTTAATTCGTTCCAGAGGTCTGTTCTTAACCTGAAACTCTTCTTAACCTGAAGCACCACTTTAGCTAATGGGGCCTCCTGCTGCCGCCGCACCGCCAGAACACGATTTCTGTTCTCATCCTGAAGCAAAGTTCTTAACCCGAGGTACTATTTCTGGGTTAGCGGAGTTTGTAACCTGAAGTGCTTGTAACCCGAGGTACCGCTGTAGATCCTCCCCGCACTGATAATGTTCTTGTTTAGAGTTCCAACCAGCCATTCCCCACTCAGTTTTCCTTTGTGTGTCGAGGCTTCCCAGAAAATTACCTTAAATAACTCACAACTGACAACAGAATTATGGTTTGGTTTTTGGCAAATAATTTAGGGCCACAACTTTATTAAATACACAATTTTAATCCGAGTGTTGGCTTAGGCTTTTGGTTATTCACTCGTCCTTCCTAAAGAAGGACTATCCCCATCTGTCCATCCAGGACAGGACTCAATCAGCTGTCCCCTTAGGACAGGACTCACCTCATCTGCCCCACGTGGCAGGACTCACATCAGCTGTCACCATTGGACAGGACTCACCTCATCTGCCCACGTGGCAGGACTCACATCAGCTGTCACCATAGGACAGGACTCACCACTGTCCGCTTGGACAGTTCCTGCTCCGACTTCCGCATGGAAGTCAAGTAAACATACCTGGGAGTGAGGAGGTGGCTGCGCCCAGTCATTCCCTCCTCACCTTCACCAAGAATGTTCCTCAAGGCTCTTGCTCTTAAAATTGGGCCCACCATTCCCGCCAATGGCGGGATGGTAAGGACAAGAGTGTAAGCCCTGAGATTCCTTTAACGGAATACTTCTATATGGAGCAAACGGAGGTGAGGGTAGGCATCCGTGTGCCACCCCCTCTACCAACCGATTAACCAACCAAAAGCCTAACCGCCAACCTAACAAGTTGTGACAATTTGCTAGCGCAGTAGGCGAAAACCAAGAGGCACAGCCAATCAGCCAATTGGAAAAATTCCTACTGACCCCTGAATACAGGCGGCCCCGAAGGCAATAGCAATGTCGTGCTAACCTGCAAGAAAGAAAGGGCGGGTGGGAGGGGTTCAAACGCCAGGCAAAAATGTGACCAGAAAATGGTGGACGCAGCTTTAAGAGGGGCCCCAACAACCAATCAGATCCAAGGAATTTGCATACACACGCCCCCCATTACTCAGCATGAGCTGTGGCCTTACACAAACCAAACCCTAAGCTAAATTTCTTAACAGCCCTACCACAATCCGCTTTATATTAGATGATATAAAGCGCTTTGTGTGTCGAGGCTTCCCAGAAAATTACCTTAAATAACTCACAACTGACAACAGAATTATGGTTTGGTTTTTGGCAAATAATTTAGGGCCACAACTTTATTAAATACACAATTTTAATCCGAGTGTTGGCTTAGGCTTTTGGTTATTCACTCGTCCTTCCTAAAGAAGGACTATCCCCATCTGTCCATCCAGGACAGGACTCAATCAGCTGTCCCCTTAGGACAGGACTCACCTCATCTGCCCCACGTGGCAGGACTCACATCAGCTGTCACCATTGGACAGGACTCACCTCATCTGCCCACGTGGCAGGACTCACATCAGCTGTCACCATAGGACAGGACTCACCACTGTCCGCTTGGACAGTTCCTGCTCCGACTTCCGCATGGAAGTCAAGTAAACATACCTGGGAGTGAGGAGGTGGCTGCGCCCAGTCATTCCCTCCTCACCTTCACCAAGAATGTTCCTCAAGGCTCTTGCTCTTAAAATTGGGCCCACCATTCCCGCCAATGGCGGGATGGTAAGGACAAGAGTGTAAGCCCTGAGATTCCTTTAACGGAATACTTCTATATGGAGCAAACGGAGGTGAGGGTAGGCATCCGTGTGCCACCCCCTCTACCAACCGATTAACCAACCAAAAGCCTAACCGCCAATCAAGCCAGCCCTGGCTTGCCGCCAACACTCAGAGACCTAACCAACTTTTTAAACCCTCAGACACATCACGCAGCCAAATATCATACCCATCAGGGGATAAGTGAACCCCATCATCCCGATATAAAAGCGGGGCTCTAACATTAATTACGGGATGACGAATCAAACTCCCCCCGATTTCGTACACCCGTTTGGATGCTGCGCTGTTAACCCTCTTCCTAGCTCTTTCCCCAGCCAGAGGAGGAATATCACCCCGCCATTGCATCCTCTGCAACATTTGGGACCAAAAAACGACGGTATCAGGGAACCAAGTCCTTATCTCCAACAAATCTCGTAGGATAGCCAGGCGAAGAGATAACGGGTCCACAGCGGGGATGTCATTTTCTCCCAGCTGGATCACCAGGGCGGACGGGCACCCGAGCAAGAGGGCTTTGCGCCGCAGCAAAGGGAGAAGCTCCCCCCAGCGCATGCCCCTCTTGCCCATCCAGGTCACTTGGATGTTGGATGGAAGGCCAAGTCGAGGACCCAATGGCGTTTGGCCAGCGCGAAGGCCTGCCCAATGGACTATGGAATGTCCCACCATCCATATGTGCACGTCCGCGAGCCCTGGGAAAACATTGGAAAACAAACGACAAAGTTAGGAGCGCTTCCGAACATAAGATCTATACGCTGCAGATTTCCACCTGCCCAAATCCTTAATAGCATCAACCGAAAGACCCCAGTGGGCCGCCGTAGTGGCGGCCCCAATGCGAAAGGAATGAGGAGCGTAATTAGCGGCCACGCAACCGCATGCCGCTATCACCTTCCTCATAACTCTAGTAAATTGCAGCCTAGTCATCGGGTTACCATCCTGATGCACAAACAAGGGGCCCTCCCCAGCTGGCCTTTCCGCCAAGAATTTGGCTACGTCCTTAACCGGGCAGGGGCCCGTCTGCCCCGTAGCAGGCAGTCGCATTACTGCTCCTTTACCAGCCTGGTCGGTCTTGGAACTCCGAATCGTGATTAACAATTCCGTTGGTGACAGACGTATGTCCTGGAGTAGCAAACCCCCTGGCACCCCCTGACGCATCTGACCCCCTACAATTTCACCAATTCTCAAAGCGCCAAAAAAGGCCACTGAGAAGGCGGCCGAAAACAAACGGGCCTCATATTTAGACCAACACACCACCCTAAGCTTCAATCTCATTTTAGTGAGAAGATCAAAAGAAATCGGGTTCCTGGTAGGGGAACGGGGAGGACAAAGCCTACCCCATCCCTCCATGGCCTTACGCACCACAAATTTGGCGCAAGGGTCCCTATTAAAAAACAATTTCGAGAAAAATGAAATGGCCGCAGACTGGAGCTTTATGGTCCTGGCAGCCCTTCCCAGGTGAAACAGGTGTGCCAAATATTGAAGCACCTGGGAAGAAGAGGGGCGGGCCGCTCCCTCCACCGCGAGCGACTGACTGCGAAAAGTTAAAAAGTCAGTCCAAGCTTTTTGATAAGCCCGCAGGGTAGAGGGGGAAACAGAAGCAGCTACTCCCTGCAAGACTAGCAGCTGCCAAGGTTCCAAAGACGATCCGGGAAAATCTCCGGCTGATGTTGTGCGTCTGGAACCAGGGACCTGAAGCGCTCCATCTGAAATCGTGACAAAGCGTCAGCTATATCGTTGGCCACGCCCGGGACAAAACGCGCAGAGAAAATAATGTTAAAACGCAGGCACTGCAGCACGAATGCCCGCAGCAGAGCCGATACCCGAGTTGACTTAGAAGATTGTTTCGCAAGGACAGTCACCACAGCCTGGTTATCTGACCAAAAGCATACGCGGCGGTCCTTGAAGTCGTCAACCCAAATATGGACTGCAACTGCTATAGGAAAGAACTCAAGAAAAGTTAAATCCCGCGTGATTTCAGTGTCCCGCCAAGCAGGGGGCCATCTTTGTGCGCACCACCTGCCATTCCAAAACAAACCAAATCCCAGGGAACCCGCCGCATCGGAGTGCACTTGGAAATCGTTGTGCAGGTTTAAAACATCCTGCCACAAGGATACCCCATTGTATTCCTCCAGGAATACCAGCCACACCCTCATGTCAGCCTTCTCACCCTGCGATAAGCGCACCCGGTGATGAGGCTGACGCAGGCCAACGGTGCGTTTGTTCAAACGCGCACAAAAGGGGCGACCGGGTGACACAACTTTACAGGCAAAATTAAAGTGACCCAGCAACGATTGCAGCTGGCGAAGCGTCACTTTTTCCGGCACCAGCATTTCCTCTATCACCCGTCGAAGCGTGGTGATCTTCTCCATAGGTAAGCTGGAAGTCTGATTAACGGTATCCAGAAGGATACCCAGGTACGTGAGCCTGGTAGCTGGGCCTTCAGTCTTATCCGCTGCGAGGGGCACGCCCAGCTCATTGGTAAGGTCGTTAAAGGCCTGTAGCAGGGTGACGCAGTCACCCGTATCGGCCGCAGAAACCATTAAAAAATCATCCAAATAATGAGTGACCCCCGTTAATCCGGTCTTCGTGCGAAGGGCCCATTCCAAAAACGTACTAAAGCACTCGAAGGCCGCACAGGCTACGGAGCAGCCCATTGGCATGGCCTTATCAAAATAATAGGCGCCTTCAAACTGAAAGCCCAGCAACCAAAAATCATGCGGATGAATTGGTAATAATCGGAAAGCCGATTCGATATCACATTTTGCCAACAAGGCCCCCGGCCCAAACTTTCTGATCATTTTAATTGCCTGGTCGAGAGAAGCGTATTTGACCGTACAAAGCTCCGGAGGGATCACGTCGTTCACGGACGTGTCCCTAGGGTGAGACAAATTATGAATGAGCCGAAACTCACCCGGAGCCTTCTTGGGGACGATTCCCAAGGGAGAGAGGTGCAGATTGGGAAAAGGCGGAGACGCAAAAGGACCAGCCATGCGCTGGAGGGCTATTTCTTTATTAACCTTCCGCCTTGCGACCTCGTGCATCTCTCTCACCGACTTCTGGTTCCTAGGATTCCTAGCCAGGGGAACCGAAGCTATCGGAATCCGGAACCCGAAGGAGAAACCATCCCGAAGATATGCAGCCGCCTCAATATTGGGATAGGAGGCTAACCAATGTTTAAGGGCCGGTAACTTAATGGGAGAAAAAGCTAACTGAAGCAATTCACTTTGATGTGGAAGCTGCGGGGGGAGCGGGGAGGGCAGGGGCGGAACCCCTTGGCGCCTGCCTGAATCCTCCCCGACCCCCACGAAAGGGCCGCCGGCCCGCATAGCAGTTAACAGCCGGGTGGCTACCGCCACACCGGTCACAAGTGTGCGCATAAATACACCGCGGGCGCTGACACAGTCCTTTATTGAAATCCCAGCAGCGCAATTTAGGTGCCGCCTTAAAAGGCTGGGTCTTAGCCCTTTGCTGCTCGGCGGGTTTCCGTGAAACCGACGGAGCCACATACGTGGTCCAAAGGTCCAAGTCTTTCCTGTCAAAGCGGGCGGTGTCAATTTTTGACGCCCGCCTGCGAAATCTTTCATCATAAGCAATTGCGGCCGCTTCCCCTGCCATGTTATATGCTGACCTTACGATGGACTGGTACACGATAAGGTGTAGAGCCCTGCGGGGATATGCCGCTACTACTACCCCGGAAAAAACTTGATAACAATCGAGCCAACGCTCGAAAGTCCGCTCCACCTTTCTCCCCCTGCCTTTCTTCTTAGTACCAACGAGGGCGTTTCCTTGCTCAGGGACCACCTCCTCTGGTGGAGCTAAATCAAAAATGTCTACATATTTACCATCCAATATCCTAGACCTCAATTTAGAGGACAAGTGACTGCCCGGAATAATATCCCTAGTACTGTTGGTGGAAACCGTGGTTTCCGGGACCAACTCTCCGTCGAGACATTCTTGAACAGCTCCATAACGAGCACGATGCGAATTCGCTCGACGAGCCCAGGCCCAACGAGGAAGGCCAGAATCCACTTCCCCGTAAGCCCAGTACAACCCCATAGAGTGATCAGAACCCTCGGAGCTAGAGGACGAACCTGAGGTGGTCGAAGCCGAGGTATCGTCCTTGCGCCTCTTTGCCCGCCTCCTGGAACGACTTTTGTGACGACGTTTTCCGCCACTCGACGCTCTAGCCGGCACTGGGAGGGCTTCCTCGCCGGATGCCGACGAAAGCCCCTCGCGCCGCGAGGCGACGGCAAGAGTCTGGGATGGAGCAACGGGCGAAACAACAACATTAGAGGAGGCCCCCGTCCGCCCCCCCTGCCCTTGCCCACTTACTCTGCCCTTAGCCTGCCTCGCCCTCCTGGTGCGCCGAGGCTGCTTCCCCTCACTCCGTCGTTTGACGGGAGGGGGCGCCGGCACCACCATAGGAGTGGAAGAGGCATTCGGCATCAGAACACCAGAAGGCCCCACGAAGTCGTCATCCGACGAGTCAGCTGGCCCAGACGTGGTGGTCTCAGGCAGTTCCAGAATGGTCGCCATGGGGGACAGAGGCTGCGACGCCGCCACCGTAGCTTGCCCAGGGTCCAGGGATACACCTGCAGAGGTAGAGGGGGCAGAAAGAGGGTCTGGGCCTTGCCGGTCTGGAGGCATGGCCGTAGTCGCCGCCTCCCGCCCTGCTTCCAGAGGTAAACCAGCAGAGGTCGAGGCGGCAGGATGAGAGGCCGGGTTCTGTAATAAGGCATCAAGCCCAGATCCAAGCTGGGCCAGGGCCTGTGGGTCACCAGCAATGCTAGCGATGAATGCTTCCACGCGACCCGCTGCCTGCGAGGCTGGCGAACGCAGCTTCTGCGAAGCGCCCTTAATGACCCTCTTAGATTTCCCTGAAGTGGATGGGTGGGCCGCCATCCTGAACTATTAACTACTTGGAATAACAAGCAAACACACGTGGAATCACACAGGGGTGCGTATTACCACTTTAACCACTAGGCGGCGTCACCCCACCCCTCAAATATTGGAGCCTTCCCAACCAATCTGCAAAACTAACTGCAAAATATTTGGGGACACCCAGGCCTCTGAAAGGCCCCAGGGAAATCAGTTAGACTTGTACTGCAGGCTGGTGTAGGCCGGACCCCGGCACACGCCCCGGCCCCCCCCCTAAAAGGGAGGGAGAGGGAAATGCGCAGGCCAAAGCCAAACTCCCACCCACGCAACCAAATAGAATCCTTAACCAGAATACGTGAAAACTAAATTAACGTGAATTAAAATTAAATTGAATTAAACAATGGACATCAATTAAGCCAATTAAACAATGCAAGAAACCCAAAACGCAGGCCAAGCAATGTATTCCCTATCTATTGGGAAGGAACAGTATCAAAACTAACAAGGTGCGATAACCCCCTTGAGGCCAGCCGATGGCATAGAGAACCTAAAGTAGGCTGCAGTACTCAGGCCTCCAATTAAAGGCAAGGAGTAAAAGTTTTTTCCTTTCACTTAACCAAAGCAAGCCCACGCAGGTCAAAGCCAATTATAATCCAATTGAATCAATTAAGATTCCTAAATAAAAGGATATAAATTAAATCAAGTAATTAAAGGAAACCAATAAGTTAAAATGACCCAATAAGCTAGTCAGGCAACACAATAAAGTCAAAGCCTGTTCAAGGGACTTCAATATAGGCTGAGGGAAAAGGCAATTAAATTTGTAGGTGTAGTAACAACTCGTGGCCAGTAGATGGCGCCAAACGCCCAGAAACTGGCTGCAAGCACTCAAGCCTCGAAATAAACTGCAGCCAGGAAAAAATTTTTCCTCAGCTAAAACAGATGCAAACAGAAAACAAACGCTATACAGGACACAAAAACTAGAGGCCCCCCAGGTGAATCAAGTGAGGGGACCCCCTCCCAAGGTCCTAAAGACCCAGCAACCCCCCTCAAACCGCTCCCCCCAATGCACAAGCAGCAGCTCTCTGTTTAATAGCAAAGGGGGTTGCAAGCATTAAAATGGCGGACGCAACGTGCAAACCAGGCACAATAACGGCCTGGCGCCCTCCCAATGATGCACCCCCACCCCGCAGGCACCCCAGGGGGGGCGGCAAACGCCACAGCCCCCAATAAGCCAAATTAGAGGCCCCCAGCAGAGCGCAAGCAGCCTCAATGCTCCTCAGCCGGCAACAGCCCTATTAACCACCCACGTGGCTCCAGCCCAGCCCAGCCCAGCCCCAGCAGGAAAACGGCCAGGCAAGGAGCCAGGAGCCAAGGCTCCCTCAGGGTACCAAGGCCCCCTTGCCCACCAAGAGCCACAGCAGGCTAGCCAAGGCAAGCGGGGGGGGGGAATTTAAAGAATTTAAAGGAATCTAAAGGGGGGTGCGCCCTTTAAATAAAGTGGGATGCCTGTGCGGGGGGGGGGGACTCCCAACGCCCCCAGCCGAGGCCGAGCCGTAGGGGAAGGGAGTGGGGAGGGAGGGGAGGGGGAGAATCAAAACGGAGCTAAATAAGGCAGTAAATGAAAGCTAAAAATCAAAAGCAAGCAATAAGCTGAATAAATCAGCAAATTAAATAAGCCAGATACAACCAGACTCCAGGAATCCAGGAACGCTCTCTTGCCAGACAGGAACCGATAGAAACACACAGTTCAAACGCCAGGCAAAAATGTGACCAGAAAATGGTGGACGCAGCTTTAAGAGGGGCCCCAACAACCAATCAGATCCAAGGAATTTGCATACACACGCCCCCCATTACTCAGCATGAGCTGTGGCCTTACACAAACCAAACCCTAAGCTAAATTTCTTAACAGCCCTACCACAATCCGCTTTATATTAGATGATATAAAGCGCTTTCCCAGCTGACTCTCAGTGTTCTATAGCTACCAAACATGCTCAGCCCTCATTGGCCCTGTGAATCTACATTCCTGAAAGTTAATAGTGTAAGTATCGGGCTTGTCAGGTTGCGAAGGTAGCCCATCTGGGAGAAGGAAAACTCTGGTGCTAAACCTCTGCTGCCTTTGGGAGAAGAAAGGCTGAGGAGTAAACCTTACAGAAATCCAGAGTGCAGTCCATAAGGCAGTTGGATGACGCCTTGTGAGCCAGTGAGAGCCAGTGTGGTGTAGTGGTTAAGAGCGGTAGACTCGTAATCTGGGGAACCGGGTTCGCGTCTCCGCTCCTGCACATGCAGCTGCTGGGTGACCTTGGGCTAGTCACGCTTCTCTGAAGTCTCTCAGCCTCACTCACCTCACAGAGTGTTTGTTGTGGGGGAGGAAGGGAAAGGAGATTGTTAGCCACTTTGAGACTCCTTCGGGTAGTGATAAAGCGGGATATCAAATCCAAACTCTTCTCCTTCTTCTCCTTCTGGCAACGCCTGCCAACAAGCTGGTGCCAAATGTATTGCTCTGCTTTCCTTGGGACCATGTCAGCGAGGTCGAGAGGGGGAGGGTCTTGTCGTCTGGGCAGCCCAGGACCCCCATACACACTGTCCAGGCTCGTACCCTGGGGAGGGGTCAATTCGGTGCTGCTAATGTCAGAGTTTGGCTTCGCCCCTCCAGAGGAGCCCTCCATTGTCTCTCAAGACAGATGGGTGGCAACAATTTTATCACCGCTTTTTTTTTTTTTTAGGCCTGTAATCCCCAAGAATACAACTTTTAAAATATATTGTCTGGATTTCCTCCGATTTTATGGCAGGCATTTCTTCTGATCACGTCAAGTGGAACATACCCTGCACAAAGAAAACCAGCTTAGCAGGGAAATGGCTAAGCTAGAAGCATTTCCCCTAGTTTTCTATACAGAATCCTGTTTATGGAAATACATACCCTCCAACATTTCTCCGATGAAAATAGGGGTGTCCTATTCAATAATAGGACCCAGGTGGCGCTGTGGGCTAAACCACTGAGCCTAGGGCTTGCTGATCAGAAGGTTGGCGGTTCGAATCCCTGGGACGGGGTGAGCTCCCGTTGCTTGGTCCCAGCTCCTGCCAACCTAGCAGTTCGAAAGCACGTCAAATGCAAGTAGATAAATAGGAACCGCTATAGCGGGAAGGTAAACGGCGTTTCCATGTGCTGCTCTGGTTTGCCAGAAGCGGCTTTGTCATGCTGGCCACATGGCCTGGAAGCTATACGCCGGCTCCCTCGGCCAATAATGCGAGATGAGCGCGCAACCCCAGAGTCGGTCACGACTGGACCTAATGGTCAGGAGTCCCTTTACCTATTCAATAATAATAATAATAATAATAATAATAATAATAATAATAATAATAATAATAGTTACAGGTAGGTAGCCATGTTGGTCTGACGTAGTCGAAACAAAGTTTAAAAAATCCTTCCAGCAGCACCTTAAAGACCAACTAAGTTTTTTATTTTGGTATGAGCTTTCGTGTGCATGCACACTTCTTCAGATAATAATAATAATAATAATAATAATAATAATAATAATAATAATCCTCACCCATCTGAATGGGTTGCCCCAGCCACTCTGGGTGGCTTCCAAGAGATCTAGAAACATAATAAAATATTAAACGTTAAGAAAACTTCCCTATCCAGGGCTGCCTTTGGATGTCTTCTAAAGGTTGTAGAGTTAATTCCTGGCTCAGGGGTCGCATAACACCATACCCTCCAACATTTCTCCAGTGTGAAAATAGGGTCACCCTAAGGAAAAGCAGGACATTCCGGGATGCAACCAGAAACAGGGACTGTGCCTGGAAAATAGGGACACTTGGAGGGTCTGGAAAAGTATTCAATAATGTGAGCCCGACCCACAACCTGCAGCCTGAAGCGGTACAACCCAGGCATAGCTGTGAGAACTAAGAGGAAAACATTCCTCTTCTGTATTGTCAGGAGTTGGCAGGCTCTTGTGTATGTGCAACGGTGCTGTTTTCCTACTTGGTTCCAGGAGTCGGCGTGCGCAGAGAGACCTTTCCACTCTTATTTGCTTCATTGGCATGTGGCTTGTCGCCTGACCTTGAGCGCAGGCATTTGGGGTGGATCCCTCTCCGACTTCTGCTGGTTGTGTTGACAGGAAAGCTGCAGCGACCATTGCTTCTTTCGGAAGGCAAGTTAATTATTCTCCGTGCCATGGAAGGTTGAGCAGCCATCCCTCTGCCTGAAAAATAGAGGTGGTAGCAAGGCGAGGAGGAAAACAGCAACCATGAATTTAGCAGATTAGCATCAACGCACAATGCTGCTTGGTAATTCTCCCCCCCCCCCCCAGCACAGTAAGGTTGCGTAGACATTACTGGTTTGCAGGGGGAATGCATCAAAATGCCGTATTTGCTCAGAAACACCAGGATACTTAGGAATTGTGGTTAATGTGCACAAACCGTTTCCGAATTCAGCAGCTGGGAGCACACTAGGTGCAGAGTAAATGGGGGAAAGGGCAGTGTGAGAGACATGGTTTTGTTTTCGGTTCATTCGAAAGATCATTTGATGTGCCCCTTAAACTCACCTGCCCCTAAAACAGCCTTTGACTGGCCTGTTGCACTTACCACCAGGGTGGGGCTATTACAGCCTTTCATGGCAGACTTCTAGGAATGGTGATGTTTATTATTATTATTATTATTATTATTATTATTATTATTATTATTAATTAAATTTATTAGTCGCCTGCCACCCAAAGGTCTCCAAGCGACTTACAGCAAAGAAAAACATATGATACATAATAGTATAGTTTTATTAATTTCCTATACATAACAATTGCAAAAAAGGGAAAAAAGACAAAGACAAAATCCCAGCTCGCCCTCCTCCCCACTCAATGATAGACCAATCTAGTTAAGTTTCGTAGAATTGAAGAGTCGGAAGGGACCATCACTGCAGATGGTGACAGCAGTCACGAAAATAAAAGATGCCTGCTTCTTGGGAGAAAAGCAATGACAAACCTAGACAGCATCTTAAAAAGCAGAGACATCACCTTGCCTACAAAGGTCCGTATAGTTAAAGCTATGGTTTTCCCAGTACAGTGGTACCTCTACTTACAAATAACTCTACTTACGAATTTTTCTACTTACAAATGGAGCTCCGTCCGCCATCTTGGATGCAGTTTAGATAGGATTTTTTCTACTTACGAATTTTTAGATAGGGTTGCTTCGACTTACGATTTTTTTCTCCCAATGGGATTCGACTTACAATTTTTTTCGACTTACAAATTCGTAAGTAGAGGTACCACTGTAGTGATGTATGGAAGTGAGAGCTGGACCACAAAGAAGGCTGATCACCGAAGAATTGATGCTTGTGAATTATGGTGCTGGAGGAGATTTTTGAGAGTCCCATGGACTGCAAGAAGATCAAACCTATCCATTCTGAAGGAAATCAGCCCTGAGTGCTCACTGGAAGGACAGATCGTGAAGCTGAGGCTCCAATACTTTGGCCACCTCATGACAAGAGAAGACTCCCTGGAAAAGACCCTGATGTTGGGAAAGATTGAGGGCACAAGGAGAAGGGGACGACAGAGGGCGAGATGGTTGGACAGTGTTCTCGAAGCTACGAACATGAGTTTGACCAAACTGCGGGAGGCAGTGGAAGACAGGAGTGCCTGGCGTGCTATGGTCCATGGGGTCACGAAGAGTCGGACATGACTAAACGACTAAACAACAACAAGGGACCCTAAGGGTCATCTAGTCCAACCCCCTGCAATGTAGGAATCTTGGCTAAAGCATCTATGACAGATGGCCACCCAATTCCTGCTTAAAAACCTCCAAGGAAGGAGAGTCCACAACCTCCCGAGGGAGACTGTTGAACATCTCCTACTGTCAGAAAGCTTTTTCCTGATGTTTAGTCAGAATCTCCTTTCTTTGAGCTTGAAGGCATTGGTTGAAGTCCTACCTTCCAGAGTTTGCTGAAGTCCAATCTGCGATTTAGGTTCTTGCCATTCTTCCAGGTAATAAGTAATACATTAATATTCCATACAACATAACATCCATGGGGAAAACAAAAAAACTCCATATCAGCCATATAAATAGTAGTGAAAAACATAAACAATTCTCAAATAATAAACAAAGCAATACTCTAACCCATGGGTAGGCAAACTAAGGCCCGGGGCCCGGATCCGGCCCAATCGCCTTCTAAATCTGGCCCGCGGACAGTCTGGAAATCAGCATGTTTTTCCATGAGTAGAATGTGTGCTTTTATTGAAAAGGCATCTCTGCGTTATTTGTGGGACATAGAAATTCATTCATTTCCCCCCCTCCAAAATATAGTCCGCCGTCCGCCCCCACAAGGTCTGAGGGACAGTGGACCAGCCCCCTGCTGAAAATGTTTGCTGACCCCCCCGCTCTAACCCATTAATTAGCATATTGACAGAACCGCAACCTCCCTCTAATCCAAAAATCGTTCACACTGAACTCATAATTTTCCCCATTTAACCTCCCCACTGAAAAGTCTCAAGGCCAGCTGTTACACATCAGAGATGTGTGACTCCATTGTCCTCCAGGAATGGTCCAGCATCTCTCCTCTCCCTTCAGGGGAGAGCAGTACCAAAGCAAATCAGGAAGATGGCAACAAAAGTTTTACCTGCTTTGCAGTCGGCCGAGCTACTGCTCCTCTCCTGCTGCTTGTGAATGCATGGAGAATTTTCGGTGCTTCTGCACTAGAAGATGAAGGCTGGCCGCATGTTGCCAAGGTGAAGGATTGCACCACTGAGAAGGAGACAAATTTGCACGTGCTAATTTATGCATGCAGGTGCAGATGTAAAAACAATTGCCAGAATTTAAATTTCCCACTCTAGCCAATTCGTTTCCCATCCAAATCATTCCAAATATTTGCTTCCAGTTTATTTGCATCCTATCCCCAATTCAGTTGGTTGATCTTACATTAATTTGTCTCCGGTTAATTTCCCATTGAGATGAATCCGGCTCAAAATCTATTTCCCTTCCATTAATAATTACCCCTGATCGTCAATCATTGTTGCCCCTTCTAATATAATTCAATATAAATGGGGAGGGGCCACACAATTCCCATTGAGGTAGAGAGGTCTTACTTTGAGAGGTGATGGTGATTGGATTGGAGGGCGATGGCCGTTTTATTTAACACTTTAGCTTAATAAATGGGCAAACTCCTGACTTGCTGCCACAAAGGGAAGCCATGGATCCTTCACTGGAATTGAAGGGATGTGAGGAACGATGTTTTGCCATTCCTCCCCCCCCCGGATGCTGTATGGGAAATTAAATAGGGGCTGCCTGCCATTTCGGGTAACCCATGTGGGCAGCCATTCTCTCCCCCATGCAATGTGCCTGCAGACAGAAACAGGAGGATGCCAGATGGGCGGGGTATAAATAAATAAATTATTATTATTATTATTATTATTATTATTATTATTATTATTATTATTATGTCTGATCATTTACCAGTTGCAAGATTTGAGGCTTCGTCTTGTGTCATTTTTGACTGCAAGGCAGCTGCTCTAAGTAGGGAAGGGAGGAAATAATAAATAAATAAAACAGAGGACTCGCACCTTCCAGCAGCTACCTTGGAGCCCATTTTGTTGAATATCCGGTTCCCTGGAATTTTAAAAAGATGAATAAGGAAAGAGGTCACCATCTCAGGCATTGCTGGAAATAGCAGGAGCTGTTTGATGAAATAGGACATCGAGACGCCCTAACTGGCTATTTGCTGTGGAATTGCCATGCTAAGTTCACTCCCCTTTTATAGGCAACCAGCAGGATGTCATCCTCTAATCACAAGCCCCCTGTTTTTTCTTTATGGTTCTTCCATCTTTTCAGATTGCAGTATCTCTCTCTCTCTCTCTCTCTCTCTCTCTCTCTCTCTCTCTCTCTCTCTCTCTCTCTCTCTCTCTCTTGCAGCGGGGGCTGGAGGGAACAGAACAATACGACACTCTCCAAAAGCAAAGACCGCTTTAATTCTTCCATCTTTTTAAAGAGGCATGCTTTCGACATGTGTGGCGATGTATGCAACATCATCTTCACATCTATATCCTATGAGCCTAATTTTAGATATGTTTTTAAGAATTTTTTAAAAAATGTTTTTCCCCCCCAATGATATTTTTCTAAATTAAAATATAGCAGCTGACTGGAAAAGCGTTTTAGAACTTTAGAAATTATTATTATTATTATTATTATTATTATTTTAATTAAATTAAATTTGTATACCACTTTGCATCTAAAGATCCCAGGGCACTTCACAACAGAAAAATATATTTTAAAAGATACATGCTGCCTTTGCGACTTGCATATTTCATTGCTGCATTTATGTATTTGGAAGGGCTTGTGACTTTTGCTTCTACCTTTTAACATTATTTCAGGCACTCAAATAATAGGGGTGAAATTGTCAAAGGTTAAGTACACATTTCCCAAAACATGACTTTGGGGGGGGGGAGCAGAGAGGAAAAAAATGGTTACAATGGCACGCTTGGGTGAATTGTTCATACCCCACCCACACAATGCTATCGCACCCTTTAGTGTGGTTAGAGGATCTGGCTGTGCAGAATGTTGATTGGCTGGCTCTCGTGGCAATCACAAAACTACTTCCCACTCCATTGGTCAGGGAACAATGTTTTAAGTCTTTAAAAGCAAAACAAATAACCAACCCCTTAGACCAGGCATCCCCAAACTGCGGCCCTCCAGATGTTTTGGCCTACAGCTCCCATGATCCCTAGCTAAGAGGACCAGTGGTCAGGGATGATGGGAATTGTAGTCCAAAACATCTGGAGGGCCGAAGGTTGAGGATGCCTGCCCTAGACTAACTTTTTAAAAAAGTACTATAAAATGTTTAAATGTTTAAATGGATACAGTGGTACCTTGGTTCTCAAACTTAATCCGTTCCGGAAGTCCGTTCCAAAACCAAAGCGTTCCAAAACCAAGGCGCGCTTTCCCATAGACAGTAATGCAAAACGGAATGAATCCATTCCAGACTTTTAAAAACAACCCCTAAAACAGCCATTTAACACGGCATTTACTATCTAACGAGACCATTGATCCATAAAGTGAAAGCAATAAACATTACGCTACGGGGAAATTGTCTGCAAAAATGTGGCAGAATTGCATACCAAGAAATGAGAGGTTGGGGTGGGTGGTTGGGTGAGATATTCGCACTAAAATCCCTGATCAATTTTGAGGAGGGCTTTGAAAATCCAACCTATAGCAGCTGATGCAGAAATGTGGAGGGCTGAATATAATACCAGGTACCTGAGAGAAATCGAAATGGACAGATGCACCAGCTGTGCTTAGCTGAGAGCCAGCACCTTCGTCCTGTCATTCCTTCAGCTTCCTCCTCAGGGTTATGGGGAGAACAAGGGAGTGTGGAATACGACTTACATACTCCCCTGTGCTTTTAGGAGGAAGGGTGGTTTTAAAACGCAATTAATCACAATTGAGCATGCTGTGCAGCAGAAAAATTAACACCCACTGGAGGAAGATACTTCTGTGTGGAGCCTGATAAAAAGGTGCGTGCATTTGTGTGCTTATTATGGGGGGTGCAGGTTCGTAGCGCTGCAAAATGGCAGGCAGGGCGCAGTGAAGAAAGGAGAGCCGGCAGACAGAGAAAGCGGCGTCGCCATGAGGGTAGGGCTTTAGGGCAAAGAAACGCTGCTGAAGAAGTTCAGGAAGCCAAACTTTGCCCTCGGTGAAGCAGGACTCTGGCTCACCACATTGGGAAGTAATTGAAGTCATACACATGAAGAGGCCCCGGGAGCCCACTAAGACCAGAATCGCAACTAAAATTACCTCAGGGTAGCTCTGAGGAACGGGCTAAGACGAAAACACATTAATAACAACAGCAAATGCTGTTTGTGTGGCAATGCGGGCTCCTTGAATGACTAAAAAGATAGAAGTGGCCCTCGGTGTGATTTGAGATGTCTACCTCTGTGGTGTATGGAAGTGAGAGCTGGACCACAAAGAAGGCTGATCGCCATAGCTGCCAAGTTTTCACTTTTCTTGCGAGGAAGCCTATTCAGCATAAGGGAAAATCCCTGTAAAAAAGGGATAACTTGGCAGCTATGCTGATCGCCGAAGAATTGATGCTTTTGAATTATTGTGCTGGAGGAGACTCTTGAGAGTCCCATGGACTGCAAGAAGATCAAAGCTATCCATTCTGAAGGAAATCAGCCCTGAGTGCTCACTGGAAGGACAGATCCTGAAGCTGAGGCTCCAATACTTTGGCCACCTCATGAGAAGAGAAGACTCCCTGGAAAAGACCCTGATGTTGGGAAAGATGGAGGGCACTAGGAGAAGGGGACGACAGAGGACGAGATGGCTGGACAGTGTTCTCGAAGCTACGAACATGAGTTTGACCAAACTGCGGGAGGCAGTAGAAGACAGGAGTGGCGTGCTCTGGTCCATGGGGTCACAAAGAGTTGGACACGACTAAACAACAACAACAACCTCTGTTCTAAATGAAGTTCAAATCCACACCCAGGGCCATCTTAAGCATACCTGGCACTGTGGTGCAAATATCCCTCTGCCCTCCCCCCAATTTCCCAGAGTTGTCGACCTTTTTTAAGGGGAGAACCCCAGAGTTGTTGACCTTTTTTAGGAAAGGTTCCCCAGAGTTGTTGACTTTTTGGGGGGGAGGGAGCTGACACCATGATTACACATTATCTCTAACAAGCCCTTCAAACAAAATACAGTGGTACCTCGCAAGACGAATGCCCTGCAAGACAAATTTTTCGCAAGATGAATGCGCCTTGCGATCTGATGGTGACTCGCAAGACAAATTCGCTTTGTGAAAAATTCGTCTAGCGAATCGCGGTTTCCCATAGGAATGTGTTGGAATTTAATTAATGCGTTCCTATGGGCAAAAAAAGAAAGGAATTTCAATGCATTCCTATGGGAAACCGCGATTCGCAAGACGAATTTTTCGCAAAACGAATTGACTCGTGGAACGAATTAAATTTGTCTTGCGAGGCACCACTGTAAAATGAAAATCTAATGAAGTCCTCGATTCCAAAGCAAGACTCATTCAACACTCAGCAGTTCTTCTAATCCATCCTCATGATTCAAATCACCACATATCAAAAAGTTAAAGCAATCACCAGTTTGTTGTTCTTTAAATAAATTAATAAAGGCACAGGCAATGAAGTTCCTGGCCAATTTGTGTTTAAGTACAAAGCTGACATTTTCAAATATTGTGGGGGGTGGGGGTGGGTGTAAAGCAGTGACATCCTGAACCTAAAAAGGACCCAAAACTTGGGTCACAAAGGTTGCAGCCCTAACTGGACTTACCTAAGAGTAAGCCCTGCTGAATCTAATAGGACATGGGTGTCAAACACAAGGCCCGGGGGCCAAATCCGGCCCGCCACACCTCGTCATATGGCCCGCCGAGCGCCCCAGCCAGCGGGACCCAGCAGCAGGACCTTGCTGCTGAAGCGCCGCGCCGACAAAGTGCCGACAAACAGCTGGGGCCGGGGGGGTGGGTAGAAAGGCGGCCGGAGCAGCGCCGCACGGAGAGTCCCGAGCCTCTGCGACGCAGAAGTGCTCTGTAGCACTTTGAATCCTCCTCCTCCTGCCACGGCTCGGCGCCTGGAAACGGCTGCTGCTGCTGCTGAAGCACAGACAAAGCACCCAGCAGCGCCCCGTGGAGGAGGAGGAGGATTCAAAGTGCTACAGAGCACTGCTGCGTCCCAGAGGCTCGGGACTCTCCGCACGGCACTGCCGGGCACCGACCCGGCAAGCCGCCTCCTCCTCCTCCTCTTGCCTCACCTCCTCCTCCTCCTGCCGCGGCTCAACCTCATGAACGTGAGCTCAGCAGCAGCTCAGCCTCACGAACGTGCAACTCTGAGGCTTTACGCACTTCTCCAAAAATGGACACCCGCTGCCTCACGCTGCACAGGAAATGCTTTTTGCCCCTGGGTCCCTTCGCACTCTTTTCTGGCGCTGAATCAAGGCGGCGACCCCCCCTTCCCTTTCTTTCTTCCTCTCTCTCGTTCTTATTCTTTCTTTCCCTCTCCTTCCTTCCTTCCTTCCTTCCTTCCTTCCTTCCTTCCTTCCTTCCTTCCTTCCTTCCTTCCTTCTTTATCTCTGTCTTCTCTCCCTCTTTCTTTTTCTTTCCTTCTTTATTCCTTCTTTCCTACTCTTCTTTCTCTCACCTCTTTCCTTCCTCTCTCCCTCCTGCTCCCTCTTTTCTTTCTTCCTTTCTTTCTTCCTTACTTCCTTTCTTCCTTCTGTCCTTCCCATCTTTCTTCCTCTCCCTCATTCTTATTCTTTCTTTCCCTCTACTTCCTTCCTTCTTTCTCCCTTTCCGTCTTCTCTCCCTCTTTCTTTTTCTTTCCTTCTTTATTCCCTTCCTTATTTCCTACTCTTCTTTCTCTCCCCTCTTTCCTTCCTTCCTTTCTCCCTTCCACTCCCTCTTTTCTTCCTTCCTTCCTTCCTTCCTTCCTCCCTCCCTCCCTCCCCTCCCCCTCCCTCTCCTCAGAAACATAGGATGCTGCTTTATACTTCTGGCCCTTAAACCCTGGAACCAGGAGAGCAGCTCCAGTGAGTCAACCTCAGCCAGTCCCTTTGGTGACGGGTGGTGGCTCACTGGCAGAACATCTGTCCTGCATGCAGAAGGACCCCAGAATCTCCAGGTACTAGTAGCTCTGCAAAGGTCCTGCATGAAACCCTAGCGAGCCTCCACCACCCAGTGCAGTTACCAAAAATCATTTTTCAATAAATTGTACAATAATTGTACATTTGAATATCTACTGTACTTGCCATTATTCTAACTATGTTTCTGCTTTCAGAGCTACCGGTAGTTATTACTTACATTATTACAAAAAACAGTAATAATTGAATGCAGTGACAATAATTTATGATACAACCGGCCCTTTGAGGGTGACCAAACTGCTGATGCGGCCCCCGATGAATTTGAGTTTGACACCCCTGTAATAGGACCTTACTTCTGAGTAGACAGTAGGACTGCAGCAAGAAACACAGCTGGGAATTAGGGCTTTCTGTTTTAAGTCTCAACCAGAGGAAAATGTAATATTGGAGATTAGGGAGAAAGGAATATGAATAGATTGAGGGGAGGGGGCTGTCGAGAGACCAAAAACCACAGGTAGCAAGACAAGGCACACTTTCTGGGGAGCAAATTTCACACACAGTTGTTTGGGGCGAGGACTGCAGAGGGACCATAGTTGGGTTGTGTGTGTTTGTTTTTCAGAAAAAAATGTAGAATTGGAAGGGATCCTGCGGGTCATCTAGCCCAACCCCCTGCAAGGTTTTTTTTTAGCTTGCATTGATCTCAAAAACCTTCAGTGCCTTTTTTAAAAAAGTTGGATAGGCAATTAACAGGCAATTATTTTCACAAATTGGATTTCCATTCTGAAGGAAATCAGCCCTGAATGCTCACTGGAAGGACAGATCATGACGCTGAGGCTCCAATACTTTGGCCACCTCATGAGAAGAGACGACTCCCTGGAAAAGACCCTGATGTTGGGAAAGATGGAGGGCACGAGGAGAAGGGGACGACAGAGGATGAGATGGTTGGACAGTGTTCTTAAAGCTATAAACATGAGTCTGACCAAACTGCGGGAGGCAGTGGAAAACAGGAGTGCCTGGCATGCTCTGGACCATGGGGTCACGAAGAGTCGGGCACGACTAAATGACTAAACAACAACAATTTTTACAAATAAGGGAGAAGGAGGCTGGCTTGGTTTGGTTTGCCTTTGTTCTAGTTTTTAGCATGTGCTTAGTACCGTAGTTTCAGGCTGTGAGTGAGCTGCCCTGATATCTATGGGTGGAGGGCAGTAGTAGTAGTAATAATAATAATAATAATAATAATAATAATAATAATAATAATATGGGACCCAGGTGGCGCTGTGGTTAAACCACAGAGCCTAGGGCTTGCTGATCAGAAGGTTGGCGGTTCGAATCCCTGTGATGGGGTGAGCTCCCGTTGCTCGGTCCCAGCTCCTGCCAACCTACGGTAGCAGTTCGAAAGCACGTCAAAATGCAAGTAGATAAATAGGAACCGCTACAGCGGGAAGGTAAACGGCGTTTCCGTGCGCTGCTCTGGTTCGCCAGAAGCGGCTTTGTCATGCTGGCCACATGACCTGGAAGCTGTACGCCGGCTCCCTTGGCCAATAATGCGAGATGAGCGCGCAACCCCAGAGTCGGTCACGACTGGACCTAATGGTCAGGGGTCCCTTTACCTTTACTACTACTAATAATAATAATATTTTGCAGGGCTTGGAGTGAGTGGGTGATGGCCAGCTGCTGGAATGAATGGGGTAGGTGCTAAATGGTCTGGCTTGCTTTACAACCCCTAGGGACCTTGTTGTTGGGGGTGGTGGAGAAGGAACCCAAAGAAGAAGAAGAAGAAGAAGAAGAAGAAGAAGAAGAAGAAGAAGAAGAAGAAGAAGAAGAAGAAGAAGAAGAAGAAGAAGAAGAAGAAGAAGAAGAAGAGCAGGCTTCCCTTCCCTGGGATAGAGTTGCCCGTAACATTAAACAGAGGGCACAATTCCAGGGAGAGAGAGAGAAACCAGGACAGCAGCTGCAGCTACTCACGGCTTGGGCTAGATGTAGCTGAACAGGACGGGCAAGGGAGGGCCGCGGCCGGCTAGAGGAGGAAGAAAGGGGGCAAGTCGGGGCGGCACCTCTCTTCTTCTTCTTCTTCTTCTTCTTCTTCTTCTTCTTCTTCTTCTTCTTCTTCTTCTTCTTCTTCTTCTTCTTCTCCTCCTCCTCCTCCTTCTCCTTCTCCGTCTCCTTCTCCTCCTCCTCCTCCTCTTCTTCCTTCCTCCTCCTTCTTCTTCCTTCCTCCTCCTCGCGCTCCGCTTCCCCCTCGCCATCGCCCACCTCCCTCTTCCCACAGGGCGGGCGGGCGGAAGAAAGAGGGAGAGAGAGAGAGCGCTGCACTTCCATCCTAAGCCTCTGCAGGGATCACTCTCCTCCTGCGGAGGCTTGGGAGGCAAGCTGCACGCCTGCCAGCCATAAGGTTGGCAAGGCGCAGCTGGAGGGTGCAGGGAAGGGGGAGGCTGCCGGCAAAGCTGCGCAGCTCCCCCACTCGCTGGGGCGCCCCTGAGAGGCCAGCGCCCTGGCGCAAGCCACCACTTAGCCCAATAGAAAAGATGGCTCTGTCTACACCAACACATTTAAAGCACATACCTTCCCTACAAAGCACCCTAGGAACTGTCATGTCTTAAGGTGACAGAGAATGGTAGCTTTGTGAGGGGGTAAATTACAGTTCCCAAGATTCTTTTTTGGGGGAGGGAAAGACATGTGCTTTAAACGTCTGGTATTTGATTCGGTTTATTTGATTAGCAGTATTATATTTCTATGCCACATTTCATCCAAATGAATCCTAAAGTGGCTTGTTGTTGTCGTTTAGTCGTTTAGTCGTGTCCGACTCTTCGTGACCCCATGGACCATAGCACGCCAGGCACTCCTGTCTTCCACTGCCTCCCGCAGTTTGGTCAAACTCATGTTCGTAGCTTCGAGAACACTGTCCAACCATCTCGTCCTCTGTCGTCCCCTTCTCCTTGTGCCCTCCATCTTTCCCAACATCAGGGTCTTTTCCAGGGAGTCTTCTTTTCTCATGATGTGGCCAAAGTATTGGAGCCTCAGCTTCACGATCTGTCCTTCCAGGGAGCACTCAGGGCTGATTTCCTTCAGAATGGATAGGTTTGATCTTCTTGCAGTCCATGGGACTCTCAAGAGTCTCCTCCAGCACCATAATTCAAAAGCATCAATTCTTCGGCGATCAGCCTTCTTGATGGTCCAGCTCTCACTTCCATACATCACTACTGGGGAAACCATAGTGGCTTACAAACAATAACTAACAATAACATGATAGAAAAGAACAGAACATCACCAATACGGCTCAGAACACATAGAATAATTAACAAATCCTCTGTGAATCAATTACAAATCTATAAAGCACAGTTGACAAAGCAACGACTAAAGAATAAGCTCGGTGTCACAATTAAAGCAAAAGCCCTCTTCTATGATTTAACAAATCAATACAGCATTTATAATCTATGAAACAGAATTAATAAAATAGCAACCAAAAAAATAAATAATCATTGCTCTTGTGGCAATAGTGGTGACCGTGGAGGGACCAACTCTTGACTCCTGTGCTTGGAACAAATGCATGGTTTGCAGGCCCACTCTTCATAAGAGGCATTTGCAGAAGGCGCATGTGAGAGAAAGTCGTCTCTGCAGGGGAGGTGGGCATCCGTGACTCCCCACGCCACCACAGAGATGCGTATCTCCCCTGTCTTGCCCCTCCTTCCCCACTTCCTTCTCTCCTCCCCCCGCCCCAGCCCTCCCGACACACGTCTTCCATTTCTGGGCTTGGTGGCTCCCTGAGGGCAACATTAAAGCGATTAGGGACAATCCTATCAAACTGACGCCTCCCGACACTGAAAGTCAGCAGGGGCCTGGATGAGCCACAGCTGGTACCAACATCCGCAGACAGGGGAAAGAGGAGCAAGGAACAGGCAGCAACACCACTGACAGATTGGAGATCGTGGCCTGCGTTTCAAAAAGACCTCGGCAGGGAAGTCACTAGCTGGGTTTCACATGCACACAAATGCCTTTGACACCCACCCATTCCGGCTTTATTTTTATTTCTTTTTTGCAGTGGGGCTGGCCGTGGTGGCAGGACCATGCGTACAGTGGTACTGCATTGGGTTGAGTACCCAATCTGTTCCGGGGTGCCATTCGCACCCCGAAATGTACTCAATCCGAGCGGTGCTTTAGTGCATGTGCGGAGTGCCGGTAGAGCGCTTCTGCACATGCGCGAAGCGTCCAGAACGCTTCTGCACATGCACACGTGGCAGAACCCGGAAGTAAACACTTCCAGGTCCGCTGAGTACGCAACCCAAAAGTACGCAACCCGCAGCGTACTCGACCCGAGGTATGACTGTATATTTATATATTGAAATGCAAAACGGACAGGCCGCTCAAAGGAGGACACAGCTTTCCATTCAGCCGAAGGCTGCGAACGCAGGGGTTTTAATGTCCGCGTTGTAACCTTCCATGCCACCTGTGAGCAGATGTGCTTGTCTTGAAGAACATCATTGCCGTAATGTCGCATGTGCCGGCATCCCGGCTAAGTGGGTGTGCATTGCCTTTTCTCACGCTGGAGATAGGTGAACTCGACGGAAGGAGAGGCTGCAAACAGACGACGAGAGTCTTCCAAGATACCCAAGCCGCAGAAACAAATGCGCTGGGACTGTTCCATTTCACGCAGGTAGACACTCCGCAGGTGTATAATCTGATCCGTCAATCTGCCTCCGTTTCCGGCACTCGCCCACAACACCCGCCCTTGTTATGTCTTGGATCCCTCCTTCCAGGGTGCAAATGCTGCTGTTTGCTGCTCCCCCTTAGCGATGCTCTCGCCTCCACTATAATATGTACATTGTCACCAGGAAGCAGCAATGCACCATTACTATGGCGAGCTCGGTTGCTATGGAGAATTCTCTCCCTGCATCTCCCTCTAGCACCTCACCTCTGTGTCCCCTTTCTGTGGCAGGTGGCGATAGAAGAACATGTGGCAGGAAGGGTCAGGAGTGGGAGGTCATGGTGCGTCTGGAGGCTTGGAGAGAGTTCATGAAGACTGGCAGACACTGAGAGACTGATGAGAACAATTAGTTGTTTTTATTGATTGATTGATTTTCACAGAACCATAGAATTGTGGAATTGGAAAGGATCCCGAGGGTCATCAAGTCCAACCCCCCTGCAAGGCAGGAATCTCAGCACAACATCCTCCATACAGTTTGAGACATCACCATCATAAATGTATATGCTGCCCAAGTGACTTGGTTACCCCAGCCACTCTGGGCGGCTTCCAACAAATTAAAACATCAAACATCAAACATTAGAAGCTTCCCTATTCAGGGCTGCCTTCAGATGTCTTCTAAAAGTCAGGCAGATGTTTATTTCCTTGACATCTGATGGGAGGATGTTCCACAGGGCAGGCGCCACCACCGAGAAGGCCCTCTTCCTGGTTCCCTGTAACTTCACTTCTTGCAATGAGGGAATTGCCTGAAGGCCCTTGGAGCTGGACCTCAGTGTCCGGGCTGAGCGATGTGGAGGGGGGAGATGCTCCTTCAGATACACAGGGTCAGACCCTGTTGAGCTTTGCAAACGTGCTAGCAATTTTATGGCTGCACCACCAAGAGGGCAAACTTGCATCCTGCCCTTCTCTCCCTCCTCCTAAGTAAATCTTGATTAAATGTACCCTGGTGGGAATGTTCAGACGTCCAAATAAGGATATAAGATGAACAAACCACCATGGAATAACTCTAACAGAAAAAAAGGGTTAGGGTGAAAATGAGAAAATGTAGGGGCCTTTTTTTACGACTGCTCTGCAGATAAACTGCATGCAGGAATCTAGGGTCATAAAAATACCAGACAAACATTGTTCATGCTTTGCAACGGACAGATGAAAAACAAAGTTTTACAACAGATGTTAGCAGAAGCAGAGAATGCATAGCTACTTGTGGAAGCAGAGGCCGTATGAGTGAAAATTTTCCAACAAGCCAAATTGCACGACAACAACCACGAGTCAAGATCCATCTGGCAGCACATGCACACACAAAAACGATGCTTTCAGTTGGCTCATTAATTGTATGTGGTACCCAATTCATTGTTTTGGCATTTAGCATTTTAAAAAATCTTTGTCTTTGTGCTGTGTGTTTATAGTGCCCCTGACAAAAGATAATTGTCGAAACGGATTTGGGCTCGTCACATATTATAGTAATTTTTTTATTCCTGAGCATTAGCCCTAGGCTTTGTCTTCCCTTTTGGTTTTGGTTTTGTGTTGCAGGAAGGGCACTCAAATGAAACGCATTGGCGGTAAGTTCTTTTAGGACTGCTAAATTACAACGTGCAGGATAAAGCTCACAGGCAGGAGCCAGATGGGTGGGTGGCATAGATAACTCCATGGCTGCTGGTGGTGGGAGAGGTTTAGTCCTTTGCTAGGGATTTTGTGGGGTTTCTGTGTCTCTCATGGGGCCAAGCAAGATTTCAGGAGGGGAGGGGACAGTAGGTCCTTTAAATGGTCTGGCCAGCTTCGCCACCAGCTTCGCCACAGTGGGAACATAGGTTTCCGGGCAAGAGTTGATCACGGTGTGGATTTGCCAAGTGTGCCTTCCTCTTAGCATGTTTCTCCCTTGCGTCCTGAGTTTGAGCATTGTCAAAGCCCATGGCGCGTTTGGTAAAGGCTGTGGTGTTACCTGGCCTGAGAACAAAATAAGAAAGTTCTTCAAAGTAAGTCATCAGAGAAATGGCCTTCAGGTAGGCCTCATAGCTCCTTAGATGGCTGGGCTGAATGTCTGCCTTTGGCACACAACCACCTTTGACTTCATTATTTCCTATTTGACCATTGATATTTGACAGTATCGGAGAGCTGAAGCGCAATAGCATTTTGCGTTGTACGGTACAGACAGCCGACATTCGTGGAATCATAGAGTTGGACGAGAACACAGGTCATCAACTCCCTGCAATGCAGGAATCTTTTGCCCAACATGGGGCTTGAACTCGTGACCCTCAGATTGAGAGTCTCGTGCTCTACCGACTGAGCTATCTGTAAATTGTGGGAGATCCTTTATAAAGGAAGAGCAAACAAAAATCTCAAACCTGCCCCCTTCTTCTGAGCAGAAGCAGTGGTGGAGGCAGAGGAAAGCAGAGGTCAATGAAGTTTCCTCCAGCCTTGTAGTGGTCGCAGGAGAGGGGAGGCGGTGAATGAAATGTGCATCCATGAAGTGGGAAAGGCTTTCCCGTGGTTTCATATGGGGGCAAAGTGACAGAAACCAGCACATCTGTGAAACGGCTTTCTCTGGACACGTGCTGGTTTTCACCAAGGGAAGGGTGAGGGTGAAGGGAATCTGCGTCGGAAGAACCAGCCAAGTCCTCCCAGCATGACAATACAGGGAGCAAGGTGGATATTGAGCAGGTAAGGTGGTGGGGCAGGAAAACAGCAGCAGGGCGAGAAAGGGGAAGGGAGCTGTCCAGCACAGCAAAGGCTCTAATTGACAGCCTCAGAGTGTTTGCTGACCATAACCCAAGGTTTCCAAACTTTGCACCATGAGGCCTAGATACTTGCTTCTTCTCTTTTTTTAAAAAAAATGAAACAAAATGAAAGTGCCGGGCACCTGCTCCATTGTAAATCTTCCTACGGCCACTGTATGTGGCCACCATTGGTGGTGGTGGTGGGGGGGGGGGGTTGTGTGGTTTTTTGTTTATTTTTAGTGCATCAGTCTTTGACTCCTTATTCACTTGAGCCAAACTGCTCCTGCCTCTTCTGAAATGGAGAACCTTGGACTGACCCTTGACGTTCGGTGAGGGTGGTGGTGGTGGCAGAAGGAGGGGTAAACCTGAGATTATGGAAATACCTTGACTGATTCTCGCCTCTCTTCTCTCTCCAACCCGCCGCTGCTGCCGCCTCCACCACCCCTACCCCCGGCCTGGTGCCAGTCCCAGTTGGCTCTCTTGAAACCTGGTCGCTATGGAAACTTTGCAGCCGCAACTGTGGCTCCCTTGTTGCCATGGCGACTCCGTCAGTGCTGCGGATTCCCAGTTGCCATAGCAACTCCGCAGGCTCCAGGTGGCAGCAACAGTGCAGCGGTGGCGGGGGGGGGGGAGTGAGTGAGAAGGAGATGGGAGAGGGGTGTGGGGATTCATAAAGAGCCTCTGCCGGAGCATTGTAAGAAGAAAAGTGTGTGTGTGTGTGTGTGTGTGAGAGAGAGAGAGAGAGAGAGAGAGAGAGAGAGAGAGAGAGAGAGAGAGAGAGAGAGAGAGAGAGAGAGAGAGAGAATAGCTGGTTCCCAGAGAACTAGTTCTGGGGGTGCACGCAGTGCCTCCCCCACCTCTGTAAGCCTTAAATTGAGACAGGACTCATCTGGCTATATAGCCCTGGAATCCATTTGCTTTAGGCCTGGGCTCGGGCACCTGTGGCAATAAATACTGTACAGTGGTACCTCTACTTACAAATAACTTTACTTACGAATGTTTCTACTTACGAATGGAGCTCCGTCCACTTAACCATCCACTTAACCATCCAGGGGTCCTTTACCTTTACTTCTAAATGTACAGTGGTACCTCTACTTACAAATAACTCTACTCACTAATGTTTCTACTTATGAATGGAGCTCCGTCCGCCATCTTGGATGCGGGTTACTTACGAATTTTTAGATAGGGTTGCTTCTACTTACGAATTTTTTTCCCCCAATGCATTCCTATGGGATTTGACTTACAATTTTTTTCGACTTACGAATGTGCATTCGGAACGCATTAAATTCGTAAGTAGAGGTATACCACTGTACATAGAATCCTAGAGTCGGAAGGGACCCTGAGAATCATTCTAGTCCCAACCCCTGTGATGCAGGACTATGCAGCTGTCCCACATGGGGATCGAACCTGCAACCTTGGCGTTATCAGCACCACGCTCTAACCAAATGAGCACGAATGGGAAAAAAATTTGTCCAGAGTGCTCTCCTGCCTTTGCTAAGCAACCCCAAACCTTCCATGCCTGATTAGGATTTGGAAGGCAAGGGACCTCTGTTGCAGCCAGGTTTGATCCCCAGTACTCCTTATTCCAGGAATTTGAGAAATGTGCCTCAGTTATTACCTATCGTCCCAGTTTCAGGCCATGCTTCCCACTGTTCCATGCCAAAGAGGCTTACCATCGCTCCCCATAACCAAGGATGAAACCCCTATGCGCTTTCATCTAGAAGCAACTCACCCAAACCCCCTTTAGTACCAAATTTCTAGGCACAGGTCTGGGCTTTCCAGGTCTGAGCAGGTGTGTGTGTTTTTTGTCTGCTGAATCGGAGCAGCCTGCAGTCGGGATTTGCATGGATTGCTGTTTTCTCAGATTCAGCTGTAAAATTCAGGTTTCCTCAGGGAATCATAGAATCATAGAGTTGGAAGAGACCACGAGGGCCATCCAGTCCAACCCCCTGCCAAGCAGGAAACACCATCAAAGCATTCTTGACATATGGCTGTCAAGCCTCTGCTTAAAGACCTCCAAAGAAGGAGACTCCACCACCATAGCTGCCAAGTTATCCCTTATTTTAAGGGATTTTCCCTTATGCTGAATAGGCTTCCTCGCGAGAAAATGGAAAACTTGGCAGCTATGTCCACCACACTCCTTGGTAGCAAATTCCACTGCCGAACAGCTCTTACTGTCAGGAAGTTCTTCCTAATGTTTAGGTGGAATGCACCAGGACAAAAACAACACCCCATTTGGACACAGACTTGGTAAGCCCAGAGCTGTGCTTAGAAAGAGCAGAGCAAAGTACGTGTAAATAAACTGTGTTTAGGATTCCAGCCTTGAACTCAGCATATTTTTCGTCACCAGATCTTAAAATATGGGACACAATAGCACAGACGCAGCACCTCCCCCCCCCCACCTGATGACCACATTCCCTTGTGAATGACCTTCTAGGGATAGGTGTGACAAGAGTCAAAAAGTGGGAAGGTATTATTATTATTATTATTATTATTATTATTATTATTATTATTATTCCGCCCATCTGACTGGGTTGCCCCAGCCACTCTGGACAGCTTCCAACAAATTATAAACTGAAGTAAAACATCAAACATTAAAAACTTCCCCATACATGGCTGCCTTCGGATAAAAATCAGATAATTGTTTATTTCCTTGGCATCTGTTTATTTTAAATATATATACAGTGGTACCTCTACTTACGAATTTAATGCGTTCCGAACGCACATTCGTAAGTCGAAAAAAATTGTAAGTCGAATCCCATAGGAATGCATTGGGGGGGGGAATCCGAAAGTAGAAGCAACCCTATCTAAAAATTCGTAAGTAGAAAAAATCCTACCTAAACCACATCCAGGATGGCGGATGGAGCTCCATTCATAAGTAGAAACATTCGTAAGTAGAGTTATTCGTAAGTAGAGGTACCACTGTATATTTCATTAAGTTTCAACATTTTAAACAAACACAGTCAAAACACAACTTTGTCTTTTCTCTTATATTTTCCCCAACTTCCCACCCCCTTTTCCATGGAGTTGTTGTTTATCCCCTTCCGCTGCACCCTCTCTTCTATCTATCAAATCATAACCACAACATTATAATGTTTATTTCCTTGACATCTGACGGATGAAGGCCCTCTGCCTGGTCCTCTGTAACTTCATTTCTCACAGTGAGGGAACCGCCAGAAGGCCCTCGGAGCTGGACCTCTGTGTCTGGGCTGAACGATGGAGAGGAGATGCTCATTCAGGTATACAGGGAGCCTGAAGGAGCGTCTCCATCCACATCGGTCAGCCCAGACACTGAGATCTAGATGTGACTCTCACCTTTGTGCATGACACATGACACTTTTCCATTCTCCAGCTATGCAAACAAAAGGCATGGCCACAGTTCAATGATGCATTCCAGCCCAACAAACAGGGCAGTCTAGAGCAGGTCGGGCGCCCTGGCGCTGAGGCGTGGAGATCGCTCTGGCGCCCCCGCCCTCGCAGCGCGCAGCACGGATTCTGCACGGCTTTGCCGCGCAGCGCCCCACCTGCTGATCCCGCGCCCTGGCGCCCCGCGCCACCGGGACTATACCTAGAGCCGGCCCTGCCAACAAAAGTGCTTGAGACTTGAGGAGGGCATGGAGCATGGCCCAGAATCACAGGGGCCAGCAACCTTTTTCAGCCGTGGGCCGGTCCACCATCCCTCAGACCATGTGGTGGGCCTGGCTATATTTTGAAAAAAAATATATAGTATGAATGAATTCCTATGCCCCACAAATAACCCAGAGATGCATTTTAAATAAAAGCACACATTCTGCTCATGTAAAAACACGCTGATACCTGGACCACCTGCAGGCCAGATTGAGAAGGTGATTGGGCCACATCCCGGCCTCCGGGCCTTAGGTTGCCTACCCCTAGCCCGGAGAGAGGAGAGAGGGTCAGAAGGCTCCATTCATTGGTCCTGATGTAAGGAGTTCCTTTATTCCGCTAATCCCAGCCCACCACTCTCCCCATTGTTCCACCCCTGCCTTATTTCCCATGAGTTTGCTAATACAACTCAGTTCCTCTGATGGAATGTTGGTCTTTAATTAGTTCTTTTATTCTACTAAGGGTACTTGTGAGTCGAGGCTCCACCACCCACATAGGGTTAAATAAGACACAAAGACACATTATTTTAGGTTAATGGGCAAAATAAGGCCACAACTTTATTGGTTACAGGATGTGAGAGGTATTGGCTTAGGCATTGGACAGAACAAGCACTGCATGACTCCATCCTGCTCAGCGGGGAGTCATTCTGAGGGTTAACAAACAGCGGGGGGGAGCTTGTTGATGCAAATACAACTGGAAGCTTCCCCTGACGTCACCGGGGGTTGTGCCATGGCCCTAGCCACCAGCAGGACATCAGACAGGATCCACAACCGCTGGATTCCTTTAACGGAATACCCAAAAGAGGAGGGGTAGGTGATGGCCACACCCTATCCTTCAACACACTACACATATTTCAATGCCTAACCGCCAATACCCGGAAGTTGTGGCGAATTGCTACGAGGTAGGCGAAAAAACCAAGAGGCTGGTGCCAACTAGCCAAATGGATAAAAACAATTCCAACGAGGCCCCTTGGGCAACCAAGGCAACCAATCGAAGTCCATAGCAAGGTCAAAAGCAAAGAAAGATGACCTAAAGGGAGGGAGCTCCAATGGAAGCAGGAAGCTGACTGAGGGACGGAAAGCTGCCGTGGCTGCTTAAATGCAGCTAAACGCCGCCCACCGGCCAGCTCTATTGGCTGGCTAAGGGGTTTGGCATGGCCGCAGAGGTAGGCTAAGGCAGGGGGCCGAACACGCCCTCCCCTGCCGACGTGGGAAATGACTCCCGCTCACAATCCCTCCCCTCTGTGAGGAGGAGAGGTCTTCTGGACCAACGCTGCATATTTGAAGCACACCTCTCCAAAGAATCCTGAGAAACCGTAGTTTACCCCTCACAATGCTACCGTTCCCAGCACCCTTAACAAACTACAGATCCCAGGATTCTTAGGGTGGGGTTGAGGTGCTTCAAATGCCTGGTAAGTACTCAGCCTATTTTCGGGCGAGATCCAATCACGTCAATCACAGATTTGAAGCTTTTCTACAACAAACCTACTTCCCCCCCCCCCCCGCCCCCGCTTGCAACAAGGAAATGCAGCATAAAGTGTCGGGCGACATTTTTCTCAATGTGCTGTCTTCTAGCTACCCCACAAACTTTGCGCGAACAAGTCAGGATGCGCGTTCAATGAACGAGTAGACTGGAACAGTGGCCTAGCGTGGGTTACCAGCACCCGGGGCCACACAGAGGAGGTGGGGGAGGGAGGGAAATGGACAGGGTAGGCATGCTCATTCAACTGCATTACAGTGTCCGCAACACCATGGGAATTGCAGCCACAGAGATAAGAAAAGAAGAGCCGTTTCGTTGTCTGGAGAGGTCACTTCCTGCTTCACATGTGAACCACTTCCTGGTTCACAACAGTATTGAGGCAGCACTGGATGTCAAAATATTGCACCCCTAACAATTCTGTGCCCCTGTGGTCACCCCACCCTTGCTACGCCACTGATCTGGAAGCAGCCTCTGTATCCACACCCTGTCTCCTTAAAGGATTAAGAAGGAACCTTCCGGGGCCAGGGGCAAGGTGCCTCCTGGCCCCTGGCTCCCCCGTTGTTAGTGATTCACTGCATTCCTCATCATTCAGAAGACATCTGATGGCAGCCCTGCATAGGGAAGCCTTTTAATGTGAAACGTTTTATTATGTTTTTATATGTGTTGGAAGCTGCCCAGAGTGGCTGGGGCAACCCATTCAGATGGGTGGGATATAAATGATAAAATTCTTATTATTATTATGCTGTTGGGCAGTGTTTCTCAACCAGTGTGCCTCCAGATGTTTTGGGACTACAACTCCCATCATTCCTGACCACTGGTCTTGCTAGTTAGGGATGATGGGAGTTGTAGTCCCAAAACATCTGGAGGCACACTGGTTGGGAAACACTGCTGTTGGGTGTCCCAAAATCTCAGCCCACCACTCTCCCCATTGTTCCACCCCTGCCTTATTTCCCTCGAGTCTGCTAATACCACTCAGTTCTTCTGACAGAATAGCAGTCACAACCTCCCATCCCTCCCTGCTCTCGCTCTCTCCGACTCTCCCCCTTCCCTTCCCCACCCATACCTCAAACTCTGGCTGCGTTTTCTCTTCTTCTGGACTGAGCAGAAGAACAGGAGAGGCCCCGAGGCGGTTTTAAGGTCAAAATAATTCAGCTGTGCCAAGGCCAGACAAAGCTACTGACCCAGACGCTACCTCACAGACCTTTCCCAGTAGGCAGCAAGCACTCAGCCATGGCTTCCTGAGAGGCCCGTGCGTGCCTCAGAACCAAGGTGAATATGGATGGCTCTGTCCTTCTTGAGAATTTCATAGCTGAGCGTGACTTACCTCAGGGATGTATCCTCCTCATGCGGTTGGGCTCCAACTCCCATCAGCCCCAGACTGCTTAGCCAATGTTCAGAGATAATGGGGGATGTAGTCCTAGACAGCATCTTAAAAAGCAGCGACACCACCTTGCCGACAAAGGTCCATATAGTTAAAGCTATGGTTTTCCCAGTAGTGATGTATGGAAGTGAGAGCTGGACCATAAAGAAGGCTGATCGCCGAAGAATTGATGCTTTTGAATTATGGTGCTGGAGGAGACTCTTGAGAGTCCCGTGGACTGCAAGAAGATCAAACCTATCCATTCTGAAGGAAATCAGCCCTGAGTGCTCACTGGAAGGACAGATCGTGAAGCTGAGGCTCCAATACTTTGGCCACCTCATGAGAAGAGAAGACTCCCTGGAAAAGACCCTGATCTTGGGAAAGATTGAGGGCACTAGGAGAAGGGGATGACAGAGGACGAGATGGTTGGACAGTGTTCTCGAAGCTACGAACATGAGTTTGACCAAACTGCGGGAGGCAGTGCAAGACAGGAGTGCCTGGCGTGCTATGGTCCATGGGGTCACGAAGAGTCGGACACGACTAAACGACTAAACAACAGTCCTATCAATGTCACCAGATCTCTATCCCTGGTCTACACACAACTGTATCTGCAGCGACTCCACCATGATATAGTATGCAATACATATGAAGAGTTTGGAACCCAATAACATCTTCAAGAAAGCTGTTTCCCACCCATTGGTTCTCAATTCTGCTGTGCGGTTACAGTGCCGTTTCTTGTTACAGTGTTTAACATAGCCTACCATGGATCCTGTTGTCTTTGTCCATGGAGTTTTCTTGGCAGGGATACTGGAGTGGCTTGCCAGTTCCTTCTCCAGGTGGAACATGTTTAGTCAAAACTCTCCACTATGACCTGTCCATCTTGGGTGGCCCTGCATGGCATAGCTCATAGCTTCTCTGAGTTATTCAAGCCCCTTCGCCACGACAAGGCATTGATCCATGAAGGGGACAGATCGTGAAGCTGAGGCTCCAATACTTTGGCCACCTCATGAGAAGAGAAGACTCCCTGGAAAAGACCCTGTTGTTGGGAAAGATGGAGGGCACTAGGAGAAGGGGACGACAGAGGACGAGATGGTTGGACAGTGTTCTCAAAGCTACGAACATGAGTTTGACCAAACTGCGGGAGGCAGTGGAAGACAGGAGTGCCCTTCCGTGCTATGGTCCATGGGGTCACGAAGAGTCGGACACGACTAAACGACTAAACAACAACCATGGATCCTGAGAATCATATTGCCTATAAATCTGTAAAGAAAGGATGATTAGCCAAGCAGGTCTGCACCCCACCTTATCTTGAGGTTTCAAGGCAAATGGCTATGTTGTGTACCATATGAAATAAGAGTTCTCTGTCAGCCATCTCCTGTCTGAAATTTGCAATGCTTACCGGAGGTTGCGATGCAGGCAGGGCTGTCTCAGTCAGCGCATGAATGGGCCTCAGTGGCTTGACGGAATCTTAGGACATCAGCAAAGAGCTGTAACGGTCCTTAATGGTCTGGAATCACTCTCTCCAGCCTTGGCAGTGTGACACTCAATGGGATTTGGAGGTAGACTAGAGAAATAGCTGGAGGCGGCCTCAATCGGAGTACAGACAAATTCCAAGAGAGCTGTGAGGCTACCTAGACTGGAAACAGCCTAAAGGCTAGGGAAATCCACCATGTTGCTTTGAGGAATCTGAAGTGGTATTAATGGTTGTGCTTAGTGCTGGAGCGCAGTTCGGGCACCTCTCAGTGGGTCCCATTGTGGGCCGGCGCTCCTCCTGCTTGTTTCTTGCCTTTGCATATGAAATATACTCAGAGTCAAGAGTGAATTTCATGCTCTTTATTCAGCTCATAGTCATCAAGGAGGAGAAGAGAAGACGAATGGCTCTTTTCCCAAAACCATCTGCTTATATACATTATTTACACAATGGGCCTTGCGTGATTGGCTACTTCAGGGCTACACCTGTGGGCCAATTATATTGTGGATTGACTTTTGCCTGCAGCCTGATTGGCTGCTCCTACAGGCCAATCAGGTAGCAGATTCACTTCTGCCAGCCGCCTGATTGGCTGCTCCAGCAGGCCAATCAGGTTGCGGATTCACTTCCACCTGGAGTTGGATTGGGTAGCTCCCGCTGATTCTGAATCCTATTGTTCTAGGATTCAGCTCAGTACATAACACCCCTCCCCTCTAAGTTCCAGTCCTGCCCGGGAAGTTGCATTCGTAGTCCCCAAGGTCTGCTGGCCGCCTCCGTGTGCGTTGTGGCCTGGGGTGTTCCTTGGTCAGGGGTTCTGGTTCTGGCTCGTGTTCCGAGGCTGCTGGCTGTGCCGGGGCTGTCTGGTCTGGCGCCACTGAACCACTAGGTTGTAGCTCTGGTTCCGGTGTCCTTCCAGCCTCGGGGCGCCCCTCTGTGCCTACTGCTTCTGCTTCCTCTGCCCACCCCTCTCGCTCTACAGGCCTCACTGCCCTGCTGTCCCCTTGGGACCCCTCTGTCCCGCTCTCCTCCCGGGTTCCTCCTGGGAATCGTCGCCGTATCTGGTCGCAGTGGCGGCGCCAACATTGCCCCCCTTCCGTTAGTACCTCGTACGACACGGGACCGGTCACCTTGGTGACTGTGGCGGGTACCCATGCTGGGCCTGCCCCAAAATTCTTTGCATACACTGGGTCCTGGGCCACAAATGTCCGGGGGTTCCTGCCTTTCCCCACCACTACCTCATCCTGAGCTCTGTCGGGGTGAAGTCGGTCCAGTCTAGTTGCAAGGCGCCGGCCCATTAGTAATTCAGCTGGGCTCCGGCCCGTCGTTGTGCTTGGGGTGCTGTGCTGTGCTAGAAGAAATGCAGCAAGGCGGTATTCCCAGTCCCCTTGTGTCATGCGGCGGAGGCTGTCCTTGGTGGTCCGCACCATGCGCTCCGCTTGGCCATTGGTGGCAGGGTGGAATGGTGCTGAGCGGATGTGGCGGATGGCGTTCTGCGCTGTGAAGGTCTGGAACTCCTCTGACGTGAATGCGGTTCCATTGTCTGAGACGAGGGTGTCAGGGAGCCCGTGGGTCGCAAACAGCTTACGTAGTACCCGGATGGCTGCCGCCGTAGAAGTGGATGGTACCAGTGCGACCTCCAGCCATTTGGTGTAGGAATCCACCACTATGAAGAATGTTTTTCCCTGGAAGGGGCCAGCGAAGTCCACGTGCAAGCGTGACCATGGATGTCGGGCGGACTCCCAGGGCTGGACTGGGGCCCTTGGGGGATCCGGGCGGGATTCTTGGCAGGTCTGGCAGTGTTGGACCCAGGCCTCTATCTCTCTGTCAATCCCCGGCCACCACACATAACTCCTGGCAAGGGCCTTCATCCTCACTACCCCTGGGTGTGTCTCGTGTAGGGCTGTGAGGACCCTTTTGCGGAGGGACTGGGGAACAACAACCCTGCTTCCCCATAACAGGCACCCCTTGTGGGCCGACAGTTCATGTTTGCGGTTTGTGTAGCCAGCGAATTCTGGCCCGGGGCTGCTGCTGGGCCATCCTCGCCACACCCAGTCCAGGACCTGGGAGATGACCCTATCTTTTGTGGAATGGTGCGCAACTTCTTGTGCCTGAATGGGTCGGTCGGGAAGCAGCTCCAGGGTCATAACCTCTTGCGCAGGCGCTGGGTCGGGGCCTGTTTCTGGTAGTGGTAGCCTGCTGAGGGCGTCTGCGTGGCCCATCGCCTTCCCAGGGCGGTGGATTAGTGCATACTGGTAGCTGGCAAGGAAAATTGACCACCTGAGGACACGTGGAGACAACACTTGGGGGGTCTGCTTCTCAGGGGCAAACAGGCCAAGCAACGGCTTGTGGTCAGTCACTATGGTAAAGGGCCGCCCGTACAAGAAATCATGGAATTTTTTTACGCCCTTCACGATTGCCAGACCCTCCTTGTCAATCTGTGAGTAGTTTCGTTCGGCTGCAGCCAGCGTCTGGGAGAAGTATGCCACCGGCACCTCTCTTCCATCCGGGAGTTGGTGTCCCAGGACAGCGCCGATGCCATAGGGAGAGGCGTCGCATGCCAGCACCACTGGCAGCCTCTCGTCGAAGTGTGCTAAGACCGAGTTCGAGACGAGCAAGTCCTTGACTGCCTGGAATGCGGCCCTTTGTCGCTGGCCCCACACCCAAGGGGCCCTTTTATCTAGGAGTCTGTGTAGGGGCTCCGCTACCGCTGCCTTATGGGGAAGGAAGGCATGGTAAAAGTTCAATAGTCCCAAGAATGACTGAAGTTCGGGCTTGCTCTTGGGCGCTGGGGCCTCACAAATGGCCCGTACCTTGTCACCGGTTGGATGGACCCCTTCTGCGTCCACCTTAAATCCCAGAAAGTCCACCTGCGGCACTCCCAGTAAACACTTTTCCCGCTTCACCTTGAGGCCCGCCGTCTGGAAACGGTGCAGGACGGAGCGGAGGCGGTCCTCAAATTCCTCTGGTGTGGGCCCGGCGATCAGTACATCATCGAAGAAGGGGGTGACACCAGGAATCCCTTTAAGGAGAGAGTCCATTAGATTCTGGAATATGCCTGGTGCCACGCTAACGCCAAATTGCAGCCGCTTTACTCTGAATGCCCCTCTGTGCGTCACAATCGTCTGAGCCTCTGCTGTGGCTTCGTCCACAGGCAACTGTTGATACGCTTGGGCCAAGTCCAGTTTGCCAAAGATTTTTGACCCAGCCAGGGTGGCGAGGACATGGCTGACCACTGGCACTGGGTATGCATGGGCCGTGAGAGCCTTGTTTATGGTGCATTTGTAGTCTGCACAGATGCGGACCGAACCGTTAGGCTTGACGGGTGTGACAATTGGAGTTTCCCAGGGGGCGTTGGGCACCGGCTCCAGCACTCCTTGCTCCACGAGCCGGTCCAATTCCTCGTCTATGCGGGGTTTCAGGGCAAACGGGACCCGGCGGGCCTTGTGCCTGATGGGTCGTACAGCGGGGTCTAGCTGTAGGGCAATGGGGGGTCCTGTATATCGTCCCAATGCCCCATCGAAAACCCCTGGAAACTCTTTGCATATGGCGTCCACGTCCACTTGTAAGCTAGTGCGGTTCACCCCGGTAACGGCTAGCCCCAGAGGTCCAAACCATGCCAGTCCCAGTAAGCTAACGTAGGGGCCCTTAACTACCAGCAAGTCCAATTGTTGCTTTCGCCCTCGATATTGCACCCTGAAGGTCCCCACCCCCATAGTAGGGACCTTACGTTTCTGGAAGTCCCGGAGGGTGAATGGGGCCGGCCTTAGTTTGGGACCCCCATTAGGGCACAGTTCCCTTAATGTTCGGGCCGAGATTATGGATAGAGTTGAACCCGTGTCCAGCTCCATGCGGCATGGGGCTCCCTCTATCTGTACCTCTATATAAATTTTCTCTGTGCTGGGATGGGGCAACTGGAATACCTGGTAGTCCGTGATCTCCGTCGAGTTGCCTTGGTGCATGGTGCCGTGTGACCTGGGGCTCCTGGGTCGGTCATCTGATGCTTGTCGACGGGTGAGTCGAGCCCGACACACCCGGGCAATGTGTCCCAATTTTCTGCACTGCCTGCACTCTGCGTTACGGAAACGACAGGTCCTCCTCTCGTGGTTCTCCCCGCAGCTTGCACAGTTCCCTCCTTCTCGTCGAGGCTGCTGTGGTGTGTGTGCTGCTTGAGTGCGCCGCTGTACTCGGTGTACTTCCTCCCTGTCAGATTCGGATTCGTCGGTGAGGTCTTCGTGGTAGACCCTCGGTTGGGATGGCGGGGCCGGTCGTGCCTCTTGCGTTGACCTCTCGGCGGCTTCGGTTGCCAGGGCTTCCTCCAGAGCAATCTGGAACGTGAGGTCTTTGTTGGCGTAGAGGCGTTGTTGCAACATCTCGTCCCTCAGGCCACCGACGAGGCGGTCACGAAGCATGTTCTCCAATTCTGAGAAGTTGCATAACCGGGCGGCTTGGCGGAGGGAGGTCACAAACCCAGTTATGGTTTCCCCCGGGGCTTGCCGTTTTGCGTAGAAGGCATTTCGGCAAGCTACCACCGAGGGCTGTGGTGAGAAGTGCTCCTTCAGCCGTTCCATTATTGTTTTGTAAGAGACGGTAGCGACATCTCTAGGTGCAAGGAGAGCCCGGGCGATTTCAAACGTCTCCTCTACACAGACGCTGAAGAATGTCGCCCTCTTCATGGCATCGTTGGTGACTTCTTTCGCTTGCAGGAGGAAGTTGAAACGGGCGGCGTACCCTTCCCAGTCTCCTGATGCTGGTTTGAATGGCGAGAAGCTGCTGTCGGTTGCCATTCTGGGTTCCTTGGGTCCTGGAGCTGAAGCCTGGATGCACGGTGCGATGCAGCGGTGCAGCAGGTGGCGGTGCTGCGGTGCAGTGCGTGGTGGCGGTCAGCTCAGCAGGATCCCACCTTCGTCGCCAGTGAAATATACTCGGAGTCAAGAGTGAATTTCATGCTCTTTATTCAGCTCATAGTCATCAAGGAGGAGAAGAGAAGACGAATGGCTCTTTTCCCAAAACCATCTGCTTATATACATTATTTACACAATGGGCCTTGCGTGATTGGCTACTTCAGGGCTACACCTGTGGGCCAATTATATTGTGGATTGACTTTTGCCTGCAGCCTGATTGGCTGCTCCTACAGGCCAATCAGGTAGCAGATTCACTTCTGCCAGCCGCCTGATTGGCTGCTCCAGCAGGCCAATCAGGTTGCGGATTCACTTCCACCTGGAGTTGGATTGGGTAGCTCCCGCTGATTCTGAATCCTATTGTTCTAGGATTCAGCTCAGTACATAACACCATACTTCTGAGAAGCCCCAAACATACATTTCAAGTGAAGCTGGCCAGCGTGTGCGAGTCTACCCCCCTCTTTAAAGATATCTGACTCCACCTAGCTTCTGGCTGCTCCTAGCCACAATTGGTCAAGCTATGGGGCAGGGCCAATTTGTATGTTCTTTTCTTCAATCTGTCTCCCGTGCAGCGGCAGCAGGCTTTAAGCTTTCCAGCCAGGCGTCTGCTGTTGCCTCTTGGCCCCCTCCTCTCCAGCCTCCACTTCTGATTCTGAACTGTTCTCTGCCCTTGCCTCTTCCTGCTCACTAAATCCTGTTGCTTCTTCAGCTTCTGACCTCCTCCTCCTAGTTTCCTCCCTCTTCTCCCTCTGACCACTCCTCACTGTCCCACCACCAACCCCCAGGTTCTGAGCCTTCTTCCCTTGGAGACCCCCCAGCTGGTGCTTCCCACTATTCCTCGGCATCCAGCCAGCCCATGACACCTACCCTGCTTTGCACCCACCTCGAGAGTTTTTGCCTGGCTGGACTGTGTCCTTGAGCTCTCAAAATGCTTCTTGCTTGTGTGCTTGCATGAAGGCTACAGAGGGATCAGAATCAGAACCAGAATTGGAAGGGACCACAAGTGTCATCTAGCCCAACCCCCAATGCAGGAATGTTTTTGCCCAACCTGGGGCTCAATAATAATAATAATAATAATAATAATAATAATAATAATAATAATAATAATATATTATTTATACCCCGCCCATCTGGCTGGGTTTCCCCAGCCACTCTGGGCGGCTTCCAACAGAAAAATGAAATAAAGTAATCTATTAAACATTAAAAGCCTCCCTAAACAGGGCTGCCTTCAGATGTCTTCTAAAAATATGGTAGCTGTTTTTCTCTTTGACATCTGATGGGAGGGCGTTCCACAGGGCAGGCGCCACCACCGAGAAGGCCCTCTGCCTGGTTCCCTGCAACTTGGCTTCTCGCAACGAGGGAACCGCCAGAAGGCCCTCGGCACTGGATCTCAGTGTCTGGGCAGAACGATGGGGGTGGAGACGCTCCTTCAGGTATACTGGACCGAGGCCGTTTAGGGCTTTAAAGGTCAGAACCAACACTTTGAATTGTGCTTGGAAATGTACTGGGAGCCAATGTAGATCTTTCAAGACCGGTGTTATGTGGTCTCGACGGCTGCTCCCAGTCACCAGTCTAGCTACCGCATTCAGGATTGGTTGTAGTTTCTGGGTCACCTTCAAAGGTAGCCCCACGTAGAGCGCATTGCAGTAGTCCAAGTGGGAGATAACTAGAGCATGCACTGCTCTGGCGAGACAGTCTGCAGGCAGGTAGGATCTCAGCCTGCATACCAGATGGAGCTGATAGACAGCTGCCCTGGACACAGAATTGACCTGCGCCTCCATGGACAGCTGTGAGTCCAGAATGACTCCCAGTCTGCGCACCTGGTCCTTCAGGGGCACAGTTACCCCATTCAGGACCAGGGAGTCCTCCACACCTGCCCGCCTCCTGTGCCCCACAAACAGCACTTCTGTCTTGTCAGGATTCAACCTAAATCTGTTAGCTGCCATCCATCCTCCAAGCGCCTCCAGGCACTCACACAGGACCTTCACCGCTTCTGATTTGAAAGAGAGGTTGGAGATCCCACAACCCTGAGATTAAGAGTCTCACGCTCTACCAACCGAGCTATCCCTGGGTATGCGTGAGTGTGTGTGGAAACTAGCCTACTGCAGAAAGGCAAAATTTGCTTTCATTGCTCTTGCCAGCTTGTGCTTCTGCCCCTCCACAACCACCAATAGCATGTGGTCCCTTCTAGAAGAAAGGAAATGCAGCGCTTGACCTGAAAAAGGTTGGCCACCTCTACTTTATAGGATTCTCCCTCCCACCGGCTGTCTTTGCCCCCCTCAAAACTGGAGCACTGAGTCCAAGATGTGTTATAAAATTCAAGCTGCCCGTTGACTTGCCTCCTCACTCCTCGTCTGCGAACTGTGCTCCGATGTTTTCTTTTGCCTCGAGCGCCTACTGGTGCAGATGTCAGCACAAACCCAGGCTGTCTCTGCAGAGAGGTGATGTGAGACACCTGCCTCTTAGCCTCAGGCACCGGCTCGGCCTGCTGAAGCCTCCTGGCTCCCAGCCTTGCGCTAGATCGGGCCTCAGCATCTGGAGGAGAGAGGTGGGGATGAGGAGGCCCTGGGCTTTCTCGAAGTCCAGGATCCCCAGAGCCAGAGGGAGAGAAGGAGACTTTGATGGAAAGACACTTTTTGCATACCCTTGGGGAATGTGAAGAAAGCAAGGTGGAGGAAACAGTCAGAAGACATGCCGAATAAGAGGCAGGCCAAGTGTATAATGGAAATTTGAAGCTCGGTCTATGTATTCTGAACCGAGAGCTAAGTACATTTGTGAACTATTGTGTAAGATGCCTGATGTGAACGATCGAGTGAAGATCACATATCTGCTGTCTGGCTCCGATAAGTTTGTGACAGAAAAAGTTGCAAGATTCACGGCCGTAGCCCCCAAACTGAGAACGCTCACCAAAGAGAATATGGTGGACTGTAAAGTCTGGTTCGCAATGTAATACAGAAATTTATTTGTGTAGGTCTGCGTTTTGGGGAAATGCTAGTGTTATTATGTTACTGTTCCAGTTGTTTCCCAAGGAACCTAGGGCAACATATATATTTTTCTCTCCTTCCTATCTTTTCCTCACCCTGTCAGGTAGATTAAGTTGGGAAAGTGTGACTGGTCCAAGGTCACCCATGGATAGGAGTGGGAGAATCTGTCAATTTTGGTTTCTCTCAGTTTCTCATTTTTCCAATCTTAAATTCAGTCTGCAAATTTGTGCATGTAAATTCCTGTGGAGATTCATCAGCATTTTAGTGCAAATTTCTCCAATAAACACATTTTCTGTTTGCAATTTCCTTCGTCTACACAATTTTACAAACCTTTCCCACTAATATAATGCATTTTTGGTTGTTATTTTCACTAACATATCCATTTTTAGGCAAGCATTATTGTAGACATTAATTTTCTGTAGATCTTTTCGTTGGCATCCGCTTGTCTCGGGAGACAATGGAGGAGTGTGGCTTTGAGGATGAAGTTCAACTGTTGGGAGGTTGCAGCGCCTGCTGTGGCTGTAGAGACCGATACGGGAGAGAGACATGTTTTGTTGCAGCTGGGGCAGATGCAGGTGTCAGATGCACCATGGCATTTCTTCTCCCTGTGCTCCTCCCAGCAGTCATTCCTCCCCTATGGATACATGACTTGACTGTCTGTCTCCAGGCACTGCAGTCTTCTGCAAGGGATTCCCACATGGCAAGGTTGATGTTTCCAGCCTTCATGTCATGTTTGCAGACTTCTTTGTAGTTCAACGTTGGCCTGCCAATGGGCTTGGTGCCTGAAGCCAGCTCTCCGTAGAGGAGAGTTTGTTTTTGTTTTTAAAGAAATGTTCTGTTGTATTTTGCTTCTCCAGGCAGGCCACTTGAAGGGTTAACCCAGTCTCCCTGGTGACTGGCAGCAACATTCCGCTGGAGGAGGGACTGCCGAGGGTTTAAATATGATGTGCAGCCGTTAAGTGGCGGTTGAGGGGGTTTTTGTGTGAGAGCTTGGGTGGTCGTGGAGAAGGTAGATTTAGAGTAGATGAAGTAGTTGATAGGTATTCTGTTATTTTATTACCAAGAACGTTGTACCGTGTTTCTCATATTATAAGACATGTCTTATATTTATTTTTTCCTCAAAAAAACACACTATGGCTTATTTTCAAGGGATGTCTTATTTTTTTCCTCCTCCTCCTGCTGCGGCCAGCATTGCTGCTGCGCCTATCACTATGTCTTATTTTCAGGGTATGGCTTATATTCCTTGAATGCTTAAAAATCCTGCTATGTCTTATTTTATGGGTATGTCTTAAAATATGAGAAACAGGGTACCAATGATACCAGAAAGCAACCATTAAGATTCAAACCAATAAATATCCATCTTTAAAGTGTCAAACCAGTAATCATCTATTTCATTTTCCAGATAAGGTATCCAGGAACCCAGTTGGTGGGGAACTCTTTTAAACTGTCAAAACTGCCTTTTAGAGCAGAAAGGTTAGTTTGTGGCTGAGAGTGCACCAAGAAAAGGGGGGGGGCTAAAGGAGGAGACAAGTTCTAGATGATAATAAAGTTACCTCAGGAAGGAGGCTAGCTTTACAGTAAGGGAGTTTCTAGTGAAGTGAAACCCTTATCTGAGTACACATAGGAACAGTCTTACTTATAGCCCCGAGTCTATATAGGTACCTGGCCACGTTTTTTGCTGGAAGAGTACTCTCATTTTATCTTTAAACCCCAAGCGTTATAGGGGGTTTACAGGGAGAATAAATGGGATAGTGGGAGGTGTACTTTACCTCAGGATATCCCCATTGGTTCTTTTATAATTTGAGAAGTTGGTTGTAAAATAAGACGGAAAGTAAAGGACTTTCGTCACACATGCCATCTTCCATTCTGTGGACACGACCAAGGCAACATAGACACAGCAAAACTCAGAGAAGTGTAGATTTCATGGGTGTTCTTTGATTGGCGTATTGTTTTGGATGCATCAAATTTCTCCTCGATTCCCTACCATGGATAATTTGTACCTGTATCTCCCCCATCCTAGTCTGCCCCTGGAAAACTGTCTTTTTGAGCTGCTACAATTCTAGAATAGGCACCGCCAGATCCACCGCCAGCTAATTAAACCTTCCATTAAAAAAAACCTTCTGAAGTTTACACGCCCTGCTTCAGAAGCCACTGCAAACGTAGGCTGTTGCAGAGTCAACAAATGCAACACGCAGCAGTGAAAGAGAAAGCTTCATCATTATGCAAGGGGTGTGTTTACCAAGGCAGGGATCCTCAGTGTGGGAGCAGAGGTGTGACAGGTACACAAGCGTATCCCTGTTTCTGTTTGTGAAACGTTGCAGAGCATGGGATTTCCCTCTGCCTGCTTGAAATGTTCACATTTTCAAATTGTTTGAAACTTCGGAGGAGTAGGGACAGGGGAGGAACAGGGCACAGGACATGGGAGGAACTGGCCTCGGGTTTGCCAAACCCCAGAGAAGGGAGAATCACAGTCTTGTGGCCAGCACTGTGCATTTGAGACCCAGCCCCTAGAACCTCTCTCATGCTGACTAAGAGTCCTGGAATAATAATAATAATAATAATAATAATAATAATAATAATAATAATAATAATAATTTATTATTTATATCCCGCCCATCTGGCTGGGTTTCCCCAGCCACTCTGGGCAGCTTCCAACAGAAAAATAAAACACAGTAATCTATTTAACATTAAAAGCCTCCCTGAACAGGGCTGCCTTCAGATGTCTTCTAAAAGTCTGGTAGTTGTTTTCCTCTTTGACATCTCTTGGGAGGGCATTCCACAGGGCAGGTGCCACCATTGAGAAGGCCCTCTGCCTAGTTCCCTGCAACTTGGCTTCTCGCAACGAGGGAACCGCCAGAAGGCCCTCGGTGCTGGACCTCAGTGTCTGGGCAGAATGATGGAGGTGGAGACGCTCCTTCAGGTATACTGGACCGAGGCCATTTAGGGCTTTAAAGGTCAGCACCAACACTTTGAATTGTGCTCGGAAACGTACTGGGAGCCAATGTAGATCTTTCAAGACCAGTGTTATGTGGTCTTGGCGGCCGCTCCCAGTCACCAGTCTAGCTGCCACATTCTGGATTAGTTGTAGTTTCCGAATCACCTTTAAAGGTAGCCCCACGTAGAGCACATTGCAGTAGTCCAAGTGGGAGATAACTAGAGCATGCACCACTCTTGCTAGACAGTCTGCAGGCAGGTAGGGTCTCAGCCTGCGTACCAGATGGAGTGGATCATCTGCTCAGAAGGTTTCTCATCCTCTGATTCCACCAGAAATAGCACTGTGTGAATTTGACCTGCCTGGGGAGTGAGTTAGCAAACTCTAAAACAAGAGGTCTCCTATAGTTAATGTTCTGATAGTATTCATAATCTCTGGCAGGCAAGCAAGCAAGCCCCGATAAGAAGTAATGACTCTCCGGCAGTTTTATGTATATTTATTTACAAAAAGACACATCCAGAGCACGGCTTCCTGCCTACTCACATTTATGTTTGTTGGTCAGCCTGAAGTTCTGCCCCTCCCACAGCAGGAAAGATGCCAGACTCCCGCCTTTCCCCTCTTGCCCTTCCGTTGCCTTCTGATTTTATCCAAACGCCTAGAACGGGGACTGAGATACTGACCTCTCCCCTCCCCCCCCGACTTGACACAGACTCAGACCTCTGCTTATCTGCTGATTGCCTAGCAATGCTCTGGCTGCCTTCTAACTCTTCCTCTTCTTGAGAGCTAATAGAGTCTTCCCCAGGAGGGGTGTGTGTCAAGGTGCCCTTTCTCGATTCTGTCAGCCAGTTCTCATCTGCCGAGTCGGTCCCTCATTCACTTAGTTCAATCTCTGAGTCTAACTCATCCCCTGTGCTCTAGGGGAGCACGTTCCAGATCCATAAGGGGAAAGCCTATGGCAAGATCTACCAGGAAAGGCAGATTTAGACTAAGTGGATCTCTGGCTCCTTTGGCTAATTCCTGGCTCAACTTGTGTTAAGTCTCCATCTCCAGCTCAGTGGAATTTGCACATCCTGGCTCAGTCGGGGTTCAGCCAGTTGAGTCAAAGGCCAGGTAAGTCCCCGAAAAGGGGTATTCTGGGGATGTGGAGGAGGCAGGACCAGGGTGGATGATGGACTTAGGTTGGATCCAAAGCCCATTCCACTTGGTCACATGACCTGGCAACCCAGTGAATAGTATTATTTGAAAGGCTTGTTTCCCCCTGCTAGGCTTAGGCAGAGCAGCAATAGGACCTCAGCTGAATAGAGTTTGAATCTGATGTAACTTTACGCCAGCTGAACTCATACCCTCCAACATTTCTCTGATGAAAATAGGGATGTCCTATTCAATTATTATTATTATTATTATTATTATTATTATTATTATTATTATTATCCCGCCCATCTGAATGGGTTGCCCCAGCCACCTCTGGACAGCTTCCAACATATATAAAAACATAATAAAACTTTAAAAAAAACTTCCCTATACAGGGTGGCCTTCAGATGTCTTCTAAAGGTAGTATAGTTATTTTATCTCCTTGGCTCAGGGGTCGCATAGCTCTATGCCCTCCAACATTTCTCCAATGAAAACAGGGGCGGACTAAGGAAAAGTGGGACATTGTGGGAGCAAATCAGAAATGGGAGCGGCTTCTGTAAATCTGGTACCATCTGTGGAAAACAGGGACACTTGGAGGGTCTGTTAACTTACACCCACTTGCTTTATACCACCTCCCCATGCCGAGGATTGCTGGAACAATCATTACTTTGCTGTAAGCTGCAGGCAGAACTTCAACTTTTTTTCCACGCTATGGGGGTTAGCGCATGTTTTCTCTTTGCCCGTCTGCACCAAGAGACATGGTTGAAGTGGGAATGAAAAAGGTCCTGCTCAGCTGAGTGGCTGTTTGAAGCTCTGCACATATTAACTATCGCTTTTTGAAATTATGTCGTTTTATAATCCTGTGGGTTTGTTTTTTACATCAGAGAGAGAGAGAGAGAGAGAGAGAGAGAGAGAACCATTTTAGCACTAACTGATTATTATTATAATGATGATAACAATATTTTCACCCAACTCTTCCTCCCAAAGGAGCCCAGGGCAACATACACCAAAATGCAAGTACAACCCATAAAAAGATGCAAACAGTTTCGCAATAAAATATCACCAAATCAACGAATAATAACAGCAGGCAAGGGAAAAAAAACAGAAACATAGCAACAGCCATCATGTGCCAAATGCCAGTGTAAACGGATGTGTCTTCAGAAAACAGTGAGATGTTGACAAGGTGGGACTCCCACAGGCCTCTACAGGTCATTTAAGAGGTAGCAAAGTAGCATTTCAGGGAAAGGGTGTAATAGTGCTAGAAAACCATAATGATTTTTCTCCCTCCCCCCCCCTTTAAAAAAGATAGAGTGGGGAAAATCTTTTCTCGCCGCCGCTATAAACGATCTTGCCAAAATGGTGAAGACTAGTCTGGATGAGAATGGAAACAAGAAAAGAAACTAAAATGACTGTGTAACTGCCACATATGTACAATGAAATTATCGCTGATGAAGACTTCTGGATTGGGTGGGGCCCCTAAATCCTGTGGGGCCCCATACACCACACACCCTATACGGCCATCATTGCACAGATTGCATAATCTAGTACTTTTATGGAACCAAGTCTGCCCCCCCCTCTTTTGCTTTAATGAGCAAATTCTAGGCGACTTGGTTATTTATTTAGAATCATATCCTGCCTGAATAATTTAAAAATTCTCAAGGTGGCTTACGAAAATAGAACAATCAAATTTGAATGCCAACTTTAAAACACAGTAGATAGCACTGAATGGTCCTTTGCCCTCCAGCAGGGCAGATTTCCTCTCTGTTCTGCATCAGCTCCCCATGCCATCCCTTGCCTCCAATCTGCTCTGGTGGGATGGGAGATCCCCTGGGGCAGATTTCCCCTTACCATTGGGCCATGCTGTCTTGGGCTGAGGGGAGCTGGAATCAAACAACATTTTGACTGGGCCACAGGTTCTCCGTGGAGGGGATGGCAGGTAGGGCAAATCTTTTAAAAGCAATATAAAGGTAAAGGGACCCCTGACCATTAGGTCCAGTCGTGACCGACTCTGGGGTTGCGCACTCATCTCGCATTATTGGCCGAGGGAGCCGGCGTATAGCTTCCAAGTCATGTGGCCAGCATGACAAAGCCGCTTCTGGCAAACCAGAGCAGCACATGGAAATGCCGTTTACCTTCCCGCTGTAGCAGTTCCTATTTATCTACTTGCATTTTGACGTGCTTTCGAACTGCTAGGTTGGCAGGAGCAGGGACCAAGCAACGGGAGCTCACCCCGTCACAGGGATTCGAACCGCCGACCTTCTGATCAGCAAGCCCTAGGCTCAGTGGTTTAACCACAGCACCACCTGGGTCCCAAAAAGCAATATATAGGTATATTAAGCCCAGAATGTGTCCTTTCTCGCCCCAGATGGTACTCTTTAAGGCACTGCATTTTAGATTCTCTGGTTATAAGCATGGACAGAGGCACGCAAAATAAAAAATAAAAAGTTGATGGAAATGGGTGAACATTGTCACCAAGGGCTGGTTTTCTGTTAGAAGAAGCCCTGAGCAATGTGCCCCCCCCATCAGTGAGCCCTGGCAGATGTACCTGGCAGTGATGGAGACAGCAGCAGTAGTCCTCTCTGCACTACCATGTGGCTAGGTATAGCCAGCATTTTAATTTCCCATAATGCCACAGAGAAGCATTACACCAGGGCACAATAGGAAATTAAAATGGTGGCCTGACCCTAGTTGTTTGGTGGTATTTGGTGTGCCAGCCCCCCCCCCCAATAAAATAAAGGGGTAGCTCAGGGCAGACACCAGCAATGGGTACTGCTGGAGCCCAAGAATGTGAGGTGGTGAAATTAAAAATGAAATTGGAATTGCAAATGCTTGTATGCGTTACTGTGCAAGGTGACTGTTTTAGAATCCACTGTGAACACTGCTAAGTTGAATAGAGTGTTGGAGTGCTTCTTCTCTGCCTGAGAGAAAGAGAGCAAAGCTGCAGTTGAAGGTAAAAGTGGAAATCTCTCATAGGAGCTGCAGAGATACAGAAGGCTGAGTGCTGAGTCCTGGAAAGAGAGGAAAATACAGTGGTACCTCGGTTTTTGAACGTCTCCATCAATGAACATTTCAATTTTTGAATGCCGCAAACCCGGAAGTAAATGCTTCAATTTTCAAACACACCTCGGGAGTCGAACATGCCACGCGGCTTCCGCTGACTGCAAGATCTTGAGGCCTAGCTGCTGGCTATTGAGTTTTCAGTTTTCGAACGTTTCAGAACTCGAACGGACTTCCGGAACGGATTACGTTTTAAAAGTGAGGTACAACTGTACTGTTGTTTAGAAGTTGGAAGAAGAGACTGTGAGCCCACGCTTGGAGAAGCATGTGACTGTAAATATTTTTAAAAATTCATCTATAACTTTCAGTTTCTGCAAGCAAAGTTTTTGAATGTTAAATTCTGGACATTGGTTTAATTTCCAAAGTCATACATATGATTTGAGCTTCTTAGCTGTGCTTTCTCTACTTTTACTTCAGCAAGTCCTGCTGTCATCTCAGAGAGAAGTACCACACAAGCGACTTCCGGTCTGGCGGCCATTGGGATCGGCGGGGGATTCTCGATCTCCGAGATCCCCGGGCGCTGCAGAGGGGGGGGAGGTCATCCGAGCGAGGTGGCCCCCCAGAGAACCCCTGGACTGGGCTGTCCAGGGACGTGGCACCCGGCAGAGCTCCTTAAAGTCGCGGCCGCTGCGAGTAACCCCCCTTTTTTAGGGGGTGAAGTCAGCAGGCGGCACGCGGCGGAGCCTCGGGACGATACACTTACTCTGCGGCGCAAAGCTCCGAGCCGACACCAACTGCGCACCAGATGCCTCCAAAATCAAAATTTGACGTTCAAGTAAGATTTTAAATTGATAATAATTTGGACTTGGGGAGGAATTTAAAGATGACGGAGGTCGTTCCCCCCCTTCATTGAGACTTTTTAGAGGCAATTACCAAGCCTGCAGCCACCAAGCTGGAACGGGACTTGGAATCTCCCTAAAAATAACAAGCGGGAGCTCTCCCCTGTGGTTAGCAGAGCCAAGGGGAGACGATTTTATGTTACAAGACTGGATTTCTGCAAGATTGGTTTTATTTCTCTAATTGACAACCACTTTGGAAACCGGGGGCGGGAATCTGGAGCCCCGGCTGGCGAAGTTTAAGGCACGTATCCGACACTTCTGCCTGATCACCATATTGAAATTGGAGAGGACAAAGGAAACCCCTAGACTAAACAACATCACAAGATGGGAGAGAATGGGATACAAAGAGTCTGGGAAAAAATACACGAAATTTTTGAAGGAGTAAAAGAATACAAAAGGATTACAAAGTTATGCCTTGAGACAAAGCAACGGCTTCTCTCCATTGACAAGGAGGAAAAACAAGAGGATGAACTAGAGGATGACAAGAATATTGACACAAAGGTGCCAGAACAAGAGGAGGAGAAGTTTTGGATCGAAGCGCAAGCGGTGAGAGAGTCTGCGCAGGACCTAGATGGCTACCAAGGAGCTCCAATGCGTAAAGAAATCCAGGAGCTGTCTCTCCTAGTGAGAGGAGGAGAGCTGGCTCCAGGGAAAAATAAGCAAGCGATGGCCCGGAGTCGAACCTCCTCAGTGAGAGAGGGGAGGGTGGGTCCGGGCGAAGGACATGAACAATGGGGGCGACAGAAGGGTTGCTGGGAAGAAGAGAGGGGGTTGGAGTGGGTGAGAGACAGAATAGGCTGATCAACAAAGGACATTACAACTAAGAGACTGATAATACGGTTTAAAATCGGACTGTTTAAAGATGCTGGCCGGCCATCCAGAGAAGGGCACCCGGGTGAAGTAAGAATTTTTTTTTATGTGTTATATAGAATTTGGGTGTTTGGTCCAATGTTAGATTTTCAGAATTGTTTAACAGGAAAATTGCCAATTAGGGGTTATAATTAGGCTCGGGAAGGGGGAAGCGGGGAAGTCAAAGATATGAAATGGTTATGAATATTAGATTGGATTTTTCTTTTTTCTTTTTTTCTTTTTTCTTTTTTCGCTCTTCTTTTTTCTATTTTTATTTTTCGTCTTTTTTGATGTTGTTTTTATGATACTATGATTTAAGATGAAGAAATGAATGGAAATTTTAAGTTTAAAATGTTAATAAAAATAATTTGAAAAGAGAAGTACCACACAAGCAGCGCCGTCTTAAGCGCCCCTGTCGCCATGGTGCGCTGGATCTCTCCAGCGCCCTTCCGCCCCATTTCGTAGCGCGGTGAGCGGGTGGGCGCGGTGCTGCTGCGCGGCGGGCAGGTGGGCAGGCACAGCGCGATCTCTCCGGCGCCCTCCCGCCCCGTTTCCCAGCGTGGTGGGCAGGTGGGCGCCGCGCGCAGCTGCACAGCGGACCGGCGGACCGGCCGGCCAGCGGGCGGGCGGGCGCTGGGCGCAGCTCGCGGCGCCCTCCTGGCAGGCCGGCGCCATGGTGCCCTGCGCCACTGGGGGTCTACGTAGAACCGGCCCTGCACACAAGCGAGCCTCCATTGCCTCTCTCACTCTTGATTTGTATTGCCCCGAGAGCTCGTTGGCTCTGGAGCCTTTAACACAAGAGGGGTTTCCACCATCTAATTCTAAGAGATACCCAACGTTCAAAGAAAGACTTTCCTCCTCTGGGACTCTTTGGTGGGCAGGAGTGTTTGTTTAGATGGATTAATTGACTGTAAAGGAAGCTTCCTTCTGGGAGGCAAGTTAAAATGGTGGTAAAAGCCTCCCGGATCATAAATGCAGAGCGGGGAGTAGTTGAGGAGGCCTCTGGAGGCTAATAAAGGAGGAGGCAATGAGGAGAAGGCACTTTGGCTTCAGCTTGGAGAGAGAGAGAGAGAGCTTAGACATTTACATCCAGTTATTCTTCCAAGTGCAGCTCGAGTTAACTTGATCAAAATGAAATTAGGGTGACCACTTACGCCTTGCCAGGGAGAGAGCAAGTGCATTGCTGAAAAAGAGGACAAAAGGACATACAGCTGCAGATTTGCATAAAATCTGCATATGCCGAAAACATGCAGTGCAGAAGCAGAACTACAATGCGTCTCAACATAGTGGGAATGACTGTAAACAAGGACTTGCATGCTTGCTCAGTCTGTTGCACAGGTGGCAACTTGAAGGCCCTGCCTTATAAGAACATAAGCAGAGCCCTGTTGGATCTGGGGAAAGCCCGTTGAGTACAGGGTCCTAGTTTCACAGGGTGCCTCTGGGAACCCTGCAAGAAGGACCCGAGTGACATAGGGGCATAGGAAGCTGCCTTATACGGAGTCAAACAATTGATCCATCTAGCTCAGCATTGTCTAAACCAGTGGTTCCCAGCTGGTGGTCCGTGGACCCCAGGGTGTCCACGTAACCCACCCAGGGGGTCCGTGGCCCATACCTGTCAGCTGTCCGGGAAATCCCATTTTTGGAGAGTGTGCTCTCACGTGAGAACGCGACACCTAAAAACGCACGAGATCACAGCCAGACATGCATCTCACACAAGGTTGTGTTGCCCCAAAACACACATTTTTGGGTGCCATGCTGTCACGTGACTCACGCAGGAGCGCAACCCAGAAGATGCTCATCCTGGTTTTGAGCTCGGACATGTTTTAACAACAACAACAACAATAACAACAACTGGGGATTTGAAGCCAGGTCTCTCTGTTTGATCCTTTTTCAAAAAATATTTTTATTGAATTTTATAAAAAGAAAGGAATCACATCCATATAATTGTACATTGTTATAACATCCATTTTTTAAAAAAAAAGAAAAAAAAGAAAAAATAAAGGGGGGGGGGACAGCATCATATACATTCCATTTTTTTCTCATTTTGGTAGGAGACTTCCCCAAGTCCCCCTTCTAACGGTTCATTGCATAACATTCTTGGCAAGTTCTATATCTTATTTTCCAAACCTAATTACAATTACAACATCCTTTTCTCAATTTTACAACTCATTATAATATTCTAACCTATTTTCAATTCTATCTCACTTAATTTCTTAACCTGCAACTTCACAATTGCTTATAATTCTCCTCATACATCAATTCTACAATATTTTTTAAAAAATAAATTCCAAATTTCTTCCATTCCTCTTCCACTTTCTCCTCTCCCCAGTCACCTAGTCTTCCGGTCAGATCAGCAAGTTCCATATAGTCCAACATCTTCATTTGCCATTCCTCCACTCTCTGTTTGATCCTCTGTCCGCTTCACCACAGCAGTTCTCCACTGGCTAGGTCCAACTGCAAAAGGCACTGGGAAGTCTCTTTGCCTCAGAGTTTGACCCTGATCCCAGATACCACCCTCCAAGAACTTTCAGGCTGTCCCTGTAGCCTTGGTCCAAGCTCAGTTTCCACAGCTGGACCTTGTGCTCTGTCCGCACCAGGGCCTCCAGCTTATCCAGATGCAAACCTAAAGGAAACTGGCCCAGAGTGCTTTGGAGGAGAGGGATTGCATCTGTACCACTTTTCCTTGCAGAAGAAGGTTCCCTTGGCCACTCATAGGCAGGGTCCAGCTCGTCTGAGGTGTATTTTTGATTGTGTGGGCTTATAGCCGCAAAAAATCTGAATCTCGTCTGAGGTGAAATCGTAGGGATTATAAGCAGCCCTGCATGGAGGTTTCCTGCTTGTTGTAGTAGCATATGGTGGCACCATTCACCATAACAAAAAACTACCAAAGAGATACCAACATTTTCAAAAGTAGGGGGTCCATGACTTGGCTTTGGAAAAACAGGGGGTCTGCGGTACTTAGCTAATTGGGAACCACTGGTCTGCACCACTGGTCTTCAACTGGTGGGTTGGGAGCCACCACTGGGTCACACACCCTGCTCTAAGGTGGGCCACAACAGCAGAACTACCACATACAGTAAAATACTAAGAAGTGGGTTTCCAAATGCATGTTTAGGCTAAAGGTGGGTCTTAGGTTTTCCAGACTATTGTCACGGTCCGGTCGGCGGGCGGTTGAAGCCCTGGCTGAGGACGTCAGGGCCAGAGGCAAGATGGTGGTGTAGAAGCAGGAACAGGTGCAGGGCTGAGGGTCCAGCAGCAGGCAGCCGCAGGGTCAAGGAGCAAGGCAGAGGCGAAGGTCTGGGAGTCAAGGAGCAAGGCATCGGCAAGGTGAAGGTCCAAGGGTCGAGGGGCAAGGCGTTGGCAAGGCGAAGGTCCAAGAAGCAAGGCGTCGGCAAGGCAAGGGTCCAAGGATCGAGGATCAAGGCGTCGGCAAGGCAAGGGTCCAAGAAGCAAGAGGCCAGAGGCAACCAGGCAGGGATAGTGTTGCTGTGGCAAAGAGCTGAAGGGAAATGCTGAGCTTTTATCCCTCCCAGCTCCTGCCACCAGGTGCAGTGAGATATCAAGTGGCCTCACCTGAGTGACCACTCCTTGCCTCTCCAGCACAAGCTGAAGCCTCACCTGAGTGACCACTCCTTGCTCCTCCAGCACAAGCTGAGGCAGGCCCCAGTCCTGCAAAGCACTACAGGCCCCAGAGCCTGACTCCTGCCCATACTCCTGACAACTATAAGTCTATGATGACTTGTGGTGGCTCTCTCTAGGTGGCACCCCCCTAGTTTGATGGACTCCCTGCCCAAGTACCCATTGGTGAGCCTCCTCCTGAGTCGGCAGGTCCCAGTGGGAGGAAGAACAGAAGACAAGCCTGCAGGATGAGGCCAGTGGCCCACCTGGTCCAGCACCTTGCCCTCACAATGGTCAACCCAGAAGCCCAGGGGAAGTCCGCGTGTGCAGAAATCCTCCTCTGGCCCCATTCCCCTCCCGCCCATCCACATGAAGGGGACACTGCACCTCCAGCATCCCAAAATCATGGTCAAATTGGCCACTGGGCTGCTTGTGGGAGAGAATGACAACCTTGGCACCTTCCATGGCCCTTGACGGCACATCCTTCCTGCCCTGCTCCAGGGAAACAGCTGAGCAGAGGACTAAACTACACAATGGCAGGCTATCTGGCACCCTCTAAACTTCAGCACCTGGGATGTGTTTATCGCTCCTCCTGTGTGTGGGCCTTGTCTGGTTTTGATGGTCAACATGGCTTGTTCTCCACCCACCTGCTCCATCAATACAGTTCATAATTAATTGTGTGTGTCTATGGCAAGGGGGAGGGACCCAGGTGGCGCTGTGGGCTAAACCACAGAGCCTAGAGCTTGCTGATCAGAAGGTCGGCGGTTCGAATCCCTGTGACGGGGTGAGCTCCCGTTGCTTGGTCCCAGCCATAGCTGCCAAGTTTTCCCTTTTCTCGCGAGGAAGCCTATTCTTCATAAGGGAAAATCCCTTTAAATAACTTGGCAGCTGGGACTCCCAGCTCCTGCCAACCTAGCAGTTCAAAAGCACATAAAAATGCAAGTAGATAAATAGGAACCGCTATAGCGGGAAGGTAAACGGCGTTTCCAAGTGCTGCTCTGGTTTGCCAGAAGCGGCTTTGTCATGCTGGCCACATGACCTGGAAGCTATACGCCGGCTCCCTCGGCCAATAATGCGAGATGAGCGTGCAACCCCAGAGTCAGTCACGACTGGACTTAATGGTCAGGGTTCCCTTTACCTTTACCTTATGGCAAGGGGACATTTTATCACTTGGATACTTCTGTGGTGACACGATATTGAGTGTGCGAGAACAAGAAAGAGAGGAGCTTGTGCGACAACGGCCGCATGGATGCTACTGCCCATAGATGGAAAGAAGGCGAAGTCCCTACCAGAGCGGAATGGCAAACCAAGCTGATGGACTACGCCGAAATGGCAAAACTGACCGGAAAACTCAGGAACCAAGAAGACAAAAACTTTAAGAAAGAATGGGGGAAATTTATAATTTACCTGGGAGACCACTGTAAGCAGATGAAAACATTAGCAGGATTTTAATAACACATGTAATGTAACAACCACTATGGACAATATGGACAGATACAAAATATGGATTATGAAATAATATGCAGTTGAAAATGTTGGCAGTAAGACGCATGGAGGGGATGGTGGGAAGTCTGGAGATTCAGAGAGATCTCTAAATGCGGATATTTATTTGGTATTGTTATATTTCTACGCTTGCAAAGTGAAATAAAAAAAATCAAGGAAAAGAAAGAAAGAAAGAAAGAAAGAAAGAAAGAAAGAAAGAAAGAAAGAAGGAAGGAAGGAAGGAAGGAAGGAAGGAAGGAAGGAAGGAAGGAAGGAAGGAAGGAAGGAAGGAAGGAAGGAAAGAAGGAGCTGGGCAGGGCGGGGGGAGATGAGCTTGTCCCCTGCTTATCATAACTTTTTATTTTATTTTATTTTATTTTATTGGAGCACATTTTACAGACTGGGGTGCTTATTATATCTTCACATGAACATGATCTATTTATTTTCCCTACATGGAATTTCCCCCTCCCTTGCAAAAACTACAATTACCACTTCAAGAAAAGAGTTCCTGCCGGCTTACTTTGCATTCCTTGTTGGCAGTCAGGCATACCATCATTTTGGATGCTCCCCGTGGCTTGCTACCCCCACCCCATTTATGCCGCTGTGGTGTTCTGCGGGCAATGCAAGTGGGCAAAGAAAGTGACCCCACCGTTGGAGGGGGCTTACGTAGCCTGGGGCAATGGCTGCTCCCTCCGTGAAGGGGGAAAGTGCAAGAGAGAGCAGTGAATATAAATGTCTTCGTCTGACAGAGCAGAAACAAGGCTTGCTGGCGGGCAGGGTGGCCGCATGCCCTGTTTTTACAGAAGACGGTCCTGCCTTCGAAAGGTTGTTGGGGGGGGGAGTCCTCTGCCCACCCGACTTCCTAAGGTACCCACAAAAGACCTCAACAAATATCCCCTCAAGCGTCCATAATGCCTGAGATAATGGCTGCATATGCACCATACATTTAAAACACATCCCCCCCCCCAGCCCAAGAATACTGGAAATTGTTTATGAATAAGAATTGTAGCTCTGTGAGGGGTAAACTATACTTCCCAGGCTTCTTTGAGGGGTGTGTGCTTTGAACAGCTGTTATATACACAACCAAGGTTTGCTTTGACTTCCCAGTTCCTTGTTTGCACTGGCTCGGCTTCTCCTACAAGCCCCCACAGCGGCCATTTTGTGTTTACACCGCAGCAGCCATTTTGCAGACAAGTACTTTCTGGAAATCCCAAATGGGCTCACACTGGCCCAAAAAAACCTTCGTGACCTCAGCTCTATGTGAAGTAGTGTTTTCCCCCCACCCCAGTCTGCTTTAAATATTCAAAAATATACAAGAAGGGAGAGCAAAAAGGGGCCTTACTCGCTATTGTACTCCCTATCAACAGTGAGTACCTGGACAGACTTAAGTCTTCTGGTTACAGCATATCCCTACTATCGTGCGATGTATTGTATTTCTATTTAGATGAGGGCATATTACTTCTAAATTTTCACCAAGCTCTACAAATTAGTACATGCAAATTTTATGTAAATCAATGTCCTCTCTTGGCGGGATGTGTTTGATCTTTGTTGGCAATGTGTAAGTGGTCGTATTAGTGATGGAGGGTTGTGCCATGGAATAAGCTGAGGAGAAACAAATCTTGCTAGAAAGCATTTAAAGCTTTTCCCGAAGAATATTTGGGGCTGCCATTTGTTAAGACTGCTGAACATTATAGGAAGACACCCCGTTTCCTTCACGGAGCCACAGTACAATTCCCATAATTCCTTGGGAAGAGCGATTGTTTGATAAACCACTGTGGGAATTGTAGCTCTGTGAGGGGAATGGGGGTTGGGCTTCTAACAACTCTCAGCACCCTTAACAAATGACAGTTCCCACGATTCTTTGGGGGAAGCCATGACAGTTCAAAGTGGCATGATGCTGCTTTAAATACATGGTGCCGATGGGGCCTTACTTATGGAGAAGGTAAGCATGGAGGCCACTCCTACATGAGCCGTATGTTAAGTGTGTCTCACCCTCCGCCATTTAAATTCTGTCGCAATCTTCGAAAAGCCCTGACGTATTTCTCTTCCTGCAAAGTAGAGAAATCTCCCTCCTCTCTTCCGCCTGATGGAACCGTTTGCTGATAATTGAAAATGATTCGTAGGCAGTTAACTGCAACGACGAGCACGCCATTCGATCATGGAGGCCAGAGACAGGCTCAAAAAGGTGCGACGAGCAGAACATTTGGGGCAAGTTGCAGTGGGAAGTGGTTGCAGGCCCCACACATTTCAGCCTGGTGAGACAAGGTTGCTTTTTCTTCGAAATGAAAGTGACCAGTTTGAGTACACTTTTTAAATATGAATGCTCGTTCGTTGCAACGTGTACTTTGGCTCTCGGGAATCTCATTTGTCTACTATCCTATGGGATCTGATGTGGTCTGGAAGTACTGTACCAGGACCAGCTCTACCGTTAGGCAAAGTGAAACAAGGAGGTATTTAGAGGACAGGTCTGCAAGCCCTCCGAGTCTACCAGCCCCAGGCCTTCTACGCAACTTGCTGAACTATAATGCAAAGTGGCATGTTATTTTCATAAATATAGGCCTCTTTGTGCATGCCCTCCGCTAACATATGCATTGTTGTGCACATTGTGTGGTTGGAGGACTGCATCACAAGATTCAGGGATGTGCAAATTCCAAAGGTTGGCTAAGTTTTGGTTCGTGGATTGGCTTGAGAAGTGTGAATTACATGGTTTCTTACACGGGTGGCGCTGTGGTCTAAACCACTCAGCCTCTTGGGCTTGCCAGTCGGAAGGTCGGCGGTTCGAATCCCCACAACGAAACGAGCTCCTGTCGTTCTGTCCCAGCTCCTGCCAATCTAGCAGTTCAAAACCACGCCAGTGCAAGAAGATAAATAGGCACTGCTGCGGTGGGAAGGTAAACGGCGTTTCCGTGCGCCCCGGCTTCCGTCACGGTGTTCCGTTGCACCAGAAGTGGTTTAGTCATACTGGCCACATGACCCGGAAAGCTGTCTGTGGATAAACACCAGCTCCCCCTTGGCCTCGAAGCAGATGAGTGCCATAATCTCATAGTCCCCTTTGGCTGGACCTAACCATCCAGGGGTCCTTTACCTTTTTTTCTCCTTAGAATGCAACCAAAATCAAATGTTTCCACCATACTTAGCAGGGCCGGGTTGGCTCAAGGCATTCTGCCATGTGAAGACAAGATGGCTCCCATTACCCTACCTCTCCTTCCCACGTTGAGAAGCCAGCTGGAGAGGCAGTCAAAACCTACATCGACTCTGGTGAGGTAATGGCATCGTGCACCGCATCTGCGGGCAGCAGGCTAGCTTAGGGGCAAATAGCAAGTCAGTTGGCACACATGGTTCTCCCCTCCAGCGCTTTGCTGCTGCTCCTCGCCCTCAACATCTGCTGCTTGAGATGGCCACCTCCCTCCTTCTAATGGTACTGCCAGCCCTTGAAGGAAGGAGGGATTTGCTGTGTTTTAAAAGCTGCCTCTCGGCTCTGGAATGGGGGTGGTGGCTGAAAGGTTGGTGGTTCTCCTTGGCATGAGAAGGACCACCCTTCTGAAGCTCAGAGCCATCGCTACAAACAGACAGCCTGTGGGTTGTGCTGGTCACAGGGCCTCTGTTTTCATGCTCCCAGAAAGAAGTAGCTTCTTATTTCTCTTCCTTGGTAATTAAAAAGCAGCAGCTAGTAATTTGACTCTGACACTCAGGGTGGTAAGATGCGCAAAACTCTACAGTTTCACGGCCTCGTGGAAGGGGCTGGGCGTATCAAACTGAGGTGTGGGCTACTTAAAGGGCAGGGGCCCACCAAAAAGAAGTAAGTGGCAAGTAGGGTGGGGGAGCAGAGGGCATTCATTCATATATAGGTAAAGGTAAAGGGACCCCTGACCATTAGGTCCAGTCGTGACCGACCGTGCTCATCTCGCATTATTGGCCAAGGGAGCCGGCTTATAGCTTCCAGGTCATGTGGCCAGCATGACAAAGCCGCTTCTGGCAAACCAGAGCAGCACATGGAAATGCCGTTTACCTTCCCACTGTAGCGGTTCCTATTTATCTACTTGCACTTTGACATGCTTTCGAACTGCTAGGTTGGCAGGAGCTGGGACCAAGCAACGGGAGCTCACCCCGTCACAGGGATTCGAACCGCCGACCTTCTGATCAGCAAGCCCTAGGCTCAGTGGTTTAGCACACAGTGCCACCTGTATGTATGTATGTATGCGTGCGTATATATATATATATATATATATATATATATATATATATATGCGCAGAGACAATGGACAAAATCTGTGGGCTTTTAAAAGCCTGCTGTGCAAGTAGGAAAAAAAAATTGTGCATTGCAATGGTATTTTCCAATATACCAGTTTTGTACATCAGAAGGGGATATTATTCATTTGTTAAACTGAAAGAGAGAGGAAGATAAAGTGGGAAAGTTCCTTGAAATCCACAAATAATGTACATTATACACCAACTCTCCCTGGTTACCAGGGTCAGTCGCTGTTTCCTGGTCCCTGTAACGGCCTTATAATGTCCCAATTATGTCTCCTCCTCCATCTTTGGAAGAGCATGGCTAAGATTTCGTCAGTGTTGCCGTTCTTTAGTATTCAAACCCCTCCCCAAGGAAGGTGGCAGTCAAGTTAACCTGTCTACTGAGATGTAAGGGAGCACTGAGTCAAATGGATCTTATTCCCAGGTAGCCTAGTACAGGATTGCGGTCCAACTCTCTCAAGTGGCTGGGGAGATGTACCTTGTTGCTAGCATGCGTGGATCTGAAAGCCCAAACATAGGTCATTTCGGACATGGCAGGGGCCGGAGTATACTTTGAGCTGTTAAGAATTATTGTAAGGCAATTACATTTGTTGTGCGGTATCTTGAAGCAAAAGAACAGCTATCCTCCCGCTGTTTAAATCACTGGAGGACAGCAGCCTTGCAAGATAAATGAATCCTGCATACAAACACGTGTAATTGAAGGGCAGCGCTCCATGCAGGGCACTCTGCAGGCCTCGTGGATCGGCTGATTGACAGGCTTGCAGAGTGGGGCTGCGGATAGGGCTCAGTACGAGGCTTTGTAGGTGCCCCACAACCCCCCTTTCAGCCCAGCTGCCTCTTCACCTGCATCATAGCTGACATCATATATATATAGTGTAATGGTGCTGTTGCAGCTACCCTTGAGTAAAGACGCCCAGGTCCGCTCTGTCTTTAAGAGTTTCATTGTGCATAGTATTTACAGTGCAGAGATAGCAGAAAACATGACCTCTCAGTCACTCGCAGAATCCGGGAGTGAACGTTTCCTGTTACGTGCCCAGCTTAAGAGTTTGGGCACCCCGAAACCATACCTGCCAAGTTCCTCTCTGAAAAATCAGGGACCGGGCCGAAAGTAGCATGGCGGAAGTAGTGTGGCGGCCATTTTGGAACTGGGCGGAGCATGCTCAGAAGTGACTTTTGATGCTGCTGTGCCCAGTTCCAAAATGGCCGCCGCACGAGAAGTCGCGCTGCAGCCATTTTGGAACAGGGCAGAGCAGCATCAAAAGTCGCTTCTGAGCGTGCTCCGCCCAGTTCCAAAATGGCCGCAGCACCAGAATAAGCCGGGGGGGGAAACAAAAAATCTGTTTTTTTCGGCTAGGGACAGCTGGAAAAACGGGGGTTTCCCGGGGAAAATGGGAGACTTGGCAGCTATGCCCGAAACGCCTCCTCCCCACCTTACGTTTGGTGGCGCGCCTTAATTCGGGCGCCGGAAAGGGCTGCCTGTTCCCTTCCACCTGTTGGTCAGGGCATTGCAATGGGTCTCCAGCATAGCAGAGCCCTGGTTCCTGCAACGCACTAACTTCCTCATTCCCCCCACCTGACCCGCTGTTGCTGCTCTCACTGGGCAAAGTGCTGGTAAACAGGAGAGGCAGAGGCTCCCTGTACGGAGGTCCCCTGACATATAGGGTTGACCTATTTCAAAAAGTAAAGACCTCGAAATTGGAAACCACCCAAATTGTGATGCCATTCTTACACCCCCAAACCAGGACATGTCAGGAATTTTCCTGACGTATGGATTGGAATAAGGATGTTGTGTGTAAGGATCTCCTCCCTTTTGGAATGCAATTTATTTTAATAATAATAATAATAATAATAATAATAATAATAATAATAATAATACCCAGCCACTCTGGGCAACTCCCAACAGAATATTAATAAAAACAACAACAACAAACATTAAAAACTTCCCTAAACAGGGCTGCCTTCAGGTGTCTTCTAAAAGTCAGATAGTTGTTTATTTGCTTGACATCTGATGGGAGGGTGTTCCATAGGATGGGCGCCACTACCGAGAAGGCCCCTCTGCCTGGTTCTCTGTTACCTCACTTCTCACAGTGAGGGAACCACTAGAAGGCCCTCAGAGCTGGACCTCAGTGTCTGGGCTGAACAATGGGGGCGGAGACGCTCCTTCAGGTATACTGGGCCGAGGCCGTATTGTTGAAGACCTGGTATGTTTCATCACATGTTCATTTCATCAGTAATTAATTTAACAAATACGCGGAGGACAACTCCACCAAAAGCTCTTGGCCGCAATGGCTACGTCCTGCCCTCATGGTCAGAGGAAGCATCCTCTCAAGCCAGTTTCAGGTGAGGAGAGTGCCTTTGCTCTCATGTCCAGCTCCGAAGCCAGTTGCTCTCATGTCCAGTTTTCAGGACCACACTGGGCTGCCCCGCGCTAGGATATTGGGGGTAGCAAAAGATGAGTGAGGCAACAGGCTTCACACCTTCCAACTCGCTGTGCCCTGAAATGAATTCCTTGCATATACAGTGGTACCTTGGTTTAAGAACAGCTTAGTTTATGAGCAACTTGGATTAAGAACGCTGCAAACCTGGAAGTAGGTTTTGGTTTGTGAACGTTGCCTTGGGAGCAGAACATGTTTCGCTTCCTGTCGAGTGTGGTGTAGTGGTTAAGAGCGGTAGACTCGTAATCTGGGGAACCGGGTTCGCGTCTCTGCTCCTCCACATGCAGCTGCTGGGTGACCTTGGGCTAGTCACACTTCTTTGAAGTCTCTCAGCCCCACTCACCTCACAGAGTGTTTGTTGTGGGGGAGGAGGGGAAAGGAGAATGTTAGCCGCTGTGAGACTCCTTCGGATAGTGATAAAGCGGGATATCAAATCCAAACTCTTCTTCTTCTTCTTCATTTGTAAATAGCGTCCCCCACGGCTATGGGAAAGCACACCTTGGTTTAAGAACGCTTTGGTTTAAGAACAGACTTCTGGAATGGATAAAGCAAACCAGATTATTTGCTAGAGGTTGCTAGAGGGATGCAAGTAGGCCCATAACCGGGCAGAAGGAAGCCTAGTCTCGGACGAACAGCATCCCCACTTGGCAGCCCCTTCCTCTGAAGGGGCTCAATAATCACGCCTCTGTGCAAGGTCCAGACCAGCAGGGGACAGCGCTTCACCCCTCCACCCGAGCATCATCTTGCTCCGTGGACACCGTGTGTGCCCTCGTTCATGAAAGCTCGATGCCCCTATAGACTCACCACCGTGCAGAACCGTGTTTCCCCACAGGGGCGAGTGCTAGGCATATGCCACACTGACATGCTCTGGGACGGAGAGAGGGCAGAACCAGCCCTGCAAATCTTTGCAGATCACTGCATCTCCCGATTTGACTCCCTCCCTCCCTCTACCCCCGCCGCGTCACTGCGCTGCGGAGCTGTGCTTTTCATTGCCTGCCAGCGTGACCATGGCAACTGGCTGGCATGGCAACCTTAGTGTAGGGAGGCAAGCATCAGGAAGGGGACGGGCTGTCTGAAAGAGAGAGAGAGAGAGAGAGAGAGAGAGAGAGAGAGAGAGAGAGAGAGAGAGAGAGAAGCGCACAGAGTGGAGAAAACAGTTGTCATGCTCAGGTGCTTAAGATGGACAGATGCACCGAGGGAAAGTGACAAGGGATAGATCGGGAGGCCCCAGAGCACCAGCAGGGTGGGACTCGTGTGGATTGGACGCCCTGTGTGTGCCACTCTTTTCCTCCGTAGAAAGAATAGCCGTTGCTTGCAAGTGTGTGGCCATAATTGCTTGCCTGTGAACGTGTTTCCATGGGCATGCCCGCGGGGATCCTTCCTGGGTTTGTGGGGATAGCTGTGCATGTTGCACATAGATATGTGTGTGCAGATCTCTTATTTGCATGAACACATACGACTTGCTTGTGTTTCTGGGTGCCCCTGCACATATGAGTAAAGTGAAGTCATAGGCATATGTAGTGTTTTTTCTTCTTCTTCTTTTCCTTGTGCACCAGGGGGACTGTGTATTCTAGATGTCCTCCCCAAGGTTTCAGGAAAGGTGCATTTTGAAGAACTGCGATTAAAAGGCGCTGCAGAAAAGCACCTTTGCATGTGCAAGGCAGGCTGAGATTCACATACGGGAACATTATTATTATTATTTTTATGTTATCTGTTTTTTGGAGGTTGTGCACATCAAGGAAGATGTGTGCTTGTGCACCTTGGAGATTAAATTACAGTTGTATATGAGAATGCCTGGCTGCTGGCAGTTATTCATGCTGACTGCACGCAATAAATATTAATTAAGGGATTGAGACATTTAAAGGCTTTGCTATTATTTTTCTTGCAGGCCAGTTTATGGTGTCACGTTTCATAGGCTGCCGCAGTCTTGAAGCACGCTTGGGACCCTTACAGGCTGTCACTGCTTTGCACGGGTGGGATTCAAGCAAATACCGGCAAGTTCAGGTTGTGCAGCAAAATTGGATTGGGCACTCCTCATAGCTGCCAAGTCTCCCGTATTCCCCGGGAAACCCCCGTTTTTCCAGCTGTTCCCAGCTGAAAAAACGGATTTTTTTTTTTGTTTTCCCCGGTTTATTCTGGCGTGGGGGCCATTTTGGAACTGGGCGGAGCATGCTCAGAAGCGACTTTTGATGCAGCTCTGCCCAGTTCCAAAATGGCTGCAGTGCGACTTCTGGCGTGGTGGCCATTTTGGAACTGGGCAAAGCAGCATCAAAAGTCGATTTCTGAGCATGCTCCGCCCAGTTCCAAAATGGCGGCAGCGCTACTTCCGGCCTGCTACTTCCGGCCCGGTCCCTTATTTCTCAGACAGCAACTTGGCAGGTATGGCACTCCTGCACAACAAACTAACTTCCACACATACACCAACCGCTCAAAAATTGACTTTTTGCTGAAAGGAAAGTGGCAGGGAAGGGCAGCGGGTGGTGTGGGATAACAATTGCTGAAGGCAATGTCATATAGCCTCATCTCAAACAGATCAGAATGTATGCTCGGTAAACAGCCAATGTCACGTAAATTCCCTGTAGTCTTTGGGCACACACACACCCCAAAAGAAAACGCATCAGGATAAATGGTGAAGGTCGTCTGAATGTAACATTAGTAGGAAACGAGAACATTGAACTCAAGGGGGACACGTTTGTTTTCATGGGAATTTCTGAAACGCTCGACATTAAAAAAATAAAATACAAGAATGGCAAACATGTGAAGATTTACGGGTGAACATGCTTAGCACTGCAACCCACTCTTTAAAAAAAATACTATTTTTTAACAACATGCTCTCACTCGGCATAAGGGCCTAGAACAAGATGGCAGACAAATTTAAGTGAATAAATAAAAGACCACCTGCAAATGTGCTTTGGTTAGTGCGTGCCTTTGTCGATGTGAGCGTGATGTCCTAGAATGAGAGTGTATGACAATGTGTGTGGCAATGAGTTTGGGTGTGTGGCTACATGTATGGCTGAACAATGCCATGTTTTCAAATACATCTTTGTGGGGCTTGATGCATGGGAAGGTTTGAAGGTGCAGGTGGGGAAAGGGACGTATGTCGCTGTATAAGATGAGAGGCTGGGGTGTGTGTGTGTGTGTGATGATGCTGTCAGGGCAGAACTTTCAAGGCAGAAACCCAGCTAGGGATGGGCGAGGAATTTGATTCAGTTCGCTTTCAGAGGGGGAAACCTACCAAATCTGCCTGTCCCCAAACAACATGCAAACCCAAAACACAGCTATCCTTCAGAATCTGCATGTATCCCAACGTTTGTGAGGCAGTTCTCCAACTGAACAATGTTTACAAAAACGCATATATTGGGCAAAAGTGTGCATAGGAATGAATATACATTTGAAAAGCTAAACAGGGTGCGGTATGGTTTCAAATTAGATGGGAGACAACATTTTGAGATTCCTGCACTGCAGGGCGTTGGACTCGATGACCCTCAAAGTCCCTTCCAACTCTAAGATTCTATGAAATATTGGTGAAAACATACACAACTGCATTAAATCGGGGGAAATTGGTTAGTAGAAAAAACAAGGTGGTTTTTTTTGAAGAATTTGCATTAAAATATGAATTTTCACAAGGATATGATTTTTTTTTTTAAAAAAAGAATTTGCTGCAGAAATGTGGAGAGCAGAATTTAAGATTGGAGATTTGAAATGAAGTAAGGCACATTGCCATCGAAAGAGGATGGTCCATAACACCATTAAATCCAGAGTCTAAAATTATTAAACTGTAGGGATACTGTAGGGATGCGGGTGGTGCTGTGGTCTAAACCACTGAGCCTAGGGCTTGCCGATCGGAAGGTCGGCGATTTGAATCCCCGTGACGGGGTGAACTCCCGTTGCTCAGTCCTAGCTCCTGCCAACCTAGCTGTTCGAAAGCATACCAGTGCAAGTAGATAAATAGATACCACTCTGGTGGGAAGGCAAACGGCATTTCCGTGCGCTGCTCTGGTTTCGCCAGAAGCGGCTTAGTCATGCTGGCCACATGACATGGAAAAATTGTCTGCAGACAGCTCCCTGGGCCAGTAAAGCGAGATGAGCGCCGCAACCCCAGAGTCGGCCACGACTGGACTTATGGTGACAGCAGTCACGAAATTAAAAGATGCCTGCTTCTTGGAAGAAAAGCAATGACAAACCTAGACAGCATCTTAAAAAGCAGAGACATCACCTTGCCTACAAAGGTCCATATAGTTAAAGCTATGGTTTTCCCAGTAGTGATGTATGGAAGTGAGAGCTGGACCATAAAGAAGGCTGATCACCGAAGAATTGATGCTTTTGAATTCTGGTGCTGGAGGAGACTCTTAAGAGTCCCATGGACTGCAAGAAGATCAAACCTATCCATTCTTAAGGAAATCAGCCCTGAGTGCTCACTGGAAGGACAGATCGTGAAGCTGAGGCTCCAATACTTTGGCCACCTCATGAGAAGAGAAGAATCCTTGGAAAAGACCCTGATGTTGGGAAAGATTGAGGGCACTAGGAGAAGGGGACGACAGAGGACGAGATGGTTGGACAGTGTTCTCGAAGCTACGAACATGAGTTTGACCAAACTGTGGGAGGCAGTGCAAGACAGGAGTGCCTGGCATGCTCTGGTCCATGGGGTCACGAAGAGTCGGACACGACTAAACGACTAAACAACAAACAATAAGCCAGCCCAGGGATTCCTTGTCTGGCAATGTTCTGCAACTTGTACTTTCATCCACATCCCAATTAAACAAAATCCTATCATTTACCAATTTCTAGGGTGTTTTTTTTAGGGGGGGGGAGGTGTCCCTCCAAATCTATAAAATATATCCACTACCATTCCAAAGATTCTGGGAAGTCTAGTTTACCCTTCACAGAGGTAAACCCATAACAATATTTTTTTTGTGGGTGCAGAAATGCGCGTTAAATGAATTGGTGTGTGTGCAGCCTCAGCTGTTGAAGTTAGTTGAACAGATAATGGGAAACTCTTAACACGATCTGAGTCTCCTGGGATAAGTCATTGTGAAAAGAATGTCAGGGTTGCTACCCTGGGTGGGCATAGTCTATAAATTCTTTAACAAAAATGGCGGAACGAAGGCTGAGCGGTTCGTACAAGACTGTCCAACAAGTTCCACAGCTGAGCAGGGATTTTGAACCAAAGAAAGACACCCAGATTGGAGGCCACGACTCCATCTGCTTGGCCAAGGTGGCTCTCCGTGAAGGAGCCTGCTGCTCAGATGAAACAGCTGGGAAGCCACCATGACCAAAGGAGACAGAGGCTCTCTTGTATTCTCCAAGGATGGAGAAAGCGAGAAGGAAGAAGAGATGCAGAGATGACACTGAGCTGTGAAAACAGCCTCCTGTCAGGGCAGAGAGAGAGAGTAAAAGCTGCAAAAAGGATAAACTTAGGAATACATTACAAAGAGTGTTCTCTTTGGCGATCACTCGTAGCTGAGTAAGATTGTCTTCCATAAACATGGTTTTAACAATGAGTCCGTAAGTGACTGCGGAGGCCAATTCTGGATCTACACGTCCTTTCACAGTGGGGGACATTGGTTTCCTGGCAGGAGTTGATCAGGGTGTGGATTTGCCAAGCATGCCTTCCTCTTAGCACTTTCTCCCTCGCGTCCTGAGTTTGAGCGTCTTCTGAAGCCCATGACACCTTTGGAGGACGGAGGTGGAGCAATGAGAGAGGCAGAATATAAACACCTGGTCTATACAATGAATAGAGATTGTTTCGTTGGTCACTGGAACAGATAAATGTGTGTGCATATACAGATATACATGTGCACACATGCGCACATGCGCAGAGGCAGCAACAAAAGGAGGCTGTGTAAAGTGCTCCTATTTAAGGGTTCCAGCCAGCGAGTCGTGCCCTAGAGTCATAGAATCATAGAGTTGGAAGAGACCACAAGGGCCATCCAGTCCAACCCCCTGCCAATACTTGGAAGTATTTTACGCTGGCCTCAGAGCCACTTTTTAAAGGAAAAGACAAGTGCTGTCTCAGTCCCTGTGACCAGCTCGCATTGGGGTTTCTAAGCTGACCTAGCTTGGTGTATCATAGAATCATAGAGTTGGAAGAGACCACAAGGGTAATCCAGTCCAACCCCCTGCCAAGCAGGAAACACCATCAAAGCATTCTTGACATATGCCTGTCAAGCCTCTGCTTAAAGACCTCCAAAGGAGGAGACTCCACCACACTCCTTGGTAGCAAATTGCACTGCCGAACAGCTCTTACTGTCAGGAAGTTCTTCCTAATGTTTAGGTGGAATCTTCTTTCTTGTAGTTTGAATCCATTGCTCCGTGTCCACTTCTCTGGAGCAGCAGAAAACAACCTTTCTCCCTCATCTATATGACATCCTTTTATATATTTGAACATGGCTATCATAATCACCCCTTAACCTTCTCTTCTCTAGGCTAAACATACCCAGCTCCCTAAGCTGTTCCTCATAAGGCATCGTTTCCAGGCCTTTGACCATTTTCGTTGTCCTCTTTTGGACATGTTCCAGCTTGTCAGTATCCTTCTTGAACTGTGGTGCCCAGAAATGGACACAGTACTCCAGGTGAGGTCTGACCAGAGCAGAATACAGAATACAGAGCAGACCTATTACTTCCCTTGATCTAGATGCTATACTCCTATTGATGCAGCCCAGAATTGCATTGGCTTTTTTAGCTGCTGCATCACACTGTTGACTCATGTCAAGTTTGTGGTCCACCAAGATTCCTAGATCCTTTTCACATGTACTGCTCTCAAGCCAGGTGTCACCCATCCTGTATTTGTGCCTTTCATTCTTGCCAGTTGGGATGCTCTGAAGCTTTTCCATAGCATTCCTGCATCGCAGCTGCTGGGGCTCATGTATGCATCTCTTTCTGTCTCCTGGGCTAATTCCAAACTAGGTGTTTACTCTGGAACCGGCAGGTTTTTCTCTGCTCACTTTTATTCCAGGGCATTTCCATGTTGCCATCTTCATCCATTCGTTGTGTTCCTATGTATATCTGCTTCTTTGGGGAGTTCCCCAAATGTGCCTTTTTTTTCTGGGAAGAACAAAGCAGCAGCACATCATTGGCAGATCTACATCATCTTGGTGCTGCTCTTCTCAGCTTTTGAGGAGTTGCTAGTCACATTTCATGCCCTGTTGCTACACCTCTGCCTTTTGGAGCACCTTAGCTTTTACTTTCCATTCTAGCAGTGTGCTATTTCCCTTCCCTTTTCTACCTCTCAAAACAAAAACAAAAACAAAAAAACAACCCATTTCCCAACTGTGCACTGAAATGCCTTTTCACCTATATTTTAAATAAATAAATAAAAATTAAAAATAAAAATTGTGCAATCACGCTGAATTGCGTGGTTACAGGTTAGTTTAATTCATTTGCGAAACAGCAGACTGTTGGGGAACGTACTCTCCCAGCCCTTGGAAAATTGCTTCCAGCCTTTTGCAAAGAAATGAGCCAAACCTATGATCATCCACAAATCCGTACTATTGTGAATATATTTTAATGTTTCAAAAATAGATAAATAAAACGAAATGTGGGCAACACCCATTTTAGCACTGTTTTATTTAAAAAAATTTTTTTACAAAAATGATTTTAAAAGATAAGCATGTCATTTTATCAGCATGCTTAGGTACATTGCCCTTCTCTGATCATATGGATCTGCTATACTCACTGGTGTGGCTGTTTCAGTGGTGCTCACACACACTTACAATGCAGAGAATGGTTAGGGGTGCCCCTGGTTTGGAAGCTCCTCCGGTTGCTACTGTAGTATGCTGATGCTAGAGTCGTTTATCCTGTGTATATTAAAGGAAAACTTGTTCTCCCAGTGTGGATCCTTATGTAGCCAAAACAGTACCACCCACACAGAAGATGGAGGCTGCAAAAGTGCAAAAGCTAGTTAAGGTGAGAATGAGGAAGGGGATGGCCTAATCCATGGGTAAGCAAACTAAGGCCCGGGGGCTGGATCCAGCCCAATCGCCTTCTAAATCCAGCCTGCGGACGGTCCGGGAATCAGCGTGGTTTTACATGAGTAGAATGTGCCCTTTATTTAAAATGTATCTCTGGGTTATTTGTGGGGCATAGGAATTCGTTCATATTTCCCCCCCCCAAAAAAAAATACAGTCCGGCCCCCCACAAGGTCTGAGGGACAGTGGACCGGCCCCCTGCTGAAAAGGTTTGCTGACCCCTGACTATGCAGCACATGGAATGACAGAAAACTGCATGTGTGTAATGGAGTACACTGGGAAAGGGACATTTTAGATCTGGTCCTAACTGAGGATCTGCCATTTTAGATCTGATCCTAACCAATAGTGATGACCTGGTTAGTGGGGTAGAAGTGTCAGGATCATTAGGTGGGAGTGATCATGCTCTTCTGGAGTTTATTATTCAGCGGAAAGGAGCAACCAAGCATACTAAGACTCAAATCCTAGACTCCAGGATTTCTAGCAGTAACCATACCCTCCAACATTTCTCCAATGAAAATAGGGACATCCTATGCCATAATTTTATCCTATGCCCCATCCATCTGACTGGGGTGCCCCAGCCACTCTGGGCCATTTCCAACATATAAAAAACAATAATAAAGCATTAAACATTTTTTTAAAAAAACCTTCCTTATACAGGGCAGCCTTCAGATGTCTTCTAAAGGTTGCCTAGTTACTTATCTCCTTGACATCAGGGGTCAGATAACTTCATACCCTCCAATATTTCTCCGGTGAAAATAGGGATGACCTAAGGAAAAGCGGGACATTCCAGGATCAAATCATAAACTGAGACGACTTTTGTAAATCCGGGACTGTCCCTTGGAAATAGGGACACTTGGAGGGTCTGCAAAACCAATTTAAAAATGTTGAAGGAAATGTTAAATTAATGGAAGACAGAGGTGGCAGCAAAAGGATTAGTAGGAGTCACTCAGGTCCACATGCAAAGTGATATAAAGTAATCTTCATGAATTATGGTGCTGGAGGAGACTCTTGAGAGTCCCATGGACTGCAAGAAGATCAAACCTATCCATTCTGAAGGAAATCAGCCCTGAGTGCTCCCTGGAAGGACAGATCGTGAAGCTGAGGCTCCAATACTTTGGCCACCTCATGAGAAGAGAAGAATCCTTGGAAAAGACCCTGATGTTGGGAAAGATTGAGGGCACTAGGAGAAGGGGACGACAGAGGACGAGATGGTTGGACAGTGTTCTCGAAGCTACGAACATGAGTTTGACCAAACTGCGGGAGGCAGTGCAAGACAGGAGTGCCTGGCGTGCTATGGTTCATGGGGTCACGAAGAGTCGGACACGACTAAACGACTAAACAACAACAACAGTGGATGCTCAGGTTATGAACATGATCCGTGCGAGAGGCACATTCGCAACCCACAGCATTCGCAACCCACGACTGCACATGCACGGGTCGTGATTCGGTGCTTCTGTGCATGCACAGAGCACAATTTAGTGGTTCTACGCATGCGCACGCGCTGAAACCCAGAAATGACCCGTTCCGGTACTTCCGGGTTTGGCACGGAGCGCAACCCGAAAAGGCACAACCTGAAGCGGCTGTAACCTGAGGTATGACTGTATTAGAGAGGGGTGATGATGAGAAGAACCTTTCGGGACAAGGAGTTCCCTATTCATGCGCATGTCATATTCACTAAAGGCGCAATCATGCCAGCATTACTTTGCCGCCTATAGCTTTTAAGCCTGTGTCTATATAGCTTAATCAGAGAGAAGGATTTGAGGGCTGGATAGAGCCCGCCTCGATGCAGGAAGTTAAAATTATTCAGCAGCCTTTTGCTGCCCCTTCCAAACCTGCAATTTGAACATTTGGAGCAAAGTGACGGCTCTGGTAAGCACAGCAGCACCTCCAGAAAACTCCATCTGTTTGTTGTTTTCTGCCTGTTTAAGCTGATGAGATCATGGTTTCATGAGGCCAGGAAGAGACAATTAGCATCTTTCAGAAGCCCGCAGTCAGGGCAAGGGAGAGTGGATCTCCGAGCAGCACCTGTTTGTCCTCTGGCCTCCCCTCCAGCGGTGCTGTGGGAATACTGGGCAACATCTGGAGACAGGTGTTGTGGGCATGGGCTGGGAGCAAGAAGGGAGACTAGAACTCCCCCTGGTGGCGGAAGGGTCAAGGGCCGGCAGGACAGGCTAGGAGGAAGCAACTCCCAAATGCATTACTGGAGTTGCATTAGCGGGAGAGAAAGGAAGATGACAAAACCAGTTCAGGCACCTGCAAACACTTTGCAGATGCATCATCATCATCATCATCATTATTATTATTATTATTATTATTATTATTATTATTATTATTACCTTGCCCATCTGACTCGGTTTCCCCAGCCACTCTGGACGGCTCCCAACAGAATATTAAAAACACGATAAAACATCAAACATTAAAAACTTCCCTAAACATGACTGCCTTCAGATGTCTTCTAAAAGTCAGATAGTTGTTTATTTCCTTGACATCTGATGGGAGGGCGTTCCACAGTGTGGGCGCCACTACCGAGAAGGCCCTCTGCCTGGTTCCCTGTAACCTCAACTGCCCGAAGGCCCTTGGAGCTGGACCTCAGTGTTCGGGCTGAACGATGGGGGTGGAGACGCTCCTTCAGGTATACTGGGCCGAGGCCATTTAGGGCTTTAAAGGTCAGCACCAACACTTTGAATTGTGCTCGGAAACATACTGGCAGCCACATGCACCCACCCACTTGCTCACCCAGGCTGCAAATGGGAACATGCTTTTAATACCCCGGTTTCTCATAGCAAGGATCAATACCTCCTCTCGCTCCTCCTTGATGAAATGAATACTCTCCCCACCTATCATATAAAGTACCCCAGCCTTCTTTAACCTAGTGCCTTCCAGCTGTTGTTGGACTCCAACTCCCATCATCCCTGACCGTTGGGCCATGCTGGATTTCAGCCAATAGGAGCTGCGGTCCAACCACATCTGGAATGCACCAAGCTGGTGAAGGCTGAACAATGTTTTATGCCACTACAGCCTCTCCTGGGCCTTTTTCAAAGCCAAGAGGTTCACAATTTTCTGGATCAAGATGTGCTTGTAAAACACAACTGTCCTTAAAATGCATTATCAACTGTTTCTCTCCCCCCCCCAAAAAAAAGCCTCAGTGGCTGCAGACCCGCTAAGTGTCCCTTACATAGCTGCCAAGTATCCCGTTTTTGCCAGGAAACCACCTTTTTTCCTACCGTTTTCCGGCGGTCTCCTGTATAGCTTTTTATCCCGTTAAAAGGGTAAAGGTAAAGGGACCCCTGACCATTAGGTCCAGTCGTGACCGACTCTGGGGTTGTGCGCTCATATCGCATTATTGGCTGAGGGAGCCGGCATACAGCTTCCAGGTCATGTGGCCAGCATGACAAAGCCGCCTCTGGCGAACCAGAGCAGCACACGGAAATGCCGTTTACCTTCCCGCTATAGCGGTTCCTATTTATTTACTTGCACTTTGACGTGCTTTCGAACTGCTAGGTTGGCAGGAGCTGGGACCAAGCAACGGGAACTCACCCCGTCGCGGGGATTCGAACCACCGACCTTCTGATCAGCAAGCCCTAGGCTCAGTGGTTTAACCACAGCGCCACCTGGGTCCCAAAGGTAAAGGGTAAAGGGACCCCTGACCATTAGGTCCAGTCGTGACCGACTCTGGGGTTGTGCGCTCATATCGCATTATTGGCTGAGGGAGCCGGCATACAGCTTCCAGGTCATGTGGCCAGCATGACAAAGCCGCCTCTGGCGAACCAGAGCAGCACACGGAAATGCCGTTTACCTTCCCGCTATAGCGGTTCCTATTTATTTACTTGCACTTTGACGTGCTTTCGAACTGCTAGGTTGGCAGGAGCTGGGACCAAGCAACGGGAACTCACCCCGTCGCGGGGATTCGAACCACCGACCTTCTGATCACCTAGCCCTAGGCTCTGTGGTTTAACCCACAGTGCCACCTGCGTCTTCTTTTATCCCGTTATTCTCCCTTAAATCCGCTTCTGCCGGCGGCCATATTTCTGGTGCCACTTTGCCCTTCTATGGGCAGCAGGAAATGATGCTGGCCGGCGCCGGAAGTCACTTTTACGTGTGTCCAGAAACGCGTAGACGCAACTTCCGGTGGCGCTTTGCCCTTCTATGGGCACCAGAAAATGGCGGCGCCGGAAGTCGCTTTTACGCGTTTCCGGTCATACTTGGCAGGTATGGTCCCTCAGTATTTCCCAGGGACAGGTGCATATTTATAGAAGCCGTCCCGATTTCTGATTTGATCCCAGAATGTCCCATTTTTTCCTTAGGGCACCCCTATTTTCATTGGAGAAATGTTGGCGGGTATGAAGTTATTTGACCCCCGAGCCAAGGAGATAAGTAACTAGACAACCTTTAGAAGACACCTGAAGGCAGCCCTGTATAAGGAAGTTTTGTAATGTTTAACGTTTTATTATGTTTTTATATATGTTGGAAGCGGCCCAGAGTGGCTGGGGCAACCCAGTCAGATGGATGGGGTATTATTATTATTAGATAAATATTGGAGGATATGCAACACTGATCCTAATGACTGCCCCCCCTTCTCTGCCCACCCCCCACAGCTTTTACATATTTTAAAAACAAACAAACAAACAAACAAAAACCGTGCTCATGAAATGCAAATATGCATTTTAACGCCAAGTCTAGCCTGGCCAGGGGATCCATGCTTTTTCAAGGGAAGTTCTGACAGGAGCACTTAAGAGAGGATTATAGCTCAGCAGCCGAGCGCATGCCTTGCATGCAAAAAAGCCCCAGGTTTGGCGTCTCCCCGCACGCCCCCTGGCATCTTGAAGCAGGAGATCTGCATCGCACTGTGGTTCTTGGGGTTTGAGGCAGGGGGTCTCTTACCCAGCCCTAAACATAGATGCCAGGAATTAGATTGGGGACCTTCTGTATGCAAAGCATGCGCTCTGTGGCCGAGCTCTAGACCTTCCGTAAGAAGTATGATACAGGGCTGAACAGCTGATGCAGGCACTACTCTGGCACGGAATGGGAATCACCCTGCACCTTTAATGTGGTGCAGATACAGCTTTCTAGATCCCAGTGGGCCTATTTTTCAGATACCTGTCCCTGGCAAATCAATGCTCCTCATTATCCTTAGGGTTTTTTTAATGCCTCTTGGGGTTGCCTTCTTAAAAAATCTTCTCGTGTGCTTTGCGAGCCCCATTGTTCAGAGTCTTGCTCCTTCCCTTGGGTCTGTTGCAGTTAAGGAACCGCTAGCCCAATCCTGTGCATCTCTAGAAGCAGGGCCGATCAGAGGGGGCCTCTGGAGGGCCCCTCGTCCCTAGGGCCCTCAAGCTCAAAGGCGGCCCCAAAATTGATAAGCTTCACAACTTGCTTTTTCAGCTTGGAGCTGCAAATTTAAGCAACGGAGCAGTGTGATTTGGTGAAACACATCATTCCTTTGTGAACCGATATAGATTTTGTCCTACAAGAGCATTTAAAACCTTCATAAATATTAATAAAAACTTATCTGTTCTGAGGGTACAAGATTAGACTGTGATGAACATGTCTTCCAAACTGATTATATAAGCAAACCACTTACTCTCTCTTTCTGGTGCCTTTATTTTGTTTGCTCGAGGAGCAATTTTTAATTTTTGCTATGGCTAAGGGCCTCAAAAGCTAGAAGTTGATATGTAGCCTCTGTGGATCTCGGAGAAGGCCTGCTTAGAGAGAAGCCCCATTGTATCGCATGGGACATACTCCCGGGTCACTGCATATAGGATTGGAGGGGGACCTGTGACTTGGCAAAAGACACTGGACTACAACTGCCATCATCCCTGGCTATTGGCTCAGTTGGCTGGGGCCAATGGGATTTGGAGTACAAAAGGTAAAGGTAAAAGGTAAAGGATCCCTGGACAGTTAAGTCCAGTCAAAGGTGACTATGGGGTTGCGGCGCTCATCTCGGTTTCAGGCCGAGGAAGCCGGTGTTTGTCTGCAAACAGCTTTCCAGGTCATGCAACCAGCATGACTAAACCACTACTGGCGCAACGGGACACCATGACGGAAACCAGAGCGCGCAGAAACGTTGTTTGCCTTCCTGCCGCAGTGGTACCTATTTATCTACTTGCGCTGGTGTGCTTTCGAACTGCTAGGTTGGCAGGAGCTGGGACAGAGCAAGGGGAGCCCACCCTGTCATGGGGATTCGAACCGCCAACCTTCCGATCGGCAAGCCCAAGAGGCTCAGTGGTTTAGAACGCAGCGCCACCTGCGTCCCAGGTTGGAGTACAACAGCGCCTAGAGAGTCACAAGCTCCCTGGCCTGGTGTCTTAAGGTTGCAGACTGGGTGAGCGAGTGAGTGGATACTCGTCAGTGATGGTGCATGGGCATACCCTCCAACATTTCTCTGATGAAAATGGGGACGTCCTATGCTATAAGAATGATGATGATTATGATAATTTTAGATACCTAATTTTAGATACCAGCCAGATACCTATGGCAAGACCACAAGCAGGACCCAAGTGAATACAGTGGAACCTCGGTTTATGAACACCTCGGTTTACTAATTTTCGGTTTATGAACGCCACGGACCCATCTGGAACGGATTAATCCACTTTCCATTACTTTCAATGGGAAAGTTCGCTTCAGGTTAAGTACGCTTCAGGTTGAGTACGGACTTCCGGAACCAATTACACTCATACTTCGGGTTAAGTACGCTTCAGGTTGAGTACTCCGCGGACCCGTCTGGAACACATTAATCCACTTTCCATTATTTTCAATGGGAAAGTTCGCTTCAGTTTATGAACGCTTCAGTTTAAGTACTCCGCAGACTGTCTGGAACAGATTAATCCACTTTCCATTACTTTCAATGGGAAAGTTCGCTTCAGTTTATGAACAGACTTCCGGAACCAATTGTGTTTATAAACTGAGGTACCACTGTAATCTGCACTATTTCTCCGATGAAAATAGGGGTGCCCTATCCTATTGTTGTTGTTGTTGTTGTTGTTGTTGTTGTTGTTGTTGTTGTTGTTGTTGTTATACCCTGCCCATTTGACTGGGTTGCCCCAGCCATTCTGGGTGGCTTCCAACATATATAAAAACATAAAAACTTAAAAATAAAAACCTCCCCTATACAGGACTGCCTTCAGATGTCTTCTAAAGGTTGTGCAGTTACTTATCTCCTCGGCCCCAGAGGTTGCATAACTCCAAACCCGCCAACATTTCTCTGATGAAAATAGGGACATCCTAAGGAAAAGCGGGACATTCTGGGATTGAATCAGAAACTGTGACAGCTTCTGTAAATCCTTGGAAAATAGGGGCACTTGGAGGGTTCAGGGTTGCAGAAGGAGAGCCAGAGGAATGCCACTCACTGTCAGGTATACAAAAAAGCAAAGGGGACCAGCCCTTTGATCCTTGACTGACAGCCGCTCTCTAGGGTTTCAGGCCAGGGACCGGTACTCAGTCCTACCCAGGGATGCCGAGGGTTAAACCTGGGACTTTCTGCGTGCGAAGGAATTGCTTCCCTGTTCCCCTTCTGCTGTATTTGTGGGGGAAATCATCCCCTGCTCTGAAGCCAGCATGCATATTGGACAGAAAAGCCCTTCCCATCCTATTGCAAATAACTGAACAAAATTTTCCCAGGAGTGCAGCAGATAAGGAAAGGGTTAATCACCCCCCCCCCATCTTCTGTGATCCCGATTATTATTAGCCCACCTCTGATTATTCTAGGCGGAAAAATGACATCAGCTGTGGTTGGGTCCCCTGTTTCAAATGACATAGACTTCCCCTGGTCCCTTGTAGCTGGAGGAAGAGGGAACGGCAACTATTTCATGCCAGCATCGCAAACCTTTGGCATCACCCTGTGTTCAGGTGCCACCATTACACCTATGAAATGTAAGCCCTCTGCAGGCATTATTTATTAGCATTTCTAGCCCACGTTTCCCCCCAGCGACCCCAAAGTGCCAAACATGGTTCTCTCCTGCCTCTCTCTAAATCATCCTGCCCTGAGAGGTACCGGTAGGCTAGGCTGAGAGACAGGGGCTGGCCCAAGATCACCCTGTGTGAGCATCATGGCTGAGTTGGGATTTGAACTCTGCTCTTCCAGGCCCTATTCCAACACCGTAACCACTACTCCACACTGCCTGATGCCACGTACGGAGGAGCAAGGCCACACATGCTAGCCCTGTCCCCAGTGTCCCTATGGGTGCCACCTGCATTTCTGAGCTTCCCACATTGAGGAGGAACGTCTCTGGAGACCACAATTTAAGAAGGAAGTTGACAAGCTGGAAAGTGTGCAGAGGAGGGCAACCAAGATGATCAAGGGTCTGGAAACCATGCCCTATGAGGAGCGGTTGAGGGATTTTGGTATGTTTAGCCTGGAAAAGAGGAGACTGGAGGGAGATACAATAGCCACCTTCAAATACCTTAAGGCAGGGGTCAGCAACCTTTTTCAGCTGGGGGCCGGTCCACAATCCCTCAGGCCATGTGGTGGGCCGGTCTATATTTTGGAGGGGAAAAAATGAACAAATTCCTATGCCCCACAAATAACCCAGAGATGCATTTTAAATAAAAGGACACATTCTACTCATGTAAAAACATGCTGATTCCCGGACTGTCCGTGGGCCAGATTGGGAAGGCGATTGGGCCGGATCCAGCTCCCGGGCCTTAGTCTGCCTACCCATGCCTTAAAGGCTGTAACATGGAAGAGGGAACCAGTATTGTTTTCTCCTGCTCTAGAGGGTAGGACTCGAACCCATGGCTTCACGTTACAAGAAAGCAGATTCCGACCAAACATCAGGAAGAACCTTCTGACGGTAAGGGCTGTTCAACCTCGGGAGGTTGTGGACCTTCCTTGGAGGTTATTCAGCAAAAGTTGTGTGGCCATCCGTCATGGATGCTTTAGCTGAGATTCCTGCATTGCAGGCGGTTGGACTAGATGACTCTTGGGGTCCCTTCCAACTGTACAATACTATGATTCTACGGACACAGGAATAATCTCCCCAGTGCTTAGGAACCTTGATATTGCATGGATGCTCCTAAATATATTCAGCTGAACAGGTACAGTAAATAAATTCCTGCTCAATGTGGGAATGCTGGGGTGGGAGCTGACATGCATAGTAGAGTTGAGGGGAGAGCTGGCATCTGCTTCTTCCTATGCAGGTTTGGGCAAGGACACCTGGATAGGGTTCTGGATTCCTTATTAATTTGTCCACTCATTCCTTTTATCAGAAAGTTCAGTCGGCTTGATCCCATCCCACTTTCGGAGCAGTTTTCCGTGTGCCGCAGCCAATTTATCGGTTGTCTGTGAGTTCACCGGGGCAAATGTGCAAATTCAGCATTTGTCAAGCATTTGGGCAGGGGATGAACAAGCAAAACAGCAAGTTTGCAACTGTAGGAGGAAGAGGGATAAATGAAGGGGAAGCAGGCCAAGGCTTATACTGTACCAGGACAGAGAGGGACAATAGTCAACAGAAACATTATTCATCTGAACTACCGTAGCATCCGTTCCAAGCACAGCCCAAAACACAACGGGAACATCAAACGACGCAATCAACATCGCACCTGGTTTGTGCTTTAGCTGAAACTGGAAGCGTGTTTTGTGTTTGTGTATGTGTGTAAATGCTAGGGATGGATAGACCTGTCAATTTCAGTTCCACTGTTTCTTATTTTTTCAGTCTTCAGTTCAGCTTGCCCCATGTCCACATGACTTTGCAGAAAATAAAAAATCCTCATGAGAAATTACCAGTGCTTTGGTGCATGTTTCTCTAAATAAACAGCTTTGCAAGCAATTTATCTTAACATGCATTTACACACAGGCGGCGCTGTGGGCTAAACCACTGAGCCTAGGGCTTGCTGATCAGAAGGTCGGCGGTTCGAATCCCTGTGACGGGGTGAGCTCCCGTTGCTTGGTCCCAGCTCCTGCCAACCTAGCAGTTCAAAAGCACATCAAAAATGCAAGTAGATAAATAGGAACCGCTACAGCGGGAAGGTAAACGGCGTTTCCATGTGCTGCTCTGGTTTGCCAGAAGCGGCTTTGTCATGCTGGCCACACGACCTGGAAGCTATACACCGGCTCCCTCGGCCAATAATGCGAGATGAGCGCGCAAACCCAGAGTCGGTCACGACTGGACCTAATGGTCAGGGGTCCCCTTTACCTTAATGCATTTTTATATGCCATGCTCACTATTTTTTTAAAAATGCAAACTTTCCCCTGATACATTCATTCGTGTACATGTTGTCGGGTCCAAGAAGTGGAGATTTGGAAGAATAGCTGTGTTTTGGTTCGTGTCCTTTTGGGGGTGGGGCTGCCGTTTAAATCGCTTCGCATTCAAATGTGGAATGAGCACTACTTCTCTCTCTCTCTCTCTCTCTCTCTCTCTCTCTCTCTCTCTCTCTCTCTCTCTCTCTCTCTCTCTCTCTCTCTCTCTCTCTCTCTCTCTCCCCCCCCCCAAGTCTTTAGCGAATGCACAAGAAGCTGCTCCTCTTTTATAAATATAATTTTTATGAAGTCCCTAACAAAACAAAACGCAAAGCTGAAATCCTACACGGAGTAAGTCCGACTGATCTCGGTGGGACTTCTTCCGAACAGGCATGAATGAGATTGCACCGCCAACCCTAAAGTTATGCCCCTGGAACATTGCAGTACTTGGAAGTGCAAGGAGAGTGTAATGGCAACATAAAATGCTACCTGTGGCAATTAATCTGTGACGATGCATTCACATATCCAAGTCATTATTTGATGCTATATAGCCAAGGAGCAACTCGGCTGAGTTTACGAGGGAATTTCACTAGCTGTCTTCTAACTACTGCACATTCCTGCCAACAACCCATTCTCTGGAGGACTGCAGGCCCCAGGCTAATAATTAACATCCTCCAGGGATCAATTGACCAAAGGGCATCAATACAGAAAAGTCCTCTGTTTCGTGCTGGGATCCTGCAGTTGCCTGAGTGCCAGGGAATCAGTGCAACCGACTCAGGTGAGTCAGTTCAAAAAGTGGAGGGGATTTGGGGCCTATAAGTATGGGGTGGGTGGAAGGTGAGATATAATGTCTGTTTTGGATGGGGAGTTATTAACGAACTGGAAGGATAAGACAAAGAAATAAAGAGAGAGGGGTGGTAGCTAATGCAGGCATTCCTAGACTACAATACCCATCATCGCTCACATTTCCAATCTTAAACTCAGTTCTTCACATTTCTGCAGCAAGTTGTGAATTTTGTTTTTAAATACCCATGAAAATTCTTCAATATTTTAGTACAGGGAGCCAGTGTGGTGTAGTGGTTAAGAGCGGTAGACTCGTAATCTGGGGAACCGGGTTCGCGTCTCCGCTCCTCCGCATGCAGCTGCTGGGTGACCTTGGGCTAGTCACACTTCTCTGAAGTCTCTCAGCCTCACTCACCTCACAGAGTGTTTATTGTGGGGGAGGAACGGAAAAGGAGATTGTTAGCCGCTTTGAGACTCCTTCGGGTAGTGATAAAGCGGGATATCAAATCCAAAACTCTTCTCTTCTACAGATTTCTTCTACAGATTTCTTCACAAGTTTGCACGCAGTTTTGACTAATTTTTGCGAGCAGCTTCCCGTAATATAATGAATTTCTGTATGTCGTTTTAACGAATGCCTTCATGTGTAATACACGTTTCCCCTTAGTATATACATTTTTGCAAACCTTGGATGGTTAGAGAACTGCATCACAACATTCGGATAAGTGCAAATTTCGAAAGATGGGGGAGTTTCAGTTCTCATATTGTTTTGGAAAGTGAGATAGATTCAGTTTTAAAAGCAAAGAAGACATTTTAATGGAAAGAAGAAGTCCCAACGAAAGAAGAATGGATACAAAAACGTATGGAATACGCAGAAATGGCAAAACTTACCGGAAAAATAAGAACTCGAGATAACAGACTTTTTATAAAAGAATGGAAATGGTTTATTGGATATTTACAAACAAACTGTGAACAGATAAGAACACTGGCAGGCTTAACGTAATAACCTGCATTTTTATAAGAGTATACATTTAAAGTAGATGAATAAATGATTAAGTTAAGTTAATTTGGAATATGCAAAAAAATAAAAAATAAATTTAAGGAACCGCAGGAAGAGGGGGAAGGAAGTCGAGTTTAGAAACGTTAAAATTATTGAGATGTATAAAATTGAAATTATATTTGATTTTTTAAAATGCAAACTGAATAAAAAACCTGCTCTATGCCAAACCATAGGTTCCTCACCCTTGATATAGAGGCAGACGGGTGTGAATGGTGGCAGAAGTGGAACAAAATGTAAAAGAAGAAACAGGGATGCACGATTCGAAGGATGAACAGGGAAGGAAAGACAGGAATCTATTCTTAGGGCTCCTTCACATGTTTGCCTATCGCATGATGAAGCAACATCAACTGATGTCTTGCAGGCACTATCATACCATCTCAAAACATAAACGCTTTTCAGTGGAATCCATTCACACAGATCCAGCTGCGGCTGATCAATTAAATGAGTAATGAGAAATCTAGTGGGTGTGAAGGTGAAGAATCGGCTCTTAAATTCAAATAGCTGCTCACTCTGAAGTATCTTTCTCTCTGTGTACATCTTTTTATACGTGCGCACACAGAGAGCACTGCAGGAGGATGCTTAACCTGTAGAAACACGCAATCCACTTTAAAATTTACAGTGGGTTTTCATACTTGCTTTATGCAAATATTATTGCTACAATTATTACTTTTCACCTTGGGAATCCAAACGAAGATGAAGCAGGGAGTGTTTTGCCCAGTGGTGAATTTGGGGTGCAATCCTGCATACCAGCGATGGCCCTCAAATATTGCTGGATGACAACTCCCATCGTCCCTGACCATTGGGCATGCTGGCGGGGACTGATGGGTGTTGGGATCCAGCAATGAATGGAGGGCCAGAAGTTCCTCTGCTGTGTACACTTACGTACCTTCAAGTAAATACCACTAAACTCAAGGGGCCTCGAGTTTCTAGTAGACATGGATAGGATTTCACTGTTAGATCTGTGGCATAAATATAGGCATGCATTCAAACCCTTTCAGTCTCAGATCCATGCTTCTCTGCAGTGAACAATATCGCATATCTGTTGTTTTCTTAAACCAGGACAGGCAGAATGTCTGGGGACCAAAGGAGAAGACGGGTTGGAATTGTGGGCTATGGACATCTAGGTAGGTGGTGCTTCTTGACAATTTCCCTCATTCCCAGTGTGGTGTAGTGGTTAAGAGCGATAGACTCGTAATCTGGTGAACCGAGTTCGCGTCTTCGCTCCTCCACATGCAGCTGCTGGGTGACCTTGGGCTAGTCACACTTCTCTGAAGTCTCTCAGCCCCACTCAACTCACAGAGTGTTTGTTGTGGGAGAGGAAGGGAAATGAGAATGTTAGCCGCTTTGAGACTCCTTTGGGTAGTGATAAAGCGGGATATCAAATCCAGACTCCTCCTCCTCCTCCTCCTCCTCCTCCTCCTCCTCCTCCTCCTCCTCCTCCTCTTCTTCTTCTTCTTCTTCTTCTTCTTCTTCTTCTTCTTCTTCTTCTTCTTCTTCTTCTTCTTCTGTCCATCTGATTCTTAATATGGCTTTCCTAGGCAATGTGTTTTCTCCCTTTGTTGAGTACCTTTTCCCACTGTCTAGTCCGGGCATGTTTTGGACTACAATTCCCATCATCCCTGACCACTAGTCCTCTTAGCTAGGGATCATGGGAGTTGTAGGCCAAAACATCTGGAGGGCCGCAGTTTGGGGATGCCTGGTCTAGTCCTCTAATGCCTTTTATTTCAAAATAAAATTTAAAACACACACACACATACAATGTGTTTCATAAAACAATTTATCCTGTCCTGGTTTGGGAAAGACCTGATGATTCTCAGAATACTTGTTATATTGCCATGTCCGTGTGACATTTGGAGGTCTGGCCCACGAACCTGGTGTTAAGAGTCCTCTGCACCAGTGAGTTTGTGGGCCAGAGCGGCTGAGAAACTAAGACTCCTGGTGGATCCTTCCACCCATCCCTGACCATTGACTATCCTGGCTGAGGCTGACGGGAGTCTGACAACATTGGGAAGTGCGCAAGTTCCCCATTCCTGCTAAATTATTTGTTTCTCTGTGTGGCCCTGGCATTGATTTGTGCTGGAGGTGAAAGCTAGTGGGGAAGTTCTCTACTTCTAAATGTACAGAGACACGGGTGGCGCTGTGGTCTAAACCACTGAGCCTCTTGGGCTTGTCGATCGGAAGGTCAGCGGTTCGAATCCCTGCGATGAGGTGAGCTCCCGTTGCTCTGTCCCAGCTCCTGCCAACCTAGCAGTTCAAAAGCACGCCATTGCAAGTAGATAAATAGGTACTGCTGCGGCGGGAAGGTAAATGGTGTTTCCGTGCGCTCTGGTTTCTGTCATGGTGTTCCGTTGTGCCAGAAGCGGTTTAGTTATGCTGGCCACATGACCTGGAAAGCTGTCTGCAGATGAACGCCGGCTCCCTTGGCCTGAAAGTGAGAAGAGCACCGCAACCCCATAGTTGTCTTTGAATACTTAACCATCCAGGGGTCCTTTACCTTTACTTCTAAATGTACAGTGGAACCTCTACAGGACCGAGGTGGCACTGTGGTTAAACCACTGAGCCTAGGGCTTGCTGATCAGAAGGTCAGCGGTTCGAATCCCTGTGATGGGGTGAGCTCCCGTTGCTTGGTCCCAGCTCCTGCCAACCTAGCAGTTCGAAAGCATGTCAAAATGCAAGTAGATAAATAGGAACCGCTACAGCGGGAAGGTAAACGGCGTTTCTATGTGCTGCTCTGGTTTGCCAGAAGCAACTTTGTCATGCTGGCCACATGACCTGGAAGCTATACGCCGGCTCCCTCGGCCAATAATGCGAGATGTGCGCGCAACCCCAGAGTCCGTCACAACTGGACCTAATGGTCAGGGGTCCCTTTACCTTTTTACCTCTACTTACGAATAACTCTACTTACGAATGTTTCTACTTACGAATGGAGCTCCGTCCGCCAACTTGGATGCGGTTTAGATAGGATTTTTTTCTACTTACGAATTTTTAGATAGGGTTGCTTCTCCTTACGAATTTTTTCTCCCAATGCATTCCTATAGGATACGACTTACAATTTTTTTCTACTTACGAATGTGCGTTCGGAACACATTAAATTTGTATTACTGTATTACTTCTTTAAGAAGAAAAGAATTGCTTTGCAGGATCAGAATAAGATCTTCCTGTTTTCCCACTGTGGCCAGACAGATCTTCCTTGGCACTCACAAAATAGGGCATGAAACTGTGATTCCTTCGCCGGGAACTCGAAAAGATGCCACCCAAAGGACAAAAATGAGCTCTGCATCCTAAGAGAACACCATTTCTCTCTCTCTCTCTCTCTCTCTTTCTCTCTCTCTCTCTCTCTCTCTCTCTCTCTCTCTTTGTTGTGATGTTAGTCTGTGTTAGAGTTTGAGAAATCCTGGGAAATGGTGCCAGGGTTCAGTAGACGGGCATTTGTGCCTCGGCAAGAAACAGATTTGACGGGGCGGCAGGTGTTTGAGACACAGAGCCAAGTCCTGAATCTGTGATACTTTTCTGTTCCACTTTCTGTCTCCAGGCCAGTACCTGGTGAAACGGCTACAAGATGACGGACTCCGACACGGGCTGGAGCTGGCCTTTGTTTGGAACCGGGACGCCAAGAAGCTGGTAGGGAAAGTGCCAGAGAAGCTGCAGCTGGGGAAGCTGACTGACTTCTTGGAGTGGTAAGCAGGCAAGCCCAGCCAGGACCTAGCTGCTTTTGTGTGTGTGTGTGTGTGTGTTTGTGTGTTGGTGAAGATAAAGAGAACGAACCACCATGAACCATGGGCATTGCCAAGGAGGGGGCGGGGAGGGGCAACTGCCCCCCCCTACAAAAATCCTGGCTACGCCCATGCATGAACCTACAGCGCACATGCTGTTGCCCACTGCATTCAGTTTCTAGGACCAGATTTTTGTTCCCTTTATTATCGGAAACCTCGGGTGACTCCTTGGAAACACAGTTAACACATTTACTGCAAGATTCTGATCCGAGTAGGTCCCTTTTTGTTGCCAGGTTTCTGATTACAGTCTTAGCTTATAAGAGGAAAAATGGATTACTTTATGATTATTGATCTCGCTTATATAATACTGATTTATAGTGATAATCTGATATTTTAAGTGCTGTATTGCTCTTATTTTAATGGAATCTAGAAATTTATGATTTCAGATATGTATTTTAATTTTATTAATTTTATTTTGTCATATTTGCTTTGTTGTACAATGTATATTGGTATTGAATATGGGCCTATGGCCGTAATAAACTATCTATCTATCTATCAGCGCACATGCTGCAAAAATGCCACAATACCTTGAGATAAACGCTCAGCCTGCAATCCCCTGTACAGTGGTACCTCTGGGTACGTACCTGATCTGTTCCGGGGTGCCATTCGCACCCCGAAAAGTACATATACAGAGCGGCAATAGAGCGCATGCACACAGAACGCTTCTGCGCATGCGTGCGCGGCGGAACCCAGAAGTAAACGCTTCCGGGTCCGCCAAGTACTTAACTCGAAAGTACTCAACCTGCAGCGAACGCAACCCGAGGTATGACTGTGCACTTACCCGGGAGTAAGTCTCATTGATCTTACTGGCACTCGCATCCAAGTAAGGGGGAATTAATCTGTCAATTTCCCTTTTTGTAATCTGAAGTTTGGTTCCCCCACCTTTCTGCATCAGCCTGTGATATATATATATATACAGTCGTACCTTGATTGTCAAATGCCTTGGAACTCGGACATTTTGGCTCCCAAACGATCGAAACCCGGAAGTGACTGTTTTCGAATGTTCTTTTGGAAGCCGAGCATATGACCGGGCTTCTATTCGGCTGCAAGAGCCGATCAGAAGCCACAATCTGGAAGTCGAATGCTTTGGAAGTCCAACGGGCTTCCAGAACGGATTCCGTTCAACTTCCAAGATACGACTGTATATGTTTTAAGTCCTCATGAAAATTCACCAGCATTTTAGTGCAATTTCTTCTAATAGACAATATACCCTATTTTTCCGTGTATAAGATGCCCCCATGTATAAGATGCCCCCTACTTTTGGGGACTCCAAATTAAGAAAACACCCCTCAGCGCTACCCGTGTATAAGACGAGCCCCAATTTTAAGCCTAATTTTTTGGTTAAAAAACCTAGTCTTATACACGGAAAAACACGGTAATTTTTTGCATAATGCAGTATATACATTTTTGCAACAAAGCACCCCCTAATGTATTTTTATACGTTATTTTCATATTTTCTTACACATTATTTACCTGGAGAAGTGCGTTGCAAAATTCAGAGTAGTGTGAATTTCAAAGGAATGTGTTTCAGTTCATAGATCATTTAGGAAAGTGCGAATTATGTAGGTTTACCTTAAAATGTGAGCTGAGTCTCGTTTCTCCACCATCCCTGCATCCAAGTAAGCAATCCGAGGATTGCATTGGCCATTCACAATGTTGCCATAGCTCATTCACAGAGCAGATACTTTGCATGCCAAAGGGACGCAGGTGGCGCTGTGGGTTAAACCACAGAGTCTAGGGCTTGCTGATCAGAAGGTTGGCGGTTCGAATCCCTGCAACGGGGTGAGCTCCCGTTGCTCGGTCCCAGCTCCTGCCAACCTAGCAGTTCGAAAGCACATCAAAGTGCAAGTAGATAAATAGGGACCGCTCCGGCGGAAAGGTAAACGGCGTTTCCGTGTGCTCTGGTTCGCCAGATGCAGCTTTGTCATGCTGGCCACATGACCCGGAAGCTAGACAAACGCTGGCTCCCTCGGCCTATAGAGCGAGATGAGCGCCGCAACCCCAGAGTCGGACACGACTGGACCTGATGGTCAGGGGCCCCTTTACCTTTACCTTTAGTAGTAGTAGTAGCAGCAGCACCCTTCCCATCTGACTAGGTTGCCCCAGCGACTCTGGGTGGTTTCCAACATATATAAAAAATAAAACATTTAACTTTCAAGAACTACAGGGCTGCCTTCAGATATCTTCTAAAGGTTGTATAGCTACTTATCTCCTTGACATCTGATTGGAGGGTGTTTCATGGGGTGGGTGACACTACTGAGAAGGCCTCACTTCTTGCCATGAGGGAACCGCCAGAAGGCCCTTGGAGCTGGACCTCAGTGTCCGGGCTGAACGATGGGGGTTTACAGGCCCAAGGCCGTTTAGGGCTTAAAAGGTCAGTACCAACACTTTGAAGTGTGCTTGGAAATGTACTGGGAGCCAATGTAGGTCTTTCAGGACCGGTGTTATATGGTCTCGGCAGCCACTCCCAGTCACCAGTCTAGCTGCCACATTCTGGATTATAGTTTCCGAGTCACCTTCAAAGGTAGCCCCACATAGAGCGCATTGCAGTAGTGCAAGCAGGATATAACCTGGGCATGCACCACCCTGGCAAGACAGGGTTCAACCCCCAGCTTCTCCAGGTAGGGCTAGGAAAACTCTGGAGAGCCACTGCGAATCGGAGTAGTCCAAAGATGGGGGACCTCAGGGTGGGGGACCAGATTGCCATTCCCCACACTTGCCACTAAAGTTTGGTTTGGACCCTCAGCCAGAGTGTCCTTGGCACAATGACAGATCCAGCCATCTTACCACGCCTCTCTCCTCTCTCTAAAGGCGGGCTGACATCATCATCGAAGTGGCCCATCCCTGCATTGTACAAGATCATGGGGAGTCCTTTTTGAAAGCTGCAGATTTCATGGTAAGGGCTACCAGGACACCCCCTTCAAAGCATTCTTCAAGGTGTGGTTAGATCGCCTTTCTGACCAATGAAAATCATCGTTCTCCCCCCCCTCCCCTGCTTCTGCCCTTCCCCAAACACAGTTTTATTCTACCCATCAACACAACCCCCTGGGTGATATACAAAACTCTCCCCCCCCCAAGGTAGAATAGAAAATAGAATCCAAACATGATTTACTAGGAGTTAAAAAGAAATGTTAAAACATTTGTTGTTGTTTAGTCGTTTAGTTGTGTCCGACTCTTCGTGACCCCATGGACCAGAACACGCCAGGCACTCCTGTCTTCCACTGCCTCCCGCAGTTTGGTCAAACTCATGTTCGTAGCTTCAAGAACACTGTCCAACCATCTCGTCCTCTGTCGTCCCCTTCTCCTAGTGCGCTCAATCTTTCCCAACATCAGGGTCTTTTCCAGGGAGTCTTCTCTTCTCATGAGGTGGCCAAAGTATTGGAGCCTCAGCTTCATGATCTGTCCTTCCAGTGAGCACTCAGGGCTGATTTCCCTCAGAATGGATAGGTTTGATCTTCTTGCAGTCCATGGGACTCTCAAGAGTCTCCTCCAGCACCATAATTGAAAAGCATCAATTCTTCGGCAATCAGCCTTCTTTATGGTCCAGCTCTCACTTCCATACATCACTACTGGGAAAACCATAGCTTTAACTACGGTATACGGACCTTTGTCGGCAAGGTATGTTAAAACATACATTCCAAAAAAAACCAGAAGCATTTTTATTAGGTATCTTAACAATAAACATTCCAAATGAAAGTAAAAAAGTGTTTCTCTACGCAGTGACAGCAGCCAGAATCTTAATAGCGAAATATTGGAAGAACAAACTAACACAAATGAGAGAGGAATGGCAATTATGCGAGTACTTGGAACTTGCTAAAATGACGGAGTTAATAAGAAACCGATTGATAGATAAGGTTAAAAAAGAATGGGAATGTTTTAATAATTATTTGACAAAACAAGGTTCCAACAATAACACTTGGCTGTGTTTTGAATAATTTCACAGAAAGTAAAATATTTTCTCTTCATTCCAAGTTGAGGACAAATAATTAAATACAGAGTAAAAATAGGAATAGTCAAACTGAAAGCACAATGAGATAGACGGAAGTCAACAACACATCAAATTGAAAAGAGATTCAACCCAATACAAAGGATTTTGTATACAAAACACCTTAGCATTGGTTTGAATTATATTAAGCATTGCTTATTGATCGATAGGCATTTTTATCGATTTTTTTTTCCTTTGATGTAGCCGTTTCTTCTTTTTTCTTTTTCTTATTATACTTCATATTTATATTAATATATATATCTTAGTTTTCTTAATATGTACATTGCAATATCTATAGCAGTCTACGAATATGTATTGTAAGATTATCTTGCCCTTTTCTTTTCTTTCTCTTTATGTGTAAGTGTATGTTTTTGTATGTTTTTGATGTTGAAAATTTGAAAAGAAAGAAAAGGAAATAGAATTCAAATAAAGAATAACCCAGTATCAAACAAATATCTCCCCCATCAACAAAATCAGCATAAAATCCATATGACATAGCCTAAAACCCAGCATCAAAAGATCCAAATTGCATCGTACACATAGAACTGTAAGAGCTAGGAGAATAAAAAGGGTCTTCACTTGACATAGAAAAGGTGTTATTGCAGTTGCCAGGCGAGTCTGTCGGGGGGGGGGAGTGTCCCATAACTTTTCCCCGCCCCAGGGGCCACCTGCATCCAGCGAAGTGCTTCTTGCCTCAATCATAGAATCACAGAATTGTAGAGTTGGAAGGGACTCCAAGGGCCGCCTAGTCCAACCATCTGCAATTCAGGAATCACAACTAAAGAATCTCTAATGGACGGCCACCCAACCTGTCTCAAAACTTCCAAAGAAGGAGAGTTCACCATCTTCTGAGGTGGCCTGTTCAGAATGTTCTCCCTAAAGTTGACTTGGGATCTCATTTCTCGTTATTTTCCTCCATTGGTTTGGGTCCTCCCTTCCGGAGTAGCAGAAAACAAGCTTCCTCCATCTTCCATGTGACAGCCCTTCGGATATTGGATATCAATATATCAATATAAATATATTGATCAATATATTGGATATCAATATATTGGATATCAATACCCTTTGGATATTGGATATCATGTCACCTCTCAGTCTTCTCTTCTTCAGGCTGAACAACACCCAACTCCCTCAACCATTCCTCATCAGGCTTCCAGACCCTTTATCATGTTGGCCACCTTCCTCTGTACACTTTCCAGCTTGTCAATATCCAAGTCACCTGGAAGCAAATGAACCTAACAATGTGTTGGCAGCTGGCTTCATTTTTATTTTTAATGTTCTGGGCTGGGAAATTGTAAGTGAGGCTATTCTGATGCTGTTTGTTTAACATAAACTGTCCTGCAGATTTTGCCCTTTCTTTACATTTGTCAATAGTTCCGCACTGTGAAATAGTGTCGTTGTGAACCAGTTTTATTACGGCCAGCCACTGGCATATTGTGTGTGTGTGTATATGAGAGAGAGAGAGAGAGAGAGAGAGAGAGAGAGAGAGAGAGAGATTTCTCTCACCTTTTTATTTTGCAAAGCTTTGTTTTGCTCTGCTAACAGCATAGTTCTGGTCTAGAGCTCAGAAATTTATAAAAATAACCACAGGAGCATTTAAACATCACACAGTGTTATTTATAGGGACCAGGGACCAGACAAAAGACGAGAACCTCCAAACACTCCAGACGATTTCTGGTGTCCAGACGGAAGGCCTGCAATAAACAGACAATTTTGGCTCATCCTATTAAGGAAACACGCATGTTCCTTTTCATTCAGCCTCCCTCCACCCCTCGCCCACGATTCAAACATCACAAATCTAGCATCTTGCCTTTATCCGCTTCTGCCGGAAAAAGTTTCTCATCTCAGCCTTCACTGTGTTGTGCGAATAGATTTTTCTTTTGTCTTCCTATGTGCTCTTGTGGTTAAAACCGGCACAATCCAAAAAAAACCCGAACAGTTCTGCAGCTGCTCCAAATCACTTAAAAAATAAACAAAACCCCAAATTAACTTTTGGCTCAATAGATGAGGTTGATGGTTCTGTTGCCCTTGGGAGATGCCTGTGAAATGGGGGGGGGGCAGGAATTGAACCACCCAAAAGTCGCAGGTGGGGCTTCCTTGCCTCTTCAAAAGAGAGGGTAGAGGGTGATTTCGACTAGTACGCTTTGCATGCTTGTCCATCACTCAGATGCTGAATCTCAACAGGTGGCAAATGGATCAGATCTGAGATCCTGAGGGCTCCCCTTCCTGCTTTACATTTTCTTTCCATACCTAGGAAACTGCCTAATGTTTAATCAGCTAATAATACTGTACAGTAGTACCTCGGTTTATGAACACAATTGGTTCCGGAAGTCTGTTCATAAACTGAAGCGAACTTTCCCATTGAAAGTAATGGAAAGTGGATTAATCCATTCCAGACGGGTCCGCGGAGTACTCAACCTGAAGCGTACTTAACCCGAAGCATGGGTGTAATTGGTTCCGGAAGTCTGTTCATAAACTGAAGTGTTCATAAACTGAAGCGAACTTTCCCATTGAAAGTAATGGAAAGTGAATCAATCCGTTCCAGATGGGTCCGTGGCATTTGTAAACCGAAAATTCGTAAACCGAGGTGTTCATAAACTGAGGTTCCACTGTATACTGACAATATTTTTATAACACTATACCAGGGGTTCCCAAACTAAGGCCCGGGGGCCGGATGCGGCCCAATCGCCTTCTCAATCTAGCCCGCGGACGGTCCAGGAATCAGCATGTTTTTACATGAGTAGAATGTGTCCTTTTATTTAAAATGCATCTCTGGGTTATTTGTGGGGCATAGGAATTCGTTCATATTTTTTTTCCAAAATATAGTCCGGCCCCCCACAAGGTCTGAGGGACAGTGGACCGGCCCCCTGCTGAAAAAGTTTGCTGACCCCTGCACTATACTGTTTCAAAATTCATAAACAGAAAACTGGTGCCTTCCAGACTTTGGTTATGCCACAGAAATGCCTCTGTTCCCACCTCTCTCCTCCTAAGACCTCTCTTCTTAAAACCCTTGCCCACTCCCCTTTGCTTATCCCACTGAAAATGAACTTCCCTCCAACCCCCCCCCCCTGCTCTGGTCAGATGCTAATCTCTCCCACATTCTGTCCTCATCCAACAAAATGAATTATTTCCCATTAAATAAATGAGGAGGAGTAGCCAGTCTCCACCCAAATCAGCTTTCTTCCTCTAGCTTCCCAACACCAGTAGCTGCAAAGTAAACGTTTCTACATTCTACTAGGTGGGATCGCCAACGGCCTTGGCAGATTTAGACACCGAGCTTAAGTTGCGCAAAGCTTCAAGAGAGGCCGGGCACACCCTCTATATCCCCAGTGGGGCTCTATGGGGTGGACAAGACATCCAGAGGTTGGATGACGGAGGGATGCTTCAGGTAAGATCCCAGAGGGGGGCATCGCATTGGCAGTCTTACCTTCCAAGTCCCGGACTGCAGAATCCGGGACCGGTAGCCGTGTGACACCGGAAGTTGCGTCTATGCACTTCCGGACATGCATAGATGCGACTTTTGAAGCCGGCGGCGGCCATTTTTGGTGCCCATAGAAGGGCAAATCGGAAAGAAAAAAATGGCTGCCGGCAGGAGAAAATAACAGAGAAAAACGGGAGACGAAGTGATACGGGGGGGGCACCGGGAAAAGGTAAGTAAAAACGGGGGGTTTCCCGGGGAAAACGGGGTACTTGGCAGCTATGTTGGCAGTGCAAGTAGGTAAATGGGAAGACTGCAAAGAGGAAGGAGTGTGTGGCAGTATATTGACTACCAGAATGGATTTGATTGATTGCAGATTTATAAACCACTTGATCAAAAAAGGTCCTCAAGCAGTGTAAAAACATACATTTTTTTGTTTACATTGTAATCCTGGCTTTATTCCATGACAGAACTAGGTGGCGATGCCCAACTGCATCACATACTCTAAAATCATGCCCTATTATGAAATATTGCTAACCCAGAATTTAGCAAATAAATAAGCAACAATTTGATTTTTAGAAGACATCTGAAGGCAGCCCTGCTCAGGGAAGTTTTTAATGGGTGATAGATATACGGTAGGTAGGTAGCCATGTTGGTCTGCCGTAGTCGAAACAAAATAAAAAAATTCCTTCCAGGTATCTGAAGAAGTGTGCATGCACACGGAAGCTCATACCAATAACAAACTTAGTTGGTCTCTAAGGTGCTTCTGGAAGGAATTTTATTTTATTTTATGGGTGGTGTTTTATTGTGCTTTTAATATTTTGTTGGAAACTGCCCAGAGTGGCCTGGGCAACCAAGTCAGATGGGCTGTATATAAATATGATGATGATGATTGACTACACTGAAATGTTTAACTGTTTCTTTGATGGTTCCTTAAATCTTCCTGTCGCATTTGCCATCCTCCTCTGTCACAGCACACCCCTTGAAAACCTCTGATCTAAGTGGCTGGAAGGCAAATTCTCTGACTCTTCTCCTTCCATCTTCTAGGCATTGACTGTTACCATGGTGAAACACCCCAGCAGCTTCCGACTGGGTGGGCACCTGGGGGAGCTTGCGAAGGGTGCCCAGCAGGAACGCGTGGTCCTCTACGATGGCCCCGTGCGGAGATTGTGTCCCTTGGCTCCGAACAACGTCAACACCATGGCAGCAGCCTGCATGGCCGCCCCCAGCCTGGGCTTCGACGGTGTGAAAGGCTGTCTTATAGCTGACCCCAAGTGAGTCCCTGGCCTCTGCCTGCCGAGCAGGTGGGAATGTTGGCAAAAGGACGGCACCTGCCACCACCCTCCTAAAAAGCTCCAGTCTAACCGACTGCTCTTCCCCACCACAGCCTCCCCGATTACCATGTGGTGGAGATCGAGGCCACTGGACAAGGCGGCTTCTCCGTCAGCACGAAGCGCAAGAACCCAGCCGCCTGTGGGGCCGTTACAGGGGCGGCCACTTTTGTGGCTTTCTGGAGCAGCCTGTTAGGTGAGGATGAAACCCCCTCGTCCAGCATCCTGTTCTCGGGGAGGGCAGTCTGGCACCAACGGGAAGCTTGTACAGTGGTACCTCGGGTTACAGATGCTTCAGGTTACAGACGCTTCGGGTTACAGACTCCGCTAACCCAGAAATATTATCTCGGGTTAAGAACTTCGCTTCAGGATGAGGACAGAAATTGCGTGGCGGTGGCAGCGTGAGGCCCCATTAGCTAAAGTGGTACCTCAGGTTAAGAACAGTTTCAGGTTAAGAACAGACCTCCAGAATGAATTAAGTTCTTAACCCGAGGTGCCACTGTAAGCAAGATCTGAGTTTGACAGCAACCTCCCCACTTCCTAATTCTTCAATATGATGGTGCCACGTTTTGCTCTGATTGTGACTCTTAATGCTAACTGCATCCTCCAACACTTCTCCGATGAAAATAGGGACGTCTTAATCAATAATAATAATAATTTTACTATTTACTATTCATACTATTGCATACCCTCCAACATTTCTCCAATGAAAATAGGGAAGTCATATTCAATAATAATAATAATACTCCGCCCATCTGACTGTGTTGCCCCAGTCATGTTGGGTGGTTTCCAACATACATAAAAACCTAATAAAACACTAAACATTTTAAAAAAACTTCTATTCGGGTGGCTCGGGGGTTGCATAACTCCATACCCTCCAACGTTTCTCTGATGAAAATAGGAACATCCTAAGGAAAGGCGGGACATTGTGGGATCAAATCAGAAACCAGGATGGCATCTGTAAATCTGGGACTGTCCCTGGAAAATAGGGACACTTGGAGCGTCTGCTCTTAATGCCAACTGCACCCTAATCCATTGCTGTAGGTCCCTCATGGAGAGAACGCAGCCCTCTGGCTGGAAAACGTCCCACACCCCTGTTATATATGAACTAGTGTCTTCAGCCCGTTAAATAAACGGGCGCTAGAATGCATGCCGGCTCCTCGATCCGGTGCTCCGCGCAGCGCTGATCAGCGCCGACCCGGCAGGCCGCCAGATCAAGGAAGCGGCCTGCCGGGTCGGCACCCAGCAGCGCTGCACGAAGCACCGGGGGACTGGCGGCGGGGAAGGCAGGCAGGCGCTTGCTCTATTGCCTGCCTGCATTCCCCACTGCCTGTCACACGAAGATCGGCGGGCGCCGCTTGCCGGGGTTTGTCAACCCCGGCAAACAGCGCCCGCCGATCTTCGGCTGTCCCCCGATGCGCTACGGCTCGGGGAAGCAGGCAGGGAGACGCAACAGCCCGCAGCTTCCCGGGCTGTTGCGTCTCCCTGCCTGCTTCCCCAAACTAAAGCGCGCGGGGGACAGAGCCGAATTGCGGCGCGGGGGGGGGGGGCTTTTCGCCATTTGCCTTCCCCGAGCTAAGGGGGAGGCAAACGGCAAAAAGCCCCCGCCACGCCGCAATTCGGCTCCAGGACTGGCTTGGCGGTGGCGGGAAGAAGGGGAGGAATTCCTCCCCTTCTTCCCGCCACCGCCAAGCCAGTCCGCAGTGGGGGCTTTTCGCCGTTTGCCTTCCCTCCAGGGGGAGGCAAACGGCGAAAAACCCCACCGCGCCATACTTTGGCTCGGAGACTGGCTTGGCGGCGGCGGGAAGGAGGGGAGGAATTCCTCCCCTTCTTCCCGCCACCGCCAAGCCAGTCCGCAGTGGGGGCTTTTCGCCGTTTGCCTTCCCCCCAGGGGGAGGCAAACGGCGAAAAACCCCGCCGCGCCATACTTTGGCTCGGAGACTGGCTTGGCGGCGGCGGGAAGAAGGGGAGGAATTCCTCCCCTTCTTCCCGCCGCCGCCAAGCCAGTCCCCGAGCCGAAGTGCGGCGCGGCGGGTGCTTTTCGCCGTTTGCCTCCCCCTTCACTCCGGGAAGTCAAACAGCGAAAAGCCCCCGCCGCGCCGCACTTCGGCTTGGGGACTGGCTTGGCGGCGGCGGGAAAAAGAGGAGGAATTCCTCCTCTTCTTCCCGCCGCCGCCAAGCCAAAGCCGGCTTCCCTCGGCGCCCGCTGCCGCTTCGGCTGAGGAAGCGCCGTCCCATGCCGGAGGTGCGCGGCAAGGCTGCCGGGGGAAGCGCTTCTTTCCCCCGCCGCCTCGCCGCGCACCTCCAGCATGAAACTGGGCTTCGGAGCGGCGGTTGGCGGAGCGGCGGTTGGCCGATGTCCCTCCGTCCAATCCCTGTGTCTCTGGGGTACATGCGCAGTACCCCAGGGACACACGGGACAACTGGACGCAGGGACAACTTGGACATTATTATATAGGATAGCAAACTCATTCTCCATGTTGAGAAGCTTATGTAGCCAAAACAGAACCGTCCATGCACAAAAAAGGAGGTATCTGCAGGCTTGGGGGAACCCTAAGGTTTGCAGCACCCATCATCATCATCATCATCATCATTTTTAGTGGGGGAAAGCCCTAAGGGGGGGACTCACTCTCAAAAGCAGCCCATAGAAGACTGAGCATGGGAACAGTGAACTCCACCTGCTCACCTGGAAGCAAACTCCATTGAACACAATAGGACTTACTTCTGGGTATAAGTGTATAGAATTGCCCGGTTCATCTTTTGTTGTCTATTGTGATGTCTTGAGTGGCCCTGTTGGGCGATGGGGTTTGGCAGATCTTTGGGCTCTGACTTTTCCTTTCCTTTCCACAGTGTGCCAAGGCCACGGAGGCCGAGTCTATCTCTGCTGAGCTTTATTGCATCTGTTCTCTAGAGGATTCACAGATGATCTCTGTGGGTGCCAGAGGTTCGGTTGCAGGGAGCTGAGAAGGCCGGGAAAGAAAAGAGACATACCAGCTTCAAACCCTGCTCCATGCCTTTAATCCACCAACTGTATAAACATCCATCTATCTCTGCCTTCTTCAATTTCCAGCAGCCTTCTTGTCTCACACCCGCCGTCCACAAGCAATCTGAATTCTGCAGTCCCGTGTACACTTACTTAGGAGCAACTCCCATTTGGCCTATTTGAGAGATGCCCTCAAGAGTCTTTCATATGATTCAAGGGTGTTTTAGAAGAACAAGGAAGGACTCTTCCAACTGCCACTCATGGCAATATTGCTGCAACACTGGCGAGTTAAAATATCCCCTGGTGATTGAGGAGCAGACGGAACACATATTATTGTCAATTAGAGAAAACGGAAGAGATGTGGGGAAAGACCAAGGGAGATAATCCTCAACCGTTATACTAAATATATAATTTTAAGAATATATGAGTAAAGAAGCCTCTTCACCTGGCTCGTTTTCCCCCTAACCCTTTCCCCTTCCCTTTAAAAAATACTCATTAATACTTCAATTTCTCTCTCTTTTTTTACTTGGCACTGTTTATTATTGATTGGAGGTTACCACCCAACTCAGGACAACTTGCATTACAATTCTAAACAGGCTAACAGAGGAATAAGGCCCACTGAATTCAATGGCACTTACTCCTAGAGTAAAATATGCTTAGGTTCACACTGTTCGTTTATTGGCAGGGTCTAGGGTATCGTCTGAAGGCACATGAGGACACCATCTTGTTGAAGATAAGCAGGTCTGGGTGTAAATCAGTAGCTGGATGGGTCACTAGCAGGGAACCACACTTACAGAATCATGGAATCTTATGCTGCCTTGGGTTCCATGATTGAAAAATAGTGGGATAGAACTGCAGTTAAATAAATAATATTATTAATAATAATATGCGATGTAACCTGATCATAGCCATCAACTCCCAGATTGAAAAATAAGGGATCAGCAGCGGTGTCTGGACATGCGTAGAAGCGACTTCCGGTGGCGCTCTGCCCGATTTCCGGTGCCCAGACATGGCATGTCTAACAGGTAGATCACTGGACGTCTGCAGTAGATCACTGGTAGATCATGGGCTCCCCCCAAAGAAGTTGAACAACTGTGGCTCCCCTAAAAAAAAGCTCAAGATTTTACCTCCTCCCTGAAAAAACTCAACAACTTTGATACGAACCCCCCCAAAATGGGCAACTTTGACCTGAACCCAAATAAGGGGGTAGATCATTGCCAGTTTTTAACGCTGTGAGTAGCATCGTAGTCTCTTGGGAGTTGGCCACCCCTGGCTCTAATCTTTTGGGTTGGCTTCCGTCCGCCACCTCAATTTGGGTCAAATTTTCCTTCTCACTAACTGCCTTCTTTGGATGTTTTCCGTTTCTTGGTATTAGCTTGTTTGATTATAACAACTGTTTTGTCTTTTGCAAAAAAATAATCAAAGCATAATAAAGGTTTTATTTGAGAACAATGTTTTTCTAGTTTTTATAGCACTCCCATTCCTTAGTGAACTTTTGGCTTGTTCTGTTCCTAATTGTTTCTGTCAGAGGCAGGGCCAGATTTAGATTTGATGAGGCCCTAAACTACTGAAGGTAATAGAGCCCTTTATATGTCCAGCTCTCCTTTGTCAACAACAAATTGTCATTTTTTGTGTGTTGAGTATATGCTATATTGTAATTTATGGACCTAATAGGTATCTAAAGCCATCTGCACATAACAAAATATGTATTTTATCAAAGTAATTGTTGAACTGAAATACAACTAAGAAGTATATTAATAGTGAAATAATTATTAAGCTCTAACTTAAAATATTTTATTCATAACAAACTTAATAATGCAAACACATTGGTATTTGGCAATAACAAAAGTTCCTTTAGAAACACAATTTACAAACTCATAATTTGGGGAGGGGGGGCAAGAGCGCGGGGCCCTAAACTATAACTTGTTTAGCTTATACGTAAATCCGGCACTGGCTGAGGAATCTTTAAATGTGGATGTACATGGTCGTATTAGGGGTGCAGGTGGTGCTGTGGGTTAAACCACAGGGCCTAGGGCTTGCTGATCAGAAGGTCAGAAGTTTGAATCCCTGCGACAGGGTTGCTCGGTCCCAGCTCCTGCCAGCCTAGCAGTTTGAAAGCATGTCAAAGTGCAAGTAGAGGAATAGGTACCGCTACAGCGGGAAGGCAAAACGGCGTCTCCGTGCGCTGCTCTGGTTCGCCAGAAGCGGCTTTCTCATGCTGGCCACATGACCTGGAAGCTGTAGGCTGGCTCCCTCGGCCAATAATGTGAGATGAGCGCGCAACCCCAGAGTCGGTCACGACTGGACCTAATGGTCAGGGGTCCCTTTACCTTTTATGGTCGTATTTATAATTTTTTTTACTTGTAAAATCAAATAAAAATTATTTCAAGGCGCCCCCGCCCCCCCCCCCCGGTTTTATTGGTTTTTAAACATAACAATCATTCAGCACTGATCCAGCAGCGCATCTGACGGGGTTTGCATTAGTCACTGTCTCTATAGACATGCACATGCGCAAGCTATTTCCAAAAGAGGAATTTGCAATGTAAATTCAAAGGCGCTCGTAACCCTCCCTTATGGACGGCGCAGGAGCCCTGCTCTTCGGCGCCTGACCGGGCTTTGACTCTTTCTCTTCACTCTCCTAGACTACATTATTATTTTCATTTTCATTTTCGCATTTGCTTGGCCTTATTGTCTATTCAACTGTATTGCTATCCCGTTGCCATAGCGCGCTTTGCGGCTTCTGCGTGCACCATCCCTGTAGTTCGTCTCCGCCCACGCGACACTACGTCACCGGCGCAGATCTGGGGAAAGGGGAGGCTTTGCCGCGTTCCTTCCGGCCGGCGCCGCGAGGCATGCCGGGAGCTGAAGTCCCGCCGCCCTCGCCCGGTGCTCGCTGGGAATGGTAGTTCGCCGCCCACGCCCTTTGCACTGTCAGCCTGGCCTTGAAAGGAAGCCGCTCCCGGGGATGGGCACGGTGCGGAGTTTTAGTTGCTGGAGTCCCAGCTTCGCGAGGGTAAGATGCTTTTATGGTTTTTATTATTTTTCTCCTCCTGGGAAGTCTGGGTATTGTTGGCCAGGCTAGTAAGCCGGCTGGGGAAGGGAATTTTTAAAAAATCAACAACAACAACCCGGGCTGGCGAGGGCTTCTTTTAACTAAAACAGCTGCGCTTTAGAGCACGTACAGAGTGCTGCCAGCCTGCCTGGTCTGGATCAACAGCTCCCCCCTGCACACACACACACACACACACACATGTAATATGGTTATATCTATTATTGGGATTGGGGGGAAATTTCCTGATGAAATAGAAGACTATGAGGTGTCAGCTCTCGTGTAGGCCGCTAGACTTTTGAATAATATGTTTATAATTGCTTTTGGAAACACGGTTTGGGCATGGGGAATTAACTCTCCTGTCCGGGCAGTTCGATGTTGTTTGTTTATTCTATTTGTTTAGTTAGCTAAAAAAAATCTATATACACTGCTTGCTTTTAAAAGAAAAACAGCAGCCCTCAAAGTGCTTTGCTAGAAGATCAGGCAATAAAAACAAGGCGCTTTGAAACGTAACGAAAGTTTAAATGCTCAACTTCCTATTTAGTTAATAAATTTGGATACCGTCCTTCGTCCGTAGCATAAAAATACAGGGTGAAAATGCAAAATGCACAATGAAACGAACCAATTCACCTCCCTGCCCCATGCTGGTCTTTACTCAGAGTAGGACCACTGGAATTAAAAGGCACAAGTAACATGGGGGTGGTTCCTTAGTTTCTGTGGATTTGCTTTCTCAGTGGGACTTGGTTGAATGAAGCAACCCTGTGCCTGTCTTCTTAGCATGTATGCTGGTAGCTACTATATTTTAGGGGACCTTTTAAAAAAGCATTAGTGACATGAATTGGCACTACTTTACTGGCATTACCTTGCTTGCCTGGGGAACTTAGCTAGTGAGGGCTAGTTTGGACAATTAGCAAATTGCAGTAGAGCTCTTCTGTTCCTGTTAAAACAAAATAAAGCAGGGTGGAAGGGGGGAAATGGTTTTGATCTTTAAACGTTAAGTGCCTTTAGTCTAATCCAGGGGTGGCCAACTTCCAAGAGAATGCGATCTACTCACAGAGTTAAAAACTGGCAGTGATCTACCCCCTTTTGGGAGGTTCGGGTCAAAGTTGTTGAGCTTCTTTCTTTAGGGAAGAGGAAAGCGACATTGAGCTTCTTTTTAGGAAGGAAAGCCCTGTTTTTGGTGGTTCAGGACATTTTAGGGGTGCAGGACAAAAATGTGGAGCTTTTTTTAGGGGAGCCAAAGTTTTTTAGCTTCTTTGGGTGGAGCCACTGATCTACCGGTGATCTACCACAGACGTCCAGTGATCTACTGGTAGATCACGATATACCCTGTTGGACATACCTGGTCTAATCCTAACACCGCTTACCCAGGATTATTGAATTCAATACGACTTACATCTGAGTAGATAGGGTTCTGCTGTATGTTGTGGAGGAATGAGTGTTTTTAGACCGAATGGTTCAAAATGCTTTCAGTGAAGTCAGTTTTATTAATGCTGCAGCTACATTAGTTGCATGAATTTTATGTCAATTTTGATTGTAATGATTGTATCACGTATTATATGTTGTTGTATGTTACTTAGTTGTACGCTGTCCTGTGACTGCTACATTGAGGGGCGGTATAAAAATAACATCAGTAAATAATAAATTTCACCAGTAAATGGATCTTGGTGATGATTTCTTTAAGCACTTTTTTTTTTACTACTCTGGTGGCTAAAATATTTGGCTTGGCAATATGCATTTTGATTCTTTCTCTCTTCCATCTCTTAGACTTTAGGAGTATTCATTTTTTGTGGGGCCATGTTATTTATTACATTCAGATACTACCTTTTCGGGGCATGGCTTATATATTCATTGAATGCTTAAAAATCCTGCTATGGCTTATTTTATGGGTATGTCTTAAAATATGAGAAACAGGGTACCTTTCTGCCATGGAAGTTTACATTTGTCGTTATGTACTTGTGTCTTCTGAGGTGTTGTTGATGATGGGCAGAAGTTTCAGCAGTGATTGGTTGGGACTTCCCTGATGTTGTAGTAGGGTGGGAGCAGGCAGGAGAGTCTCCAACTGCCATTGGCTGAGCTGCTGTGATCCAAGAGGGTGGGGCATGGCAGTTAGGAATGCCTTGGAGATGAGTAGAAGAGAAGACAGGTGACTTGAGAAGGTGTTAGGCCTAGGGCAACTTAAAAGAGGTTCAGAGTAGGCAAAGGGATAGCTGAGAAGACCAAAGGAAGCCACTTGAGAGGGTAAGGGAAGCGATGAGGCGGAACGGGCAAAGAAGAAAGGGGCTGAAGTGAGAAAGGCCAGAGAACACATAGCTGATGTGAAAACTACCAGCCAGCAGGCAGCAGCTCACTAATGCAATTGCATTGATTTGCCTGCCTTCTCTGTCTTCTGTGATTTCATTGTTGGACTTTCTTTCCAGGGCTGATCTATTGCAGGAAGAACTCCTTGGACCTGCGTAGATGTGATGTCTGGGTCCGGACGGAACGAAGCTCCTGGGGTTTACCATGAGCGGCAGCGGCTGGAGCTATGTGCCGTCCATGCCCTCAACAACGTCCTGCAGGAACGAATTTTCACGCAAGAGGCGGCTGACGAGATCTGCAAGAAGTGAGTGGCCGGAACGTCTTGTGCTTTCGCCTCTCGCTAATACCTCTGTATCTGCTTTCAAGATTCCCAGAGGAGACTTTTCTCTGCATGCAGGGATCCTTTTGTCAATGCCCTAATAGCCTTTCAGCTCTGTAAATGGCTTATTACAGTCGCCTTTTAAAATTCCCCAACAGTCAATTGTTTTTTCAAGGGAGGGAGAAGAAGGAGAAGGCTGTATCTCCTTCCTATTTCCTGCTGTGCCCCCCAAATCTGGCAGCCTTGAGGACTAGAAACTCCAGGCTGGCTGCTGGAGAACCACCACCCCACACACACATAGACTGCCACCACAGTACCATGAAATGCATGTGAGCAGGGTTAGAAACTCAGACATATAAGCTAGGTGTCAAACAGCTCTTTAAACCACCATTACAGTTGCCATAATGGAATGTCTCATTGCCATTTGGGGGCAAGATGGCTCTAATGTCTTATTTTTCAAATGATGGACCGACTGTGATTGATTCTCAGTTATAGGTCTGGCTAGTTCAGATGACAACCTTGAGCTAGGTTAAGAGCTTTCAGAACTTGAAGAAGAAAAGTAACTTGATGCACATATATTCCACATATATTCAGTCATACCTCGGGTTGCGTTCGCTGCGGGTTCAGTACTTTTGGGTTAAGTACTTGGCGGACCCGGAAGTGTTTACTTCCGGGTTCTGCCACACGCGCATGTGCAGAATAATAATATTAATTAATTAATTAATTAATTAATTAATTATACCCCGCCCATCCGGCTGGGTTTCCTCAGCCACTCTGGGCGGCTTCCAACAGAGATTAAAATACATTAAAATATCACACCTTAAAAACTCCCCTAAACAGGGCTGCCTTCAGATGTTTTCCAAATGTCAGGTAGTTGTTTATCTCTTTGATATCTGATGGGAGGGCATTCCACAGGGCGGGCGCCACTACCGAGAAGGCCCTCTGCCTGGTTCCCTGTAGCTTTGCTTCTTGTTCTGCGCGCTTCGTGCATGCGCAGCACTCAGGTTGAGTACTTTTCGGGGTGCGAACAGCACCCCGGAACGGATTGGGTACTCAACCCGAGGAAACCACTGTATATATTGGCCGATTCCAACCTCTTTCTTGGTGGTAACTGCTCCTGCTCAGGCTGCCCAGAAAAAGCATTTTGGTTCCAGAAATTCATTCCGATAAAATATAACTTGATGGGGATTCTACAGGATGGGGCATTAGTGTGTGAAAGAAAAACAGTCCAGATCCAATGATCCCCTGGCATGTGCCTCCAGATGGTGGAAATGTCAGGCATCATCCTGGCTCCCAGGCATCTTCTCTGAGTCAAAAGTGGTCGAAAGCCATTGCTAATTTTGAACACTGCGTGTCCGGTTTGGCATCGCTTGTGCTTAACTAGCTTTCAGTGAATCATCTTGGTGGTGCCTCACCCCTTCTGCTTGGTGTGGACCTGCCAGTCTCTTCTCACGTGCCTTTAAATCCGGGAGCATTGCACTGGGGTAGGGCACTCATTCTGCGCGTCTGTCACCGAAGGGATGGTCCACCTGTGTCCTTGACAGTTGATGGATGGACTGGGTGACTCCCAAGGTGTTTTGCGGGAGATGCTGTTTCCTTTAGTCACTTAAAGCCACTGCTCATCGTGGTACTTTAATTAGCACAGCGCAGATATATATCAGCAACCACTCCAGTGGATAGAGCAGGAGTGAAGTCAGCATCTGAAATACTGCTTCTTTTGCAGTATAGATCTGTTGATTGATTGTTCATTTTTATACGTCGTTCGGGGCAAGCACGTCTCCCTGGGGTGTAATATTTCTCTGGAAAAGCAGAGGAGGCCGTTGAATAGAAAGAAGTACACATCCTTTAATCTCGATATATTTTGAGGGTAACTCGCTCCGGGGACAAGTTTCTACAAACTTGAAACGGGCAGAAATAGAACAGGACATGTGAAACGCACATATTTTATTTGGCACAAACTTAGGAGAACCAAAAGTTTGCAGGATGGTGATAAATAAAAAAAATAGACAGCCCTCCCATCAGATGTTAAGGAGATGAGTAATTACAGTATATAACATTTAGGGAACATCTGAAGCAATTCTGTATAGGGAAGCTTTTGAAAGTGTAATGTTTTTCTATGTTTTTCTATATGCTGGAAGCTGCCCAGAGTGGCTGGGGCGACCCAGTCAGATGGGTGGGTTGCACATTAATAATAATTCAAAACAGTAATTCTCGGATTGAGGTCCTACACCAGTGATGGTGAACCTTGGCACTCCAGATGTTTTGGGACTACAACTCCCATCATCCCCGACCACTGGCCCTGTTAGCTAGGGATGATGGGAGTTGTAGTCCCAAAACATCTGGGGTGCCAAGGTTCGCCATCACTGTCCTACACTGATCCCAAGAATTTCCCTGTGCCTTATTCTTTCACTGGTGTCCAGCCCTCTGGTTCTTACAATGAGTCCCTCCTTCCTTCCCTCCAACAGGCTGGCCCCAGATGCCAGGTGGAACCCTCACCGCAGCTTTCTGGGAACCGGGAATTACGATGTCAACGTCATCATGGCAGCTCTTCAGAGTGTGGGTCTAGAAGCCATCTGGTGGGACAAACGGAGGTGAGGAGAGCAGCAACCTTTGCCTGTTGTTGTGTATCTGCTTCCCCTGGCGCAGGGGACTTTGCAGGCAGGGCCGTCTTAAGCCCACCCAGCGCCCTGGCGCTCGGTCCCTCCAGCGCCCCCCTCCAGCGCCTCTCCAAGGGCCTGGGAGTGCCAAGCGGACCGCGGCAGCAGCGGGAGGCCACCTCCGAGGACTCCGCGCTGCGCCTCCTTCTCGTTTCCCCAGCGCTGGGTTCCGCTCAGTCAAGCTTCGCCACCAGCGTGCGCACCGCGAGACCAGTAAGAGCTGCTTGGGCGCTGTGCACGCGCTGGTGGCGAAGCTCGACTGAGCGGAACCCAGCGCTGGGAAAACGAGAAGGAGGCGCAGCGCAGAGTTCTCGGAGAAGGAGCGCAGTCCTGGCCAGATTGCCGGAACCCTGCGTTCACTTGGCGCCCCTCCAGCGCCCGGCGCTGTGGTTCTCCGCGCCACTAGCCTCTATGGCTAGGACGGGCCTGTTTGCAGGCTCCCCATAATCTCCCTGCTTGCCATTGCTACGGTGGCCGACTTGCCAAGCTTCTCCCCTTCTCTCTTCCATTGGCAGATCCTCTTCCACCTTCCTCTTTAGCTCCTTTCTTTGTTATGTTTACAGGGTGCCTTTCCGCCAGATTGCTGGCAGCCATGGCCGACAATCTAAGGTGCAATTCTATTATATGAAAGGAAAACAGAATGAGAAGTGAAGGGAGGGGCGGGGGGCGGGAACTAAGCAGACTTGCATAGCATCTTCTGTTCTAATAACCGGATGGAGTGGCCACTGCAGTGAGAGAGTTTGCAGAGAAAGAGGGCAGCCAATTAGCGTCTGGTCCCAGCTGAGCTCATCGAGGGGCTCTTGCCGGCTCAAGGCGGCAGGAAGTGTCCCTGTTTCACCTCCCCATGTTATGCTCTGTGAATGGAAGTGAATTGTGAGCACCCAAGGTGAGTTGGTCTGCGCTGCAGTGTTGAGTAAGGAAGGGCAAAGTCTCATGGAACTAGAGGCAGCCGCTGAAATCTCCCACCATTTGCTCTTTTGATATGATTGTAGTCCTCATAGGGCAGGCATGTCCAACAGGTCGATCACGATCTACCAGTCAATCGCAGGGCGTCCCTGGTCTTCCTCCCCAAAAAAATCTCATCAACTTTGGTCAATCCAATGGGTAGATCACTGCCAGTTTTGTTTTAGTAGGAGCAGATCGCAGTCTCTTGGGAGTTGAAACAAAATATTAAAAAAATCCTTCCAGTAGCACCTTAGAGACCAACTAAGTTTGTCATTGGTATGAGCTTTCGTGTGCATGCACACTTCTTCAGATACGCAGATTCCTGCGTACAAGACTACTTTTTAACCCAGGAAAATCTTCTCAAAAGTCAGGGGTCATCTTATACGCCGGGTCGTATTTCTTATACGGCGAGTATATCCCAAACTCTATATTTTAACTGGGAAAGTTGGGGGTCGTCTTACACGCCCAGTCATCTTATAGGCCGGAATATACGGTATCTGAAGAAGTGTGCATGCACACGAAAGCTCATACCAATGACAAACTTAGTTGGTTTCTAAAGTGCTACAGGAAGGATTTTTTTTAATTTTGTTGCAACTACGCAAGACCAACACGGCTACCTACCTATAACTAGAATCTTGGGAGTTGGACATGCCTGTCATAGGGTGTTTTTGTTGTTTTCTCCTACTATGAATTGCTCCCGTTAAAAAAGTTGCACCTGGAATTTTGGAGAATGTGGAAGTGACTTTTATTTTGCTCCCAGATAATCTCCTCCTCTCCCAAGGACTGACTGTGTTGAGACCAGGGTGGATAAAAAAAAATCAGATTAAAATTTTTTAAATCTGATTTTTTTAAAATTCTAATTGGATTTTTTTTAAAAAAAAAAATGTTTTTGGAGGAAAAATCTTTCTAAAGATAGTTTTCTATTTAAGTTACATTATAGTCCAAAGGCTATTCATCAGGAAATAAGGATATGTTTAAGTTTTTCATGTGTGCTAAAACTCAGTCTAAGTTTTTTTTTTAATTGTTTAACCACATCAGTTAACAAACACGGATACATGTGCTATAATGTTATTGTTTTAGTTAAATAAATCGTTTAAATTGTTGTTATTTTTCTCCTTCCAATAAAGTACGGCAGAAAAGTTGTCCAAATATAAACAGTTAACTTATTAAACCTCACAGCAATTTCGTAATTATCGGTCTATGTATTTCTAATAGTATAGCCAAATCAGTAATTTTTTTATATAACTGTAAAAACTACTCTGAAAATTTATTATTCCAAAAACGAAACCTCCATCTGGTTGTAAATATTAAGATTATACCAGCAAGAATGAGGCTTTCTGTAAAAATAAATAAATAAATACATTATTCAAATCAAGTCTTACTGACTAGTGATTTAAATCAAATCCACCCTGGCTGAGACCCACCATAGCTTCTTAGCAGCTCGACACCATTGTGTTTCTACGAGTCACTTGATAAATCTCTGTCTCTCTCCAGAATCATATCCTCTTTGACAAGTCTCATCTCCCTTTGTGCCTTAGGCCCCTAGAGCAGCTCTCCCTGGAAGGCGTTCTTGGCTTCATCATCAATGTCCCGTCCAATGTGTGTCTGGGCTTCCTGTCCCTCCCAGTGAGGCGCCGACACTGGATCGCTGTGCGCCAGCTTGATGGCACCTACTACAACCTTGACTCCAAGCTCAAGGGTCCGGCTCCCATCGGTGGTGAATCCGACCTCAGGTACTGCTCCTGTGGCTGGTTTGGGAACGACTACCGTGTAGTCCCAATAATATTTATTTTAAAAATACTTTATATCCTGCCTCCTTTATTCTCCTCGCGCCCCGAAGCGAATCAGAGTTGGCTTACACCAAAGCAGATCGTGCAGTAGAAGAGAATTTATAGTGTGAGAAAGAGACTTCAAAGCTCATTTTGCTGATTTTAAGGAATCCACTGCGATAGCATTACTGCTAGATGGCCATTTGGCAATAAATAAGAAATACATTATGACCTTACTGGAAAAACCAAACACCATCAGTTTTGGAGGCATCAGAAAACTCAGTTAAAAGACTTCTAGGATAGTCTTGTCTTCTCTCTGCCAGGCCTCTAGAAGAGCATGAAGTGTTGGGTCCTGGGAAGCTTCCCTTGGAAGGTTATTCATAGAATCACAGAATTGTAGAGTTGGAAAGGGACCCCAAAGGTCATGTAGTCCAGCCCCCTGCAATTCAGGGAACTCGGCTAAAGCCTCCATGGCAGATGCCCAACCAACCTATGCTTAAAAACCACCAACAAAGGAGAGTCCATAGGTAGGTGCTGTTATCAAAAAAGCCTGGCTTCTAGTAGCTGTTCATGGCATGTCATTCGGCAGTGGGAGAGAGCAAAGGTGGAGATGGAGAAGGAATATACAGGAGGAGGAGCCTGAAGATGCACAGGTCCCAAGAATACTCTAGGTCAGGCATCTCCTGATGCTTTGGACTACAATTCCCATCTTCCCTGACCACTGGTCCTGTTAGCTAGGGATCATGGGAGTTGTAGGCCAAAACTTCTGGAGGGCCGCAGTTTGGGGATGCCTGCTCTAGGTGGTAAAAAGAAGTTTGTGTAGTTTTGAAATCTCACCACTGCCAACATGTAAAGGAGCATCTCCACCCCCCATCGTTCTGCCCGGACACCATAGCTGCCAAGTTTTCCCTTTTCTCACGAGGAAGCCTATTCAGCATAAGGGAATTTCCCTTAAAAAAGGGATAACTTGGCAGCTATGCCAGACACTGAGGTCCAGCTCCGAGGGCCTTCTCAAAGTGAGGGAACCGCCAGAAGTCAAGATTACAGGGAACCAGGCAGAGGGCCTTCTTGGTAGTGGTGCCTGCCCTGTGGAATGCCCTCCCATCAGATGTCAAGGAAATAAACAACTATCTGACTTCTAAAAGGCACTAGACTTCTAAGATATCTGAAGGCAGCCCTGTTTAGGGAAGTTTTTAATGTTTGTTTTATCGTGTTTTTAATATTCTGTTGGGAGCCGCCCAGAGTGACTGGGGAAACCCAGTCAGATGAGAGGGGTATAAATAATAAATTATTATATAATAAATTTATTATTTATTATTAAGGTTTTGTTATTCTGAGCTGCCAGCATGAGAGATATATTTGAGAGAGAGATATTTGGGAGATGTACTGCCACCACCCCTGTAGCCCACCCCCACCCCCAATTCCTGAGCTCAGAGGAAACTGATGTTGTTCTCTGGAAATCTTTTGGATTCACAAAGACACGAGCCAAACAGCCCACTCACTGCCTTTGGAGTTACAAAAGTGAGCTTGGCAGCATGTGACAAAGCAGGCAGGTACGGGATTCAGAACCAAGTTTACTTCAAGCAGCTATGCAAGAATAAATGCAATGCTATATTAAGAAGGTTACATGTGCTCCCCACATACACACACTTTTGCGGGAATTATGTTCTGGGCCCCCGCACGCATAAGTGAAATTGCATAAAGTGGGGGACCACCCCACTTCAATAGGGAGGGCGTGTGGGGAGGAGAGAGAGAGGGGGCCTTCTCGGTAGTGGCACCCACCCTGTGGGATGCCCTCCCACCAGAGGTCCAAGAGAACAACAATTACCAGACCTTTAGAAGGCACCTCAAGGCAGCCCTTTTTAGGGAACCTTTTAATGTTTGATGGATTTCTGTATTTTAATATTTTGTTGGAAGCCGCCCAGAGTGGCTGGGGGAACCCAGCCAGATGGGCGGGGTATAAATAATAATAATATATTATTATTATTATTATTATTATTATTATTATTATTATTATTATTATTATTAAGAGACTCATATACGCCGCTGCAGCTGTTGCCTGGAAGTCGCTCGGCGTCGCTGCCCAGCCTGTCCGAGTCTTCCCACGTTGAGGGCCGCTGCCCAGCACACCTTCCCCCGCTCATTTCTGAGCAGCAGCCCTAAGTGAGAGAAGACCAATTAATTAATTGATTACGCAGTGACCCGTGTAAACACAGGCGCATGCAAGTGCACAGTATATAACATAAGCGTAAGAACCCTTTGCCTATAAAATACAGGCTTAACAGTATATTGTGTATTTGGGAATTGGGAGTACAGAATAGAAAATGGCAAAGCCAGCTTGCCTCATGCTAATAATAATAATAATATTTTATTTGTGTCCCACCCATCCAGCTGGGTTTCCCCAGCCACTCTGGGCGGCTTCCAACAAAGATTAAAATACATTAAAATGTCACACATTATAAAGTTCCCTAAACAGGCCTGCCTTCAGATGTTTTCTAAATGTCAGGAAGTTGTTTATCTCTTTGACACCTGATGGGAGGGCATTCCACAGGGAGGGTGCCACTACCGAGAAGGCCCTCTGTCTGGTTCCCTGTAGTTTTGCTTCTCGCAGTGAGGGAACCGCCAGAAGGCCCTTGGCGCTGGATCTCACTAGCAGATTTCATCCAGGCAGCATGCATGGTTTTTGCAGTTTACGATGCTTCAGCCAAATTGGAGCTATTAGACCCAGGTAAAAAAACCAGTTTTAAAAAAATAAATCAATCAAAAAGTGCCTGGATACAGAAAGGTAGATTTTCCGTCAGCCATTCGGGTCCTGGGAACATATTCCCCCAGCTGTGGAGGGTTATGTGCTGGAATATGTGCTCAGTGGATTCCTGCACAGTCACTGTGACCATGACGCAGTCTTGCATCGGACACGTAGGTGGCAAGACGAACTGATTTAATGAAACGTCTTCCTCGGTGAAGACTGCGCCCGGGATCCTGAGCAAAAAGCCATTTTAAAATGAGGCTGAAAAGTAGGGTTCCTTTGCAGGAGGGGCAGGCAGAAGCCAGCCCCGAGGTACTTTGCAAAGTCTTGCTCTGGAAAGCAGTCAGGTCTCTTCCCGCCCCCATTTGCGTATCTGTGTGATGATATCCTTTGCATGGTGGGTTAAGCCAGAGTTACACTGGGCAAATGGACCCGAGGGACCATAATCCAAGAAAGAATGTTGCCCCATTTTTCTATTTGCAACTACTGGTGCTGCAGAAGAGGTGCTTCTGTTTCTGCCGCTGATGAGAGGCAACGCCTGAAACCAGCTCATAATAGCCTAGGGCTAGAGTATCTGAGGGATGACCCAGGTGGCGCTGTGGTTAAACCACTGAGCCTAGGGCTTGCTGATCAGAAGGTCGGCGGTTCGAATCCCTGTGACGGGGTGAGCTCCCGTTGCTTGGTCCCAGCTCCTGCCAACCTAGCAGTTCGAAAGCACGTCAAAATGCAAGTAGATAAATAGGAACCGCTACAGCGGGAAGGTAAACGGCGTTTCCATGTGCTGCTCTGGTTTGCCAGAAGCGGCTTTGTCATGCTGGCCACATGACCTGGAAGCTATACGCCGGCTCCCTCGGCCAATAATGCGAGATGAGCATGCAACCCCAGAGTCGGTCACGACTGGACCTAATGGTCAGGGGTCCCTTTACCTTTAGAGTATCTGAAGAATGCTTCACTCCCATCGTTCAGCCAGGACACTGAGGTCCAGCTCTGAGGACCTTCTGGTGGTTCTCTCATTGTGAGATGTAAAGCTACTACAGGGGACCAGGCAGAGGGCCTTCTTGGTAGTGGCACCTGCCCTGTGGAATGCCCAACAGACTGACTTTTAGAAGGCAGACCTAGTCCTGTTCAGGGAAGTTTTTAATGGCTTTTTTGAAGTTTTAGTGAAGTTTTTGGTTGGGTGCCACCCAGAGTGGCTGGGGCAACCCTGTCAGATGGGCAGCATATTATTATTATTATTATTATTATTATTATTATTATTATTATTATTATGAACCACCTTCTCCTGTAGGTACTTGCCCTTTCGCTGAGGTCCTCACTGAGGCTATTTTCCAGGTTTCTCTTACTTCAGGGAGGATAGATGGGAGTTCACTGGAGATAAATTGCCTTCATGGTAGTGCCCCAACTTAGGGGATATTCTTTCCAGTGAATCTTTTGACAACCATCCTCCCAGTTTGCAGACACCGTGTCAAAACTCCGGCTGCTAAAGAGTTCTTAGGGTGCAGTCCTTTTGTGTGCTTACTTGTGAGCAGCACCAGCCGAGCACAATGTTACTTGCTTCCAAGTAAGGGGCAGGCTAGCATATGGATTCCACTTGCTCATGTGGAAATAGCAATAGCCCCGGAGCGCTTCGTTTCACAAGGTGATGCATGGACGTGTCACAGAGCAGGTATTTTTAATAAGCGTTTGCTCTTCTTGGACAGCAGGTAATTGCTTTAAAGGTGGCATTTGCCACCCACAATTTTTATACGCATTAAAAATGGTAAAGGAAAGAAATCTGACGGAGTGGGAGCCCTTGGCTTTTCAAGAGAATAAGATGTCAATCCAGCAGCGGCTTAAAAACAATTTCGTTCTGCTGAACTTTGGCAGGTACGGTAATAATAATGTGATAGGTCGTTTGTTTCCTGCCTGTTATAATCACAGGCATTTGCCTTGCACCAAGTAAGAGCATTGGTCCATGGAACTAAGTACAGTGGGACCTCCGGTTGTGCACGGGATCTGTACCGGAGCTCCAGTCGGATCCTGAGGAATCAGCAACCGGAGGTGCCTGTTCTGCGCATGCGCACGGTGCGTAGAGCACTTCTGCACATGCACGTGTGGCGAAACCCGGAAAAATACTTCTGGGTTTGCTGCGTACATAACCCGAAGGATACGCAACCAGACGTGTGCGTATCCAGAGGTACCACTGTATTGTCTACACCAGGAATGGGGACACTGTGACCCTCCAGAATGTTGGACTACAACACCCATCAACCCAGTTGTCTGGGCTCATGGGAGTTGTAGTCCAGCAACAATCTGGAGGGCACAGGTTCCCCCTTCCCGGCCTACACTGACCACCAGCAGCTCTTCAGGATTTCAGAGCGAGATCTCTTCCAGTACTTACCTAGATATTCTGGGAATTGAACCTAAAGGCCCTTCTGCAAGCAGCGCGTGTGTCCTATCACGAGGCTGTGGCGCTGCTGGTTCTGTTGCTGTGTGTTCCACTTTCAGAATGTATGTGACTGACTTTGGGTTGTAAGTTGCGTTGAAAACCTGATGGTGCAAAGGCAAGTCATTAAAGAGGAACTCAATCGAGAAAACCAGACCGACTTCTTGTAGCCAGAGATTGTGCAGGCAATATTTGTTTCATTCTTTCATCATCATGAAATAGTGTTAAAATTCGGGTGTGCACCGAGCAAAAGGGTCATTGCAGGATCAACCAAGCTCACCCCGTGAGGAGGCACAAGATGGTAGGAACGTGGAGAACACAGCCTGGTCATCTGGGGGCGTGAGACATGAATGTCATCCATAATCTAAACAGCTGCTAGAGCATCAAAGCATATAACCTCTTGCCTTCAGAAGCCACGGTAAGCCAGCTACTCCCCAGAAATACTGCAGTGGCTTTTTGCCTTTGATAAAGACCAGCCCAGTAACTCTCCCGGAATTTCGTTGTTCCTCTTGAAACGCTACACCCCACTTGGAAGTCTGACTAGTGCTGGGCAAAATGAGCAATTTCCTTCTGATGTGCAGGTCACATCAGGTCAAGGGTGAATTTTGTCACAGCAGGGCAAGGGTGAAGTTTGGAAAACAGCCACGGCTATTTTGTGCGACAGTTCTTTAACCACAATTTTGCCAATGGGTGTTTGGAGCTTGCTTTGGGAGACCCTGCTTGATCCTGTTTGGGGAAGAACCTTTGACAACATGCCTTCTTTGCAGAATATCCCAGGTGCTCTCTCCAGCAATCGCCCCCTGCACAAAACCCCCAAACTTCTACTCCTAGTCAAGAGTAATAATAATAATAATAATAATAATAATAATAATAATAGTTATTTATACCCCGCCCATCCGGCTGGGTTTCCCCAGCCACTTTGGGCGGCACCCAACAGAATATTAAAAACACGATAAAACAAACATTTAAAACTTCCCTAAACAGGGCTGCCTTCAGATGTCTTAGAAGTCTTGTGCCTTTTAGAAGTCAGATAGTTGTTTCTTTCCTTGACATCTGACGGGAGGGCGTTCCACAGGGCGGGCGCCACTACCGAGAAGGCCCTCTGCCTGGTTCACTGTAACCTCACTTCTCGCAGGGAGGGAACTGCCAGAAGGCCCTCGGAGCTGGACCTCAGTGTCCGGGCTGAACGATGGAGGTGGAGACGCTCCTTCAGGTATAGACAATACCGAGCCAGATGGACCAATGGCAGCTTTCTACATTCCTGCCCATGACCTCTTCTTCCTTTCCTCTTCTTCACCACAGGGTGTTCCTGCAGGAAGTACTGTCCCAGGGCCCTTGCGAGCTGCTGCTGGTCGTGCCGCATGAGTCAAGCGAAGCCGGGAGCTGGCTGAGCACAGTCAGGTGACCCCTGGCGCCTACAGATCCACGTTGGGGCCTGCCCTGGAGCACTCTGCCCCACCCGGTTGTGCTGGCTGCTGCATGCGTTGTGGGGGAGGAAGAAGCTGCACGCCCTCCCGTTTCTACACTGCCAGTCTGGGAGCGACAGTACGAGATCCGTCTTCCTCCCCTTTCCTTCAGGAAATATGAGTCCCTGGCTTCCCCCTTGCTTTTTAAAGACTTGGCCTGTCCTGGGACAGTGTGGAATAAAGGATGCAGCGCCCAAATGGTGGCAGGTCTCCTGGCGCGACCAGTTAAGACCTGTGAGATGAGTCATGCTATGTCTTCCAACAGCGACTAACCAGATCTTTCGTGTGTGTGTGTGTGTATATGTGTCTAGCTTTACAAGCCAGAGTGTGATGGTTCTGTCCAACCCTTGTGCGTTTCCTGGCATGTGGCAGTCGGTGATATAAATGTGTCTGAACTACCCGATTCTGCTTCTGGCATAGCAGACCTCTCTTCTCTGCTTATACGTGATCCCCTTTCATGAAAAGCCATTTCCGCTGGTGCATCACAGCGAGTTCCTTGGGCTAAGCGAGGACTTCCTTTGCCTTTTGCCTTAAATCTGCCGCCTCTTCATTTTGGGGAGAGGGACTGGGTGCCTCCAAAGGTCTGCTCTGGAGGATATTGGGAGGGGCAATTTGCAGGACATCTTCTTCTTGTTTTTTTTCCCCCTGCAGAAGGCCGTAGGAATGATATATGGGGTTCAGAACTCTGGTGTGGCTGTCTGACGAGGGAAGTTGGGGAAGAGGGAGAAAAGGTGTGTGAAAGTGCAATTTTGTTAGCAGTCCGGGGAACCAGGGTGAAGTTGGCTAGAGGAATTATTGGGCTGGAGTCACAGATTGGCTTGTACAGAGATGCAAGGCTGCAAGCCTGGGCCCGTAATTGCTGGCTAACATAAATTCAACCAGGAAGCTTCTCCCAACAATGTTAGGTGTTGGGGGAAATCTGTTGGATTTCTACCTGCCACACAGCTGTTCCAAAGCACGGGTTGGATTGGGGTAGGGGGAAGAGGTAGGTTTTTATTTTTATTTTTGTGGGTGGAGGGAGTCTTCTTAAAGGGAAAGGTGTGTTTCTCATCCTCCAGGAGGAAAATTGCCAAGGGGTACATGACATTCCTTGCAGTAGGTCAGAAACGAGTGGGAGCTGCACAGCTTTTCCGCAGCGGTCAGGGAGTGAGGCTAGTACCCTGACCAGCTCTCTCTGCCCCCCCCCGCCCTGTAATAATCCTTCCAATCTTTATGCTTTGTTTAACAACTCGTGCTGTCCTTTTCCTGACAAGGAAAATATCCCCCCTCTTCCAAAACACAAGAACCTTTTAAAGTTCTCAGAAAACCGAAAAGGAAGGAAAAACTAAACGATGCAAAACCAAATAAATTGTGTGCTGGAGTCTGTGATTGTTCCGCGTTGAATGTATTATTTTTATTTTCCTGGAATGGGCGGAGGGAGTCCTACCTGCTTGCATAGGGAGAGTCAGCCTGTTGTTTCGGAAGAGTCATTGTGACTGTGTTGGGGAATGCATGAGTGAAGTGGGAATGGTTGTCTGTTGCAGGTAAGAAACCAGTTCTGTGTTGCTAATTATATGAGTGAGTGAGTGAGTGAGTGAGTGAGTGAGTGAGTGAGTGAGTGTTTGTGTGTCCCCACCACTTCACAGATGAAAACAGAGACACTCTTTTCGTATGCTGGTGCTAGCCCTCTTTTTTCATCAAAGTATATTTATTTATTCATGTACGTTTAGCGTTGCCATATTTCAAACAGTGAAAATCCGGACAGAAAAGTTGTTGAGTTTTTTTCAGGGGGGGGCGGCAAAATCACTTTTAAAAATGCCGTTTTTGAGCTATTTTTATGGACAAATGGCAAGATGGGCACTGCAGACGTGGGCTGCCAAAATCCGGACGTATGGCAACCCTATGTATATGTATTAAAATATCTATATCACTCTTCCTCTAAGGACATCGTGCCAGTTTTCAATACAAAAACACAAATATATAAAATATATAAATATATAAATATATAAATATAAAATACAACCCCACCCCCATTTTAAAAGACCATAGATAGTTCAATTAGTCAAATGTCTAGAGGAATGTTTTTGCTTGGTGCCTAAATATCTCTAATGAAGGTGCCAGGCGAGCCTCCCTGGGGAGACCATTTCACAAGCAGGGAGCCACCACAGAAAAGGCCTGTTCTCCAGACCTGTTGCGGAAGAGGCAAACGAGGAAGGGCCTCAGGTGATGATCGTGGGGTCTTGGTTGCTACCATTGGCATAGCCCAAATGCCATTGAGGGACATTCTTGCCCCCTCTCTTTACCTATTGCATTTGTTTATTAAACTAAAGAGCTACTATACAGAAGAGGTAAAAGGCTGGTTCTCTGCTTTTCCAGAAGGCAAAGCTAGGGTCACATTCATGCCATGCATTTAAAGCACTGTGATACAGTACCACTTTATAAACAGTCATGGCTTCTCCCAAAGAATTATGGGAGCTGTAGTTTGTTAAGGATGCTGAGAGTTGTTGGGTAGCACCTATTCCTCTTCTAGAGCTTTGATTCCCAGAGAAGAGGAATTTATTGTTACACCACCCTAGAATTTGGAGCTCTGCCAAGGGAATAAGGGTCAGTCAACAACTCTTTTTTTCAAATAATTTTATTCGTTTTTCAAATACAAAATCACGAAAAAACCAAACAAAAACTCAGAACAAAGTATAAAACAAAAAATAAACAAAACCAAAAAATAAACAAAATACAACGTAACAAAAAGAAAAACTTCTCAGATATTATATTATTTACATTGTTGACTTCCTCGATTCCCCCTCACTGGGTCCATTATATAATCCAATTAAGCAGTTTTCATCTTATCTCTTAAATTAATCTATCGCATTTTATCATTAGCACTCATATATCCTATTCTAAAAAATCATCTATTCTCCACCAATAATTAATCAATTTATACAAATAAAAAATTATTTTCCCTTCCTTTATCTTCTGTTTCTCCCCTTAGCCTGGAAATTTTTACCAAGAACTTTCCACAAATTTAAATATTAATTCTTATATAGACATTTAAACCGATTATATCAAATTTAACCCCCCCTTCCCCTGAACTCCGGGTCTCCCAGATTCATCAGCGAATTCCATAAGTTATTCCAGTTTTGGACCATCAAAATCAGTCAAAGAAATTACACCCATTACTACCCCTCACCCCACTCCCACCCTGTCCCAGCCTACCCACCATTCTTCAGTCATCCCCTGGTATCTCCCCAATTCTTTGAATACTGTAGTACAAAACCATCCAACAAAAATTCCCTTCCCCAGCCCTTTCTCAGTTTTTATTCCCTTGTATTCTGACCCCAGTATGGATCCTGCCCTCCCTCTCTCACTGGGTGGACATTACTCCATGTTGGTTTGTTCTGTCGCCCCCCCCCCCTCACTGGGGGAACTTTAAATTCCATTACACTGTCCAAGACTGGTGGTTGTTCCTCTTGCATGACTTCGCTCTCTGTTGGGATTAATCCTTTTTCTCTGTCCTGGCCATTCTGGTTCCTTTCACGCCGTTCTGTATTACTTTTACGCAACAATATATTATTTTGCTGCAATTCGTTTCTCAAGTCCCAAAACAGTTCCAACAGATCCTTCTGGAAGTCAAGGCCATCAGACGATATTGTGGCTACAGTCATCCTGTTTATCTCGGATTTCATGGGAGCAGAGCAGAGCAGGAAGCTGAACAATTGTATTTCCAAAAGCCTCAGAAATCAAGTTTATGTCCAGACTGGTTATATTTCTCATTTTTAAATTCTTTTTTTCATGTCTTTAAATTCTTTTGTCCATTTATCAAGACTCTCTTCACAATTGACAGTTCTCAGTGTCAAAAGGGTAAACAAATTCCTTTCTATTGTGATGTCATAATGGCGACTCGCTGCTTCCTCCCGGAACCCGACTTCAGTTTCCAGGGGGATTCTCCCCAGTCCAAATGAAGAATATTTGCAGAGATTTCAATAAATTTAACCCTTCTCCCCTTTACCCTGCCTCCAGGGGAAGGAATTAAGTCCAGTCCTTGATATTTAGAAGGTTCCTTTCACTTTTCCGGCTATAGGCAAATGAACTGCATTACGGTCCTCACAATGGGGGAGATTGACTTCCTGTTTTAATCTCCTCCTGTGGCCAATTTATTCCAATTTTTAAAAAGTTTCTTAAATTTCTCCTTTTACTTGCAGTATCCAATGTCCTTGAATTTTTTCAATTTTTTGGAAGAACCGATCGCTGTTGCCTGGCAGGGTCGCAGCTTCGTTCCTCCGAGAGAGCTATGCTCCGATGTGCCGCGTTAGCTCAAAACCCTCTGCTCTCTCACCGCCCAGAATTAGGCTGGCCGAGGGAGGGGGGAGCTCGCTTCTGGCGTCTGCCGGATCCACGTCCCCGAAACGCTTCATTCGGGGTTTCTTCTGGGGGGCTGCTGCGCTGAAGCAGTCCCCCCTTGCCTCAAAGGGACACGTTCCCCTCTTAGCTGAGGAGAACGCCGCCCGCCATTGCTGCGCGATTGGCCGGAAGTCCAGCCAACCACTCTCAAGCACCTTTAACAAACTACATCTTGCAAATATATGGTCATATCTTCCAACATTCCTCAGGTGAAAATAGGGACATTTCTCAGTCTCCTCCTCCTCGCCTACTCTCCAGCAGCTGTTACAACCTTCCCAAGGGAGGAGGCTGGCAGCGGAGGCTGTGTAATTCCAAGATTGTCCCTGGAAAATCGGGACACTTGGAGGGTATCCTGCCATGAATCTCATGGGCTTAAGTTACAGGAGTGCAGATTTTGAATGGCCATTGGGAGAAATGCTCTTAACTGGTAAGAGCAGTTTTACAGTGAAACGAGAGGGGTGGGTGGAGGTGTTTCAGACTTTCGGCAGGGTGTGCAGCCCATATGTCCAGGAGGAGGTTCAACTGGGTAGCCTCCAACAAGGGTGGGGACCTTTTGGGGGGTCCACCCCCTTCCACTGCCTATCAATCGCCTGATGGCATATGGGGATTTGGTGCTTTGAAGTCCCAAAGAGGTTTTGCCTTGAAACAGCTGCGAAAGCAAAGACGCTTTTATTTTGCTGCCTCTGAGCCGCTTTGAAGTCCAAACTCACTTTAATCCCTGGGAATTAGAGCCTCGGTTTTGGTAGGATTTAGTGCCAGCCCCGTGCTGATGGAGGAAGGGCTTTTGTGCTGAAACTGCTTCTGAAATGAAAAGACGGCAGGGAGGGAACTTTGCTCTAGCAGGGGTTTCCATTCTGCTTAGACCCAGGTTTGGGTTTGTGAGAACAGCTGGGGGCAGGATTCCTGCATTGCCGGGGGGGTTAGACTAGATGACCCCTGGGGTCTTTTCCAGCTCCACGATTCCATGATTCTGCGGTAGCCTCTTCTGCCCTTCCTCCTCCTGCGTTGTGTAGGAGCAAGGTGACCATGACTGCGTCCTAATATAGGAACACTTTGATTTCTCACGGAATCTATTTATACACCTAATTGCAAAACACTACAGTTCTAACATCCAGCAATATGTTAGAATTGGGGACAGATGGCTATGGCTGGCGAAGGGGCAGGGTAATTTCATTCCGTTCTCGTTTAAAGGCGAACACACCTCATTCACCGTTTTCAAAACAAGATGTAATTTGAAACATGACCATCCTTCACAATGTGCGGTTTTTCCAAAGTTTCCAATGCGGTTCCCCAGCCATGTCATGTGCTCACAAATGCACAGAGAAGAAGGTGCACGTGAAAATGCATCTGTTCATGAAAGCAACATCTAGAAAGCATTATTGCCCCAAGCTGCTCTGCAAATAATAATAAAACTTGTATACAGTATTATTCAAAATTGCATGCAATGGTATAAAGAGAAATTCGTGTGAAACTGCTTGCTTTTAAAAAATGCAGATTGATGTGGAGAACTGAATTTAAGTTTAGAAAAATGGGAAACAGAGAACCCCCAAATTTACATGTTCCTCTATCATGGTGGAGCGGAAGCAAATTTGTGTCCGTATGCATCAGTTTACATGTGGCGAATGTTGAGAGGCCAAGGTGTGCCTACCCTCTCCCATCCACAGCTGCTTAACTTTTTGAAAACAGAGGAGGTTGGATTCTTGACTAACTTGAGTGAATGTTTGTGATCATCCTTTTTGAATAAAAATAAAAAATTATTATTTATACCCCACCCATCTGGCTGGGTCTCCCCAGCCACTCTGGGAGGCTTCCAACAGAAGTATTAAAATACAATAATTTATTAAACATTAAAAGCTTCCCTAAACAGGGCTGCCTTCAGATGTCCTCTAAAAGTCTGGTAGGTGCTTTTCTCTTTGACATCTGGTGGGAGGGCGTTCCACAGGGCGGGTGCCACCACTGAGAAGGCCCTCTGCCTAGTTCCCTGCAACTTGGCTTCTCGCAACGAGGGAACTGCCAGAAGGCCCTCAGTGCTGGACCTCAGTGTCTGGGCAGAATGATGGAGGTGGAGACACTCCTTCAGGTATACTGGACCGAGGCCGTTTAGGGCTTTAAAGGTCAGCGCCAACACTTTGAATTGTGCTCAGAAACGTACTGTGAGCCAATGTAGGTCTTTCAAGACTGGTGTTATGTGGTGTTGGTGGCTGCTCCCAGTCACCAGTCTAGCTGCCGCATTCTGGATTAATTGTAGTTTCCGGGTCACCTTCAAAGGTAGCCCCACATAGAGCGCATTGCAGTAGTCCAAGAGAGAGATAACTAGAGCATGCACCACTCTGGTGAGACAGTCTGCGAGCAGGTAGGGTCTCAGCCTGCATTTTACCAGCTTCTTTACAAGAATATCATGGGGCACCTTGTCACTCACACAGGACCTTCACCACCTTCACTGGTTCTGATTTGAAAGAGAGGTAGAGCTGGGTGTCATCCACATACTGATGAACACCCAGCCCAAACCCCCTGATGATCTCTCCCAGCGGCTGCATGCAGATGTTAAAAAGCATGGGGGAGAGGACAGAACCCCGAGGCACCCCACAAGTGAGAGCCCAAGGGTCTGAGCACTCATCCCCCACCACCACTTTCTGAACGTGGCCCAGGAGGCAGGAGCGGAACCACTGTATGACAGTGCCCCCAGCTCCCAACCCCTCTGGAAAAAGGTGTCTTCCCCAGAAGGCAAAATGAACAAAACTGAGAGGGATTTTTCCAACCACAAGTATCAAAAACTAGAAACTTCCCCCCTATTTATGAAAGGGTTATTTGGAGTACCTGGGTGTTTTGATTGGATGCTGGTGAGGCAGCAGGGGGGAGGGGCAAGTGCACACATGCAGAGTTTCTTACTGGGTCAAAAGAAAGGCGAATAACGCTGTTAGTGCCTTAACCTCTTCGCAGAACCGGGGCCCCAGGCTGGTAACAAGAAGGACCGAACAAACTGGAGTTTCTTCTGGTCCTCAAGGCTCTTTGGTCTTCTCCGGAGACCTGTGTTGCCAGTTTGTCTGGCTCTGCACCTCGCGAAAAGTGGGCCTTGGGTACTGGCAAATGTGGGCCTTGGGGGAAGGAGGGACTTTGCATGCACAGCCACTCTTGTCAGGGTGAGCTGCAGCCGCTAAAACAAAACACTAAAACAAAACCTTTCGCCGATGAAGCAGTAAAGCTGCCTTCTCCTGCAAGCAAGCAGGAGAAACAGGTAGGCTCCATACCCTCCAACATTTCTCCAATGAAAATAGGGACATCCTAAGGAAAAGCAGGACACTGGGACATCTTCTGCCCCCCTGGAAAATAGGGACAATTGGAGGGTCTGCTAGCTATAGAGATCTTCAGAACTCTTCGGACTAGATGTTTAAGGGGCAGAGAAGGACGGAGACATCTGGCTTGATGTCAGCCACAAAGCCTGCATTTTAGTCTCCACTAGCTGTGGCTCATCCCTGTGATTCCCCCCACCCTGTCCCAATCCATGACATATCCCACCCCCTCCTCCCCCCAACCGCCACCCAGGCGAGTCCCCACTTCCATTTGGCCTAGTCTGTAAAGGCGAGCCGAGGTGTTGTGGAGAGGGAAGGTTTTCTAGTTGCAGTACCAGTGTAGCACCCGATAGTGGGTGAAGGTTTTATAGCTGCAGTACAAGTGTGGCCACCACTAGAGGGCAATGTTGTGTAACCTGGTTCTTTTCCCAGCATGCCCGGCAGGGTCTGTTGTGTGGGTTTTGAGCAGGCATCCCCAAACTTCGGCCCTCCAGGTGTTTTGGACTACAATTCCCATCATCCCTCACCACTGGTCCTATTAGCTAGGGATCATGGGAGTTGTAGGCCAAAACATCTGGAGGGCCGCAGTTTGGGGATGCCTGGTTTATATGGTCACTCGCATATTCGCTTGGGACATTGTGTCCAAATTTGAACGCAATAGGTCAAGCGGTTTCAGAGAAAAGTGGAGACTAACCCACATGCCCAGTTTACATTTATATATACAGTATATAGATTATTATTAAGACTGTGACTAGACTCTGTGGCAGGCATAGGCAAGCTCGGCTCTCCAGATGTTTTGGGACTACAATTCCCATCATCCCTGACCACTGGTCCTGTTAACTAGGGATCATGGGAGTTGTAGTCCCGAAACATCTGGAGGGCAGAGTTTGCCTTTGCCTGCTCTGTGGGTTCAACATCACCCTATTTTTCTTTCTCCTTGCCCTGCTTAGCACCCAGCATGAGGAACAACCCGAATCCTTGCTCATTATTTTCTGACATTTTGCTTGACCCCCCCCCCCCAAAAAAGAGAGAGCACAGCTTCTTTTGCTTCCTTGTGAACTTTTTAGTATCTATATTAGACTTGAGGTGGCAGCAGAGAGTCGTGCTGATTGATTTCCTGGCCACACAATTAACCACCACCTGGAGAATGGAATAAAGGGTTAGATACAAGGATCTCTTTTTTTAAAAAAAAATCAGTGGAAACCCTGTACAACTATTACACAGTGTTAGCTGTCCTGAATGGTTTGTTTTAGACAATTTTTAGCCTGCTTTTTCACTCAGCAGCTTCCCAAACAGGGTGCAATTAACAATACAGATAAAATCAGGCAGTGATAAAACAGCAAATAAAACAATGGAGGGGAAACAGTAACAAACCCCAGACCTGGCATTAAAGCAATAGCGATAAAGCAGATAAGAATAATGGAAAGCTCGTGGGGAGGGAGGGAGGGGAAGGCCTTAACTGTTCTCTTTCAAAAGAAGCAAACAAGCCCCCAGATCTCCCAGGAGTGCGAAGAAGCATGTTCAACAGTGCCTGCCAGCATGCCAGATGGAGGATTTTCGTCACCAGATTTTAGAGTGGGAAGGTATATATATAATGAGGAGATGGGCTAAAAATAAATAAAAGGGTGGGGTAGAATCAATGAGTTGGAAAGGACTTTAGAGGTCATCTTGTCCAACCCCACTTCATGTGGGAAATCTGCTCCTAAAGGACCCATAAAAAAGGTAAAGGGGCCCCTGACCATCAGGTCCAGTCGTGTCCGACTCTGGGGTTGCGGCGCTCATCTCGCTCTATTGGCCGAGGGAGCCGGCGTTTGTCCACAGACTGCTTCCGGGCCATGTGGCCAGCATGACAAAGCTGCTTCTGGTGAACCAGAGCAGCGCAGGGAAACACCGTTTACCTTCCCACTGGAGCGGTCCCTATTTATCTACTTGCATTTTGACGTGCTTTCGAACTGCTAGGTGGGCAGGAGCTGGGACCGAGCAACGGGAGCTCACCCCGTTGCAGGGATTCGAACCGCCAACCTTCTGATCAGCAAGCCTTAGGCTCTGTGGTTTAACCACAGCGCCACCTGGGTCCCATAAAGGACCCATGAGAGATGACTTTTCCAGCCTCTGCTTAAAAGCCACCAACAAAGGGGAGTCTCTCATCTTCTGCAAAAGCCTATTCCACTTGCATGGCAAGGCCCCGAGCTCTCCCCCATTTCTTGGATAATAAAAGACACGGTGTAATGATGCTGGCTGCTCCCTCACGAGTAATCCGCTCCAAACTCTGTGGCTGGCTTTTACAGAGTTTTATTATATACATATGTACAAGACAGAGCAACCAAAAGCCTGACTGTTCTATACCGAATCAGAATCCGGAAGCACCGCCCTTCGTGACTTTCGCCAACAGAACACGCTGGGCGTACGGAATCTCCTCCTCTCTGCGCACTTCTTTTCACCCCTCTGCTGTTGGGGTGATGGGGCTGGTGGAGAACCCTCCCCACTGGAACTGCCCAGGTGGGGAGCCGGTGCTGTCTCCTCTGGCACCTCCCCTTCTTGAGCGCTCTGGTCTGACCCTCCCCCTCTCAGCATCCTCAAGGGTCTGCACCGCTGTCTGAGGGTCAGTATCACCTTCTGTGGACAGCTCTGAAGCGCTGCATCCACACTTCCTGGACTCTCCGCTGACCCCTGGCGGTCCCCTGACACACGGACACCAATATTTTGGGTTAATGGGATAATTAGGGCCACAACTTTATTGGTTACAGATGTGAGCGGTATTCTTACCTTCCAAGTCCCGGACTGCAGAATCCGGGACCGGCAGCCGTGTGACACCGGAAGTTGCGTCAACGTAACTTCCGGTGTCGCTTTGCCCTTCTATGGGCACCAAAAATGGCCGCTGCCGGCTTCAAAAGTCGCTTCTATGCATGTCAGGAAGTGCGTCGACGCAACTTCCGGTGTCGCTCTGCCCATCTATGGGCACAAAAAATGGCCGGCGCCGACACCGGAAGTCGCGTCTATGCACTTCCGGACATGCGTAGATGCGACTTTTGAAGCCGGCAGCGGCCATTTTTGGTGCCCATAGAAGGGCAAATCAGAAAGAAAAAAAATGGCCGCCGGCAGGAGAAAATAACGGAGAAAAACGGGAGACGAAGTGATACGGGGGACCACCGGGAAAAGGTAAGTAAAAACGGGGGTTTCCCAGGGAAAACGGGGTACTTGGCAGCTATGGCGGTATTGGCTTAGGCATTGGAAGTGAACCGACTACATCTGACTCCTGGCCACCATGCAGGTAGTCTCACAAGGGGAGATGTATTGTACATCAACGGCAAGATCCCCTAGGGTCCCCGATGGGGTCCCATATCCGGGCTTCGGACAGGATCCACACCCATGGATCCCTTTAACAGAATACCCTTAAAGAGGAGGGGCAGGTGAAGGCCACAACCTCCCCTCCAATAAACCAGGTTTTACCAATGCCTATCTGCCAAACCTTACAAAGTTGTGACGATTGCTACAAGGCAGGCACTCCAGAAACAATAGCCGACAGCCGCATTGGACGTTCGGCTTCTGAAAAATGTTGAGAAACCGGAACACATACTTCCGGGTTTTCAGCTTTTGGGAGCAAAGGCATTTGAGTACCAAGGCGTTTGAGAATCAAGGTACCACTGTATATGTAAAGTTTTTAAACCTTACTCCACCCTCTGTGTAAAAACTGTAAAATAAATAGGCATGATCCAACCAAGTTAAGCATTTTGCACATGTTTACTCAGGAGTAGTGATGAAAAGAGCTGCCAAGGTCAGTTCACTCAGTTTTTCCCAAACTTAAATCTGGTTCTCCACAGTTATTTATTTTTTATTTATTTGTATTCATTAAATTTGTAGACCGCCCTTCATCCAAAGATCGCAGGGCATATAAAAATACAAAATACAAAAAGAGACCACAGAATGCATAACAGAAAAACGCAAATACAAACCAATAACACTTTTAAAGGCCATAGATTGTTGCTTCTCACCTAAATATATCTAAGGAAAGCATTCCGTAGATGGGGAGCCACGGCAGAAACATTCTGCAGCAATTTGTTGATTTTCTTTTTAGAAAATCTGCTAGCATTTTAGTGTGAATTTCCCTTAAAAACACATTTTTACATGCAGTTTTGACTAATGTACATATCTTTGCAAGAAATTTCCCCTAATATATTTCAGTGTATTACTTGACTAATCTATTCATTTTTTATGCACATTCTCCCCGAATGTATGAATTTTTGTCAACTTTGGTTACTTGGAGAACTGCATCACGAAATTGGGATTCGTATTTTTAATTTTTAAGGAGGGCTGTGTTTCAGTTCTCATGTTGTTTTGGAAAGTGCAGATTTGATAGGTAGGTTTGGTTTTAAATGCTAAATGAATCAATTTTATCCCTCATCCCCATTCAGAGGTACGGGAAGCCCCACTGAGCAGAGCTGTCTTCTGAATAGAGGTTTATTTGTAGGTAGGATAATTCTGTATTATTTTCTATTTTATGCTTTTTGAACTTAAATTTTGTTGTACGGCACCATGATACTTTGTATGAAGGGTGGTCTATAAATAATTCCATAAATAAATAAAATAAAACAAAACAAACAAAAAGAATTGAGCTGTGTGTCCCAGGGATTTCAAAGGCTGGCATTTATGCAAGAGCCTGAGGCTTACGTTAGAATCGGTGGGCCTTAAGCATTTCCAAGTGTCCCTATTTTCATTGGAGAAACATTGGAGGGTATGGACTTATGTAGGGCTGCTATATTTCAAGCTCTTTTTTTTGGCCAAGTTGTTAAGCTTTTTGGGGGGAAATTCTATTTTTATGGAAAAGCGGCAAAAGCGGCGCTGCGAACATAGGCTGCCATGCCATATGTCGGGATTTTCCTGGACATTTTTGCAGATTTACACCAGGATAGGTCTGGGAAATTACAGGTATATTACAACCCTAATTTTATGTGATTCCTGAGCCAAGGAGATAAGTAACTAGACAAGCTTTAGAAGACATCTGAAGGCAGCCCTGCAGAGAGAAGTTTTTCGATGTTTAATGTTTTATTATGTTTTTATATAAGTTGGAAACCGCCCAGAGTGGCTGGGGCAACCCAGTCAGATGGGAGCAGTATAAATAATAAAATTATCACCATCACCACCATGGAACAGGGCCCTATTTTCATTGGAGAAATGTTGGAGGGTATGTTGTCTGAATCATTCACTACAACTATAAACTGCAAATGAATCCCAATCCTTCCTTCCTTCCTTCCTTCCTTCCTTCCTTCCTTCCTTCCTTCAAGCCTTTATTAGGCATTGCAGATAAAGACTATCTTAAAACATCCATATACAGTGAAACCTCGTATCCCAAACGCTTCTGTTTTGGAACGTTTCGGCTCCCAAACGACGAAAATCCGGAAGTAAATGCTCCATTTTTCGGAAACCGGACATCCACCGCGGCTTCCGCTTGAGTGCGGGAAGCTCCTGCAGCCTATCGGAAGCCACGTCTCGGTTGTCGAACGTTTTGGAAGCTGAACGGGTTTCCGGAACGGATTACGTTCAACAGCCGAGATTTGACTGCACAATTTTTAAAAACATATATACAGTACAAAGAAACAAACATATAAGATACTAGCTGGCCCCGCCATGCGTTGCTGTGGCTCAGTCTGTTAAATGAAGCCTCAGAGTCCCCCTTCAGACTCCCCTCACCTTCAGAGTCCCCCTGTTTTACGCATGTTACGTTTACACAGGCGCATCCCTGTGACTCTCCACACCCTGTCCCGACCCATGACCTATCCCTCCCCCTCCTCCCCCCATTTCCCACCCAGGCAAGCCCTCACCTCCACTCGGCCTAGTCTGGAAAGCGGCCTAATCTGCAAAGCCAAGCCGAGATGCTGTGGAGAGGGAAGCTTTCCTAGATGCAGTACCAGTGTAGCCGTCACTAGAGGGTGCTGGTTTGCAACCTCTCCTGTGCTCCCAGCATGTACTTTCGTATGATTTGTGAGTTCTGAAACATGGGGTTTGGGGGTTTTTACATTGTGCAGGTGTGACATCTGTCTACGCAAACTTTCCTATAGCCTTCGGACATTTGCATGTGATGTTGTGTCAAAATTTCACCTCAATCGGTCAAGCGGTTTTGGTGAAAAGTGGAAACACACCCACATGCCCAGTTTACATTTATAGATGATAGATAGATGATAGATAGATAGATAGATAGATAGATAGATAGATAGATAGATAGATAGATAGATAGATAGATGATAGAGTAACAGGAGTTTTCATTGGAGTGTCTTCCTGCTAAACAGTGCCACTCTAAGAGAAACTATTGACAGAAACTCAGCAACCCTTGCAGTTACCTCCGGGTTAATATCAGACAGGTAGAATCTGATATTTTCATTGTGTCATGATGTTAAACTACCCAAGGGGGGGGGGGACACGCGTTTACGTAGCTGGTTGTACAGTGAACAGTTGAAAAGAATAGGTTCTACAGCATGGATAGGCAAACTAAGGCCCAGGGGCCAGATCCGGCCCAACCGCCTTCTAAATCCGGCCCGCGGACGGTCTGGGAATCAGCATGTTTTTACATGAGTAGAATGTGTGCTTTTATTTAAAATGCATCTCTGGGTTATTTGTGGGGCATAGGAATGCGTTCATTTTTTTCCTTCGAAATATAGTCTGGCCCCCCACCAGGTCTGAGGGACAGTGGACTGGCCCCCTGCTGAAAAAGTTTGCTGACCCCTGTTATCTACATCTCAAAACATCCCAATACAAATGACCCATAAGCAACACCTCGAAAATTTGACAAACCGAGTGGAACTTGCAGCATCGGCGTGGTTGAGCGACACATAAATGGAAACGCCATGTTTGCCTCCGTACCTCGTGTTGACTTTGCGCCTCGTAAAATTGCATGTCCCTGGCGAGACCGTATCCCAGGGCAGATGCTTTTTGCCCAGGCAGTTTGTGACGGGGAGCTTGTGTTCTCAACAGCTGTTGGCGTCTCTCAATGGCACTGTCCCATCTGCCACTCAGCACTCCCTCAGCTGGTGCCAAAGCCGTTCGAACAGAGGTGCTTTTGACTCCTTCTGGGACTGGGTGGTTGGGCCCTGACTTTATTATGTGCCATGCTCTCCCCTCCAGCTGTGGTTTTGCACCCCTACAGCCTGCCTGTCTACCCACCGGCACCCCAGTGTTACTCCGGGCTGGTTCAGGTACGACTGTTTGTCTTCCTATCTATGCATGCGAGTGTGTGTTGTGTGTGTGTGAGAGAGAGAAAGGGAGCGAGATTTGTGTCATTGACAGGGCCCAGCTGCGGCTGGCTGGTGGTCTTGAGGGGGGGGACAGCTGATAAAGTCTCCCGCAACGATAAATCCCTTTGTTCCCGATGAGTTATTTTTACAGAATTGCTCAGAGAAAGAGAGAGAAAGTCCTTTCCTTGTAAGGGGAGAGATATTCACGGCTCCGGTGGGAAGCGTGGAGACCAGTCCATTTTGTACCTGATCCCATAGAGCAGGTGGACTCTGTCAACGGGAAGGCCCTGCAAACCTAAGGGGAGAAGTCTCTGCGGATTTAAATTGCGTGCCGGTTCAAAATGGTGGTGTCATAAAACAGCTTCTGACTTTGGTGGACGCAGCCAGATAAATCCGAAAGGAGAGGAAGACCTTACATGTGAATGAAGAGAAGGGACAAACACTGGCAACCAGCTCTCTCTTGTGGGCTCACTGCCTTCTGGTTATGTCCACAAGCCTTTAAGCCCGCTAAGCTGACGGTGGCTTCCAGGTTCTTTATAATGTAATGCCATATATCTGAATCCTTCTGAGTGAAGGGTCATTTCTGGTACAGTGGTACCTCGGTTTAAGAACGGCCCTGTTTACGAACGATTCAGTTTACAAACTCCGTGAAACCGGAAGTAGTGTCCCGATTTGTGAACTTTACCTCGGTCTAAGAGCAGAAGCCGAAAGTGTGCCTCAGTTTAAGAACTGTTTCGGTTTAAGAACAGACTTCGGTTTAAGAACGGGCTTCTGGAACAGATTAAGTTTGTAAACCGAGGTACCACTGTATTCTTGTAGGAAACAATACACAGGTTAACATGAATGCGCCAATCTCCCTCATAAGTTGGGTACAGACCATACATTTAACCCCCCCCCCAAATAATCCTGGGAACTGTAGTTTACAGAGCTACAATTCCCAGAACCCTGGATTCTGGGGGGGGGGGGCAAATGTGCTTTAAATGTGTGGTGTGTAGTAAGCAGCCAGATACTTTATCCCTGCACGGGCTGAACGCCTTGGAAGAAAGGTGGGGCACATGTGAATAATAATAATAATAATAATAATAATAATAATAATAATAATAATTTTACTGAGCAAATGAAGTGGCATTTGCAGGCCTAGCAAAAGATGTTTTGACACACCCGGTTGGTTTCACCACATGCACCTTAAGATCCCACATGGTTATGCTGAGGTGCAACCACATGAACGTCGAGCTACTTCACTGGTGCCCTTAACAACATGGCTGCCCTCAGCAACTGCATGCGCTGCTGGGCAGGCCCTCGGTATTTTGCACACTGAGAGGAATGACACATCTTTCATGTTTTCGCTTCTTCTTCCCCCACTTTGTGTTTTTCATTTTTCTGTGCAATATGAACATTGGCGCACAACGGACAAAGGATTTAAAGGTGCGTGGCCAAAATAGCAAAGGCTGAGGTTCTTGCAGAATGATTCGTGGCTGACAGTTTCTCTCTGTGTCCCTCATCGGGTGAACAGCACAGCCGAAGCCCTAGTTTATTTTATTAGATATGGATATTTTTATTGAAGTTTTCAGGTTTTATATTTCCACATGAACATCTTTCATTACACACACACATAAAACGACTTCCCTCCTTCCCCTTCCAAGGTTCTTTTAATTTACCCATAATTCCTGCATATTCTTGTATGCAGGATCTTGTATGCAGCCATCTAAATCACTCCCCCCATTTTACATCCCTTTTAAATATGTTATACTGTTGAATTTACCTTAATACTGCCAGTGATTTCAACTGTGTACAGTTATTTTCCACTTACAAAAAAAATCCCACTCCTCTTTAAATACCTGTTATTCTTGCTCTCTTATTCAGCTAACTCTGCATATTCTATCATATTAAGTTGCCAATCCTCCTCACTAGGGACCTCATTCACCCTCCATTTTTAGGCTAACAAAATCCGAGCCACTATTGTCGTTCCTAACAGGAATGCCTCTGTTTTGGGAGGAGCACATTGTTTTAAACAATTTTTTCATCTCATTATATATCATCTCCCAATATTCTTTAACTTTTTTGCATGCCCACCACATGTGAAAGAAGTTTAAACTCCCAGTTTATTTTCTTTTATTTTTGTAACCAGGGGCGCCAACTATAGGGGGTGGAAGGGACTCTGGTGGAAGTTACCCTTTTTGTAACTACATTTTTTTATCCCGCCTTTTCCACCGCAGCTGTAATAAGTGGTCAAAGTCACACACAGAAGTGACTTGTTTCGTGAGCAACCTTGAAGATTCAAACCCATAGTAGTAGATTCAAACCCATGGAAAGACACAACTTAAAAAATGAGACAACAAAACTATGAGTCATGAGTCAGCAAAAGCAGAAGATGAATGTCTGTTTGAAACAGCAGCAATGATAAACTGCAGCGCAACGGAGGCATTTTGGTGTCTCAGGCAAAACAACAAAATGGCTGGTGGTAATCAATGCCATGGTTGATAATTGATCAATAATTGACTACAGTAGAACCTTGGTTCCTGAACTCAATCCGTTCTGGGAGTCCATTCGTGTGTTTTTTTTTTTAAATTAATTTTTATTGGATTTTATCAAGAAACACAGAAAATAGAAAATAGAATACAAAACCAATTTGTCCATTCTTATTCCCCCAAATTCTTCACATTTCAAGAACAATTAAGAACAAAAAAGACTGAAAAAGAAAAAAACAACAATAAAAAGAAAAATAGAAATACAATGATGCCATTCTAAAACTTCTAAACTAAACCTTTCTGACTTCCCCATTTCCCCTTCTTGAGTTCTAATTATTAAAATAATTCTTGCAGTTTCCAGATCTAACATCACATTCTTTTTTCTAAATTTTGACTTCTTCGTTGCTATTAACCATTCTTTTTATACTTTAACTTCTTTATTTCTAACAACCTTTCTCCAAAATTGCTATTATCTAACTACTAATCTCTATCCCTTACCCAAAAATGTTTAAACCTAACGTCCAAATCTTTTGCCCATTTATTCCCACCCTCACAACAAGTTCCCACCCCCCTTTCCCTGAAGTCGGTGTCTCCAGATGCATCAGCCAGATCCTTAATACAATCCTTAATACATTCCGAGGTCAGACCATATTACATCAGACAATTCCAAATAATCCAAGACTCTCTGAGAATCCATTCGACTCCCGAAACAGGTTGGGGACCAAGGCGTGGCTTCCTGCAACCAATCGGAGGCTGCGCCAGACGTTTGGCTTCCAAAGAACATTTGAAAATCACTTCCGGTTTGGGAGCCGAGGTTCCACTGTATTTGCTGCTAGTATCCCCCAAAAGACCTGACCTGAGGGGCCCCCTTTTTGTGTGCCATTAAAAGTTTGCAGACGTTGTTGCTTTAGTATAGGGAGAGGGACAGGACACTCGCTTTGTGATTTTCTGCCTCATGCATTCATAATATCAATCAATATACTTTATTCGACCGATAGTCAGAAACAAAAAAAATTTCTCAATACAAAGATAAACATATAAAACTGAAGGCATCAGAGGGATACATAAAAATATAAAAATATAAAACTGAAGGCATCAGAGGGATACATAAATGGCGTATGACCGCGCTACGAAACCTCCTACAGATAACCCACATCAAGACATTCAATTGTACGTTTCCGACACTTGAGCGCCAGGAAGAGGAATTTAGCCAGCATTCATAATATCTCAGGCGGCCCTAAATGCCAACTGAAAACCTGGCAGAACAGAGAATCTTGACAAGCTTTCTAAATATTTGCATCTGTCATTTCACACATCTTGTGAGAGGTGCGAAAATATTCGGGGGGGGGGAATTGCAGGGGAAATCCTAACTGAAGTATATTTGGCAAAGAATAAGCGGATACAAACATCAGTGCTCATCCGTGGCTGGAATAAAAAGTATTCTAGGCTGGGACTTTATCAAAAAGAAGGAAATCTAACAGCTTGGTAGAACCTCTGCACATATGGATCTGGTATGAACAAGGCACGATCGCAAGCTGTAGAAATCAAAGTGGGACTGCTGTATTTATTTCTTTATTTTCTTTGAAACGGCTGAACATTTCAAAAATCTCGGATTGATATATGTATACTGAAAACCAACCAATATATCGTCAAAAGTATGAAAACGCAACCTAAAATGAATAAGACAACAATTTACAAAACACATACAGTGGTACCTCGGTTTATGAACACAATTGGTTCCGGAAGTCTGTTCATAAACTGAAGCGTTCATAAACTGAAGCGAACTTTCCCATTGAAAGTAATGGAAAGTGGATTAATCCATTCCAGACGGTCCGCGGGTTACTTAAACTGAAGCGCTCATAAACTGAAGCGAACTTTCCCTTTGAAAGTAATGGAAATTGGATTAATCCGTTCCAGACGGGTCCACGGGGTACTTAAACTGAAGCGTTCATAAACTGAAGCATGGGTGTAATTGGTTCCGGAAGTCTGTTCATAAACTGAAGCGTTCATAAACTGAAGCGAACTTTCCCATTGAAAGTAATGGAAAATGAATTAATCCGTTCCAGATGGGTCCACGGTGTTCATAAACCGAAAATTCATAAACCGAGGTGTTCATAAACCGAGGTTCCACTGTACATATATGCTGCCCAGAATGGCTGGGGAAACCCAGCCAGATGGGAGGAGTATGATGATGAGGATTGTTTCACGTGAGAACATCTGCATGGGTGAGGCTCCTTTGACAACAATGAGAAATTGAGCCTTTAGTGTCATTGGCCCAGTCCTGTGGAACACCCTGCCACTAGAGATTCAGTGGGTGCCCCCTGTGCCAACTTTTAAACACCTGCTGAAAACTTTCCTATTCTGCCAGGCCATGCAGGCTAATAATAATAATAATAATAATAATAATAATAATAATAATAATAATAATAAATTTATTTATACCCCGCCCTCCCCAGTGAGAGCTGGGCTCAGGGCGGCTGACATCAATAAAATTACAATAAAAAATAAAAGAAAGAAAAACAATTGATTAAAATGCAGATTAAAATACAATTTAGATTTAAAAATTGTTTTAAAATGCGGCCTCAAATCAAAACCCGAAGGCCAGGCGGAACAGCTCCATCTTGCAGGCCCTGCGGAAAGATGTCAAATTCCACAGGGTCCTGGTCTCCTGTGAGAAAGCGTTCCACCAAGTCGGGGCCAATACTGAAAATGCCCTGGCACTAGTTGAAGCCAATCTTGCCACCTTATGGCTCGGGATCTCCAAAATATTGTTATTTAATTAAGAGTACATCCCCTCACGGATGTCTATTGCTGTTTGCGTTTAATTTATTTTTGCTTTTAACTTGTTCTTTTTCACATTCTATGATTTTATTGTCTGGTTTTATGTATTTATATTGTTAGCTGCTGTGATTATATATGCTAGACAAATATATGAATGATACAGTGGAATAGAAGTATTTTTAAAGATAAATAAATGATCCCATCATTCTGCCCGGACACTGAGATCCAGCGCCGAGGGCCTTTTGGCGGTTCCCTCACTACGAGAAGCCAAGTTACAGGGAACCAGGCAGAGGGCCTTCTCGGTAGTGGCACCCACCCTGTGGAATGCCCTCCCACCAGAGGTCAAAGAGAACAACAATTACCAGACCTTTAGAAGGCATCTTAAGGCAGCCCTGTTTAGGGAAGTATTTAATGTTTGATTGATTTCTGTATTTTAATATTTTGTTGGAAGCCACCCAGAGTGGCTGGGGGAACCCGGCCAGATGGGCGGGGTATAAATAATTTATTATTATTATTATTATTATTATTATTATTATTATTATTATTATTATTATTATTCCACCCACAACACAAGGCCTGATTGCTGGGTCCCACCGCAACACTTGCCCTCTGTTTCGGGAGGACCCAATATACGTTGGAAGCTGCCCAGAGTGGCTGGGGAAACCCAGTCAGATGGGTTGGGTACAAATAACAGCATCATCCTCATCCTCATCCTCATTATTATTATTATTACTATTATTTTTTATTAATTTCAGAGAAACTCAAATGTGGCTTGCATTGTATTTCGTTCCCCATCATTGGGATGGGGACTAGAGGAGAAACTATACAGAAGTTTTTTGGTTTTTTTTAAATACAAGGCTAACCTGGCTTCCTGCCAAAGGCACCTCAGCAATCCCTGGGCCTCAGAAAGATCCCCTGGGACTGGAGAGTAAATCTATTTATGAGCATGTATGCAGCTCCCCCCACCCACCCACCCCCAATTCGGGCCCCTCTTGGGCTGTGAATGACAAGAAGGTGCTGTGTATGAAGTGGAGCTATTTATAAGACCTGGAAGTGGAGCCAACTTTGATAAGAAATGGCCTCCCGAGGGCTGCTTAAAACCACCCAGTGGAGTGGTGACAAGTGTGTGTGATTCGCACAGCGACGGGACAGGACGGTAGGGCATAAACCCAGGGAACAGGTTGGAAGGCTGGAAAACTTCAGCTGGTTATTTACTCCCTTTGTTTCCTAAATGAGGAAAAGAACTTCACAGGAGACAGGTGGCTTTTTAAAGCGCTTGGCACACACACACACTCACTCTCTCTTGACATGTTTTCTCATGTGCAGCTCAAGCCTTTAGCTCCAAAGGGAAGAAAAAATATTTTGCACTCAGGTTTTTAGCGAAGGGCATCCAGTCTTGGAAACTTTGCTTCACAAAACTGTCAAAAGTGTTCTAATCATTGCAATGCTAGATGGCATAGGATGCCCTAGGCTCGTTCAGCTGTGGGGAGGGGAATTCATGGTGAGAGATTTATCTCTTGATGCTACCAAACTCTATTCTGTTCAAGGAAGCTGGACATATTCCCTCCCATTCAGTGTGTCTCAGGCAATTTTAAAGCAGGGGTTGATAACTTGTCCTTCCAAGGCCGTTGGGCAGGCATCCCCAAACTTTGGCCCTCCAGATGTTTTGGACTACAATTCCCATCTTCCCTGACCACTGGTCCTGTTAGCTAGGGATCATGGGAGTTGTAGGCCAAAACATCTGGAGGGCCGCAGTTTGGGGATGCCTGCCGTTGGGCCTCAACTCCATCAGCCCTAGCTAACATTGAGTGTCATAGCTGCCAAGTTATCCCTTTTTTAAAGGGATTTTCCCTTATGCTGAATAGGCTTCCTCGTGAGAAAAGGGAAAACTTGGCAGCTATGATGAGTGTTGTCTAGCAATATCTGGAGTTCTACAGGTTAACCACTCCTGTTGCAAAGCATCAGCCTGGGTGGGAAAGCCTACATCAGGCATCCCCAAACTTCGACCCTCCAGATGTTTTGGACTACAATTCCCATCTTCCCCAGCCACTGGTCCTGTTAGCTAGGGATCATGGGAGTTGTAGGCCAAAACATTTGGAGGGCCGCAGTTTGAGGGTGCCTGGCCTACATCAATATCTGAAAAGTTGCCCTGGCCAATGAGAGATGCTATCGCAGGTTGCACAAGATTTTAGAACGTTAACGCAGGATGGAAAGCGAAAGAACAAAGGGAAAGTGCACTCCAGGTAATGTGAAATTGCAGAGTTGTGGGCGGGAGTGTGAGGAGGCAAGGATTAACACACATCCTCCCCTGGCTGCTATTTACCCTACAGGAGGAAAAACATAAGGTACAGGCAAGTGTAGTTTGTCCCGATAATGATACAGTTGAGACACCAGTTAGTTTCTCACATAAATGGGAATTCTGGAGCCCCATCTGTCTCGCTCTCCCTCTTCAGAAGAACAGCAGTATGCTCATTTCACCTATACAGTATTTATATGGTTGTTTAATTTAGCACTTCTCCTGTACTCAGTGTCTGGGCCTGACATCTCTTTCTGAAGCTGTAACCAAAGTCCCACAAAATTCATTGGCTGAAACTTTTGTTTTCTTTTCATCTGGAGAGTATATTGCTTCAGACCAGGCATCCCCAAACTGCGGCCCTCCAGATGTTTTGGCCTACAACTCCCATGATCCCTAGCTAACAGGACCAGTGGTCAGGGAAGATGGGAATTGTAGTCCAAAACATCTGGAGGGCCAAAGTTTGGGGATGCCTGGCTTCAGACAATGGGCAAAGAGCCCTCCTTTGATTTTAAAATGTCTCCCCTTCTGCTTTCTATATAACTTGTTTTATTATTACAAGATCTATATCTCTCTGATACCTAACATGCCCTCCAACATTTCTCCGATGAAAATAGGGATGTCCCCTTCCTTAATGATAATTTTACTATATATCAGTCATACCACATGTTGCGTCCGCTGCAGGTTGCGTCTTTTCGGGTTATGGACGCGCCGAACCTGAAAGTCCCAGAACGGGTTACTTCCAGGTTCGGCGCATCCGTGACATGTGCGCATGCACAGAAGCGCCAAATCGCGCTTTGTGCATGCGCAGAAGCACCGAATTGTGTCTCGTGCGTGCACAGACGCAGCACTTCAAGATGCAGCCTTTTCAGGTTGCGAACGGGCATCCGGAACAGATCGCGTTCGCAACCAGAGGTACCACTGTATACCCCACACATCTTACTGGGTTGCCACACCGCAGCCATTCTGGGCAGCATCCAACATATATGAAAACACTAGCTGGCCCTGCACGCGTTGCTGTGCGTTAGTCTGTGAAATGGAGGGTAATAGCCCCCCTTCAGATCCCCCTGAGCCTCAGAGTCCCCCTGAGTCAAGGCGAGACACTGTGGAGAGGGCAGGTTTCATCCCTGTGTCTCCCCCCTCCCGTTCTAACCCATTACGTATCCCTGCCCTCTATTGCCCCCACCTCCATTTGGCCTAGTCTGGAAAGCGGCCTAGTCTGCAAGGCCGAGGGGAGATATTGTGGAGAGGGCAGGTTTCATCCCTGTGTCTCCCCCCCCCCCCCGTTCTGACCCATTACGTATCCCTGCCCTCTATTGCCCCCCCCCCACCTCCACTTGGCCTAGTCTGGAAAGCGGCCTAGTCTGGAAAGCGGCCTAGTCTGTCTTATAATGGCCGCCTTGGTGGTTTCAGTTGTTTGGTTGATGATGATGTCATTTGGTTTGTGGGTGTGGCTTAGATTTCACAGGAAGGGAGGGGGTGTACTGTGGGAGGAATTCCACTTGAGGGCGCTGTTTGAGTTGGTGGAAAACCAGGTCTGTACCTGCGCAGGTGTGCGATTTGAGGGATTTTTGCCCCCAACAACGCGCAGGGAGTGGCCTGGATCATTGTGTCAAAATTTCAGGACGATCGGTCAAGCGGTTACGAAGAAAAGTGGAACCTGGATTTTCACGATTTTTACATTTTTATATATATAGATAATAATAAAACATTAAACATAAAAAGACAACCTTCCCTATACAGGATTGCCTTCAGACAGCTTGGGGGGGGGGCGGGTTGGATGACTCCATACCCTCCAACATTTTTCCAAAGAAAATAGGACCATCCTAAGGAAAATTGGGACACTTCGGGATTAAATCAGAAACTGGGATGGCTTCTCTAAATCAGGGACGTCCTTGGAAAATAGGGACACTTGGAGGGTCTTATCTAAAAACATAAAAAGAATCTGTTGAATCAGGCCAATCGCTCATGAAGCCAAGAGATACTTGTGGGAATTTTCCATGTTAAGAGTTTGGTGTATGTTTGATATGGAGGGGTATACAGTTACGGAGTCCCCAAATGTTGTCTGCAGTGCCACAGCACAGACCCCGGTTTCCCACTTCAGTGACAACTATTTATTTATTTGCTATATTTATGTAAGGCTGGCTCATAACCCTGTTCTACAGATAGCTCACAAACATACAACGATAAAATGCTATCAAAATGCAATGGCATAAAATAGCAAAATCATAAAAGGATAACTTGCAGCCTAAACATTTTCAGCAGAGAGAATAAAGCCAGATGACTAAAAAATAAATAAATTTACATGACACATAAATTGAGGCTCAGTGCATGAAAATCACAGTTTGTTTTTAAGGCTTGGGAGAATAAAAATAGTTGTCACCTGGCAATAAGCAGCCATTCTGATTTGTTTATGAGGCGATTATATGACAATGAGCTTTCATCCTCCATTCATCCTGATTTGCTTGTGCGGTTGTTTTTACGTCTTCTTCTTAAGTCATTCATTCATTCTACACTTTTCAATGCATTTTCCCATCTCTTTCTGAACGTCTTAAAAAGTGGATTTGCTGTGCAAGAGCAACAGAGTGCTTTAATCCACTTTAATTGTGTAAACTTAAATCACTCTGTATCAACCCCTCCCACAGGACACCTAGAATGACCATAAAGAAGGTGAGGGCCTCTTTAAATATCTCAAGTTAAGGGTAGGTATAAGTGAGCCAAAGTGATCTTTCAGACATCCTGGCTCCAAATCAATAAGGGCTTTAAAAGCTAAGATCATCACTTTGAATTGGGCCCAGAGCCAGGGAAGCTGATAAAATGTTGGTATCATCACGATGTGAGCAAAGTCACTTAAATAACACAGACGGAGTCCAGCAAGCAAAGTTCAGAGGAACTGAAAAGTTGGGAGGGGGAAAGACCAGTTTATTATGCTTTGAGGAGAAAGAGAGATTTTGTCTTTCTTAGTTCAGGCCTTGTACATAGCATGAAGACACCCAACTAAACACACAGAAGAAAACTCTCCCGGAACTACATAGCCAGTCAGAGTATGTGCTACCTCGGTGTTATTATTATTATTATTTGAATTTATTGTATTTTTCCATGTATAAGACTATATTTTTTCCTAAAATTTTGAAGTTTAAAATAAGGGGTCGTCTTATACACGGATAGTGCATAGTGCATTTTCAAACTTTTGAGTCCCCACAGGGGCATCTTATACACCGAAAAATACGGTATATACCGCCCTATACCTGGAGCTCTCAGGGTGGTTCACAGAACAAAATCAAAATATAAAACCACAAAATATATAATCAAAATAAAAACAACAACCCAATAACCCCCTCCCCCCAAAAAACCACATTTTAAAAGGGCATACGATGTCAATCAAATCAACCAAAGGCCTGGTTCAAAAGGAACGTTTTTGCCTGGCACCTAAAGGTGTATAATGAGGGCGCCAGGCAAACTTCCCTGGGGAGAGAATTCCACAGACTGGAAGCCACTGCAGAAAAGGCCCCGTTCTTGTGTTGCCACCCTCCGGACCTCTCGAGGAGGTGGCACATGAAGGAGGGCCTCAGAAGATGATCTCAGGGTCCAGGTAGGTTCATATGGAAAGAGGCGGTCCTTGAGGTATTGCGGTCCTGAGCCCAATCAAGTTCATGTCACTCTGCCTGGTTGCTAAGCAAATACTTCCACCCCTCTTGGTTCGCTGTCTTTAACACTAACAGAATTAGCACTTACGTAATAAGCTGAATGAGCCCTGCCTGATGCACTTCCAACAGGAATTGGCCAGTCCAAGCAAACCATCTTGCAGCCCTATTTTGAACCACCTGACGTTTCCATACCTTTTTCAAACAGCGCATTGCAAGAAACTAAATGGGGAGTAGCGAGAGAATCGGTAATTGTGGCTAGGATCCAGTTATGGCCGTAGCTGGGCAGATCAGCTGAAGTGCACAGGCACAAAGGTCTCGGTTTATTCTACACTGTCTGACAGGGCCAGCCCAACCATGAGGCAAGGTAAGGTGACCGCCTCAGGCCTCAGAATCCACAGGGGTAGCAGATCACGGGAGCGCCTCTCCCGGTATGCCCCGCAGAGGACATTAAGGTGCACAAATAATAACATACTGGAGATCCCAAGTCACAAGGTGGTTAGACTGGCCTCGACCAGGACCAGGGCCTTCTCAGTACTAGCCCCCCAACCAGGTGGAACGCTCTTTCTCAGAAGACTAGGGCCCAGCAGGAGTTGTCATCCTTTCGTAGGGCCTGCAAGACGGAGCTGTTCCGCTTGGCCTTTGGACTGACTCAGTCTGACCCCGGTGTTACCCTCCCCTAAGGCTTTATCCTACAGATATTTAAATGAGGTTGCACTTGTAGATTCCTAATTTTAACATTGTATTTAATCTGCATTTTAATTGAATTGTTTCTTTTATGCTTGCTTTGATATTCTTGTTGTTAGCCACCCTGCGCCCGTCTTGACTGGAAAGGGCGGGGTATGAATAAATTATTATTTATTATTATCATCATCATCATCATCACAATGTAGATCTTTATTCCAATGTAGTTCTTTGTTCCCTGCCCCCGTTCCTGAGGCAGATCTTCACTCACCCCTTCTTCCCTGGCAGGGAAGTGGGTGCCTTAGATGCCAAAATGCATTGGGCCGGCCCTGCTGTCTGGTAGGACGGCGGCATGTTCACACAAAAGCTTCCCATCCCATCTGTTGCAAGCTCTAGCATGTGTGGGAATTGAGGCTCTTGAAGATAAAGTCTGATCTGATGCAAGGATTTTGTGCTTCAGCCCTCCTCAAGCATCGTTCTTCACAGGAGAGGAAGAAAATCACTTTGGCAGACAAATAGCATATTTAAAATATCGTTTAAGAAAAAACCCAGAAGCTTTACTTCTGGGTTTAGTAATGGAAGATTTCCCAAAAAGTATGAAAAAAATATATTCCTATACGCAACAGCAACTGCCAGGACCTTGATCACAAAAAAAATTGGAAAAAGGAACAAGCCCCAACAATAAGGGATTGGCAGAGCAAATTTTGTGAATTTATAAATATGGCAAAATTGACCGCAATTACAGTATAAGAGAAAAATCAAATAAAGAAAGAATGAAGTTGTGTAAAGGAATATATGGAAAAATCATTGTTTTGGTATTATATTGATATGAAGTCTAAGATATCGCAAGGAGAAGTGACAGAGAAATAACAGGTATCTGAAGAAGTGTGCATGCACACAAAAGCTCATACTAATGACAAACTTAGTTTGTCTCTAAGGTGCTACTGGAAGGAATTTTTTAAAAAAAATTGTTTCGACTACTTCAAACCAACACAGCTACCTACCTGTAGGCATAACAGAAACAGTGGTATAAGATAGCACAAGAACACAACGAGAGAAGTAAAATCTAAAAGGAAAAGTCACATACGGGTGGAGGGAAGTCGTTTTTAGTCTTTTTATGTCATCTTAATTTGTATTGATTATTCTCTCTGATATGTTGATATTTGGAAAAAAAAATAAGTTCACAGCACATTTGTGTGTGCATTAATGCAAATTGTGCCAATAGTTGTACGACTTCCAGGGACAGTATGAGGATATCAGGGACACATAGTTAAAACAGAGTCACCCACCATGGATTTTGTCCATGAACCACCTTTTTAACCAATTGAATACATGTAAATACATTTGCATCTCACCAGAACTTCAGTACAAAAGATTTCTGCATTGCAGTGGGTTGAGCTAGGTGGTGCTAGTAGCCCCTTCCAAATCTTCTGTTCTGTGATTCTATAAATGCCTTTTTGAGATGTTGAAAGAAATGTGAAATAACATACAAAAGCTATCACATAACGCCTGAAGGAAATCCCACCTTCAATAGTTCCTTTTCAAATCCCTGTTGGCACAGTGCTACACCAGAACCAAAACAGCATCATTGTGTATGTGTGTGTGTAGTGGCTGCTATTTGGGACCAGAACAGGGAAGTTCTGAGTTCAAATCCCCACAGCTCTTGAAGCATGCTGGGGAACTTTGGCCCTCCCACTCACTCTCAGCCTATCATAATGGGGATGGGGAGAAAGATACACAAGCCCTTTGGAGAAAGGGTGGGACAAGATTAGAATGTGTAATGCATGTGACCTCAACTCTCAACCCCACCAATTAATCTTTTGTTGATTAATCCTCCCAATTAAGCAACTAAAACATGTTGTTGTTGGTTGTTTAGTCATTTAGTCGTGTCCGACTCTTCGTGACCCCATGGTCCATAGCACGCCAGGCACTCCTGTCTCGCACTGCCTCCCGCAGTTTGGTCAAACTCATGCTCGTAGCTTCGAGAACACTGTCCAACCATCTCGTCCTCTGTCGTTCCCTTCTCCTTGTGCCCTCCATCTTTCCCAACATCAGGGTCTTTTCCAAGGATTCTTCTCTTCTCATGAGGTGGCCAAAGTATTGGAGTCTCAGCTTCAGGATCTGTCCTTCCAGTGAGCACTCGGGGCTGATTTCCTTAAGAATGGATAGGTTTGATCTTCTTGCAGTCCATGGGACTCTCAAGCGTCTCCTCCAGCACCATAATTCAAAAGCATCAATTCTTCGGCGATCAGCCTTCTTTATGGTCCAGCTCTCACTTCCATACATCACTACTGGGAAAACCATAGCTTTAACTATACGGACCTTTGTAGGCAAGGTGATGTCTCTGCTTTTAAAGATGCTGTCTAGGTTTGTCATTGCTTTTCTCCCAAGAAGCAGGCGTCTTTTAATTTCGTGACTGCTGTCACCATCTGCAGTGATCAAGGAGCCCAAGAAAGTAAAATCTCTCACTGCCTCCATTTCTTCCCCTTCTATTTGCCAGGAGGTGATGGGACCAGTGGCCATGATCTTGGTTTTTTTGATGTTGAGCTTCAGACCATATTTTGGTTTCAGACCAATTAAGCAACTAAAACATGTAGCCCGAATTAAAGCCCTTTGTGCTAACAGGAGCATTGTTTGCTTTCTTCAGTCTGAGATGCCAGTGCACATCCTCAAATTCCTAATACTGTATCTTCATACTACCGATGCATAAACAACCTGGTTCCTTCTAGGACTAAGCCCTTGGGCTCAGATTAATCCTTGCCCCTGTTGTTGGGACAGGTGGGGCAGGTGCGTGGGCCATAGGGGCTGAGCCTGCCTGGCAAATTGCAGATTCCAGCGAAATCCTGCAGCTGTCTTTCTTCTTTATCTGCAGCTGGGTTTTTCAAAAGCCCCCAAACAGCTGAAAGACAAAGAGAGAGAGAGAGCACAGCAACTCCAAATAAGGGCTGAGGAGGTGCTGATAAGAGGCTGGCCAATTGGAGAGCCTGCGCCTGTTGCGATTCCTCTCCAATGGCGGAGGGGAAAGCACAAGGGATGCCTTTATAGTCCTGGGCCAGGGGGAGAGAAAGGGTGTGTGCATTTTTCCCCCAGAGCATCTTATCCTGGCAGAGACTCTGGAAGGTGCCAAGGGATGGGGCCTGTTGGAGTAGGTGGGTGAAATCTTGCAGGATGCCTCGTTTTCCTCATTGTGATAAATTGGGGTGGGGTTTGGCTTGAGAGCCTGAGCTCTCAAGGAAAAAAGGAAAGGAAAAGAGAGAGGAGTGTAATTAGTTCAGGCAAGAGCAGCTGTGAGATGAGACTCCAGGGTCCTCTGGGAGGAAGGAGTGGGCTGCTTATCAGGTTAGGGGTGGGTTGAAATTCTGTCTTTATTCCTGTCTCTTAAAGACAGCTAGTCAGGATAATGGGAGGACAGGGTACCCCGTGAACAAGAATTGTGCAGAGCAGAATTTATTAGTGCTGGATTTTGGGGCATTGGGGATGAAGGATTGGGACCTCCCTCATCCAGCTCTCGCCTCCACCCATATCATTGGACGACCTTAGGCATTTTTCCTCTTTCTCTCTCTTTCCATCCCCTGCACACTTTGGATTATTATCCTACCTCGCAGGGGCGTTGTAAGAGTTACTGGGACAATGTCTATAGGTCGCTGAGGAGGCGAGCTGCATACTGGAAACGTCTGGAAAGGAGAGCAGCGCATCAGGAAGGTGGATGGATGGACGTGTTGTGAGAGAGGAATCGGTGTTTAGCGGTTGCAGGGATGAAGATCGGTGGCCTAGCCAGCTCTATCCCCCAGCCCTGCTTGATTCTGGAAAATGGCTGCGATTGCTCCCCTCTTGTTCGCTGCTCGCAGCTCCTAACTTTGTTGTCTTTCTGCTCTTCCTCCCTGCAGGGTAGTCCAGATGCAGCGGTACCTCCAGCGGATGCCATGACACAGACGTTCCCAGCTCAGTACCCTCCGCCGCCACCCCAGGCCCGGCTGCCTCCACAGTACCATCTCCACAGCACCCCTTCAGAGTACCCAAGCTCAACAGCGCCAGATCACAGCCTTCGTATCTTCCCCGAACAGGGAACGGCTGCGCCAGAGCCCCTGCCCTTGCCCCCACCGCCTGCGGTAAGTGATGGCCGAAGGTCTGGCTGGCTTCGCTTGGGCAAATGGATGGGGAATTGTGGGCTGTTTGGGGGTACTTTTATTTCGAGGGGTGTGCTGTGGGTGCCACGCATCGTAACGGCCCTGATTCCATTTGCAGCATTCCTCCAAAATGGTTCAGGAGCTGGTTCACGGATTTGGAAACACCCCCCCCCCCCAAAAAAAAATTGTTATAGGAAAAAACCCTGAATGCAAGAAAGAGCTGCATTTCGCTTCCATCTCTTCCTTCCTGCCTTGCACCCCAACAGAAGCTGTGTAGGGCAGGCCTGATTTTTCTCCAGGAGCCTCAGCTCCAGGGTTCTCTGGGAAAAGTGACATCTCTTGGGGGTTTGGTGTTTGGCAGGTGGATTTTCTGAAAGCAGAGGGGGATCTTGGGATTTTAGAATGAGAGTAGACTAAAGATGGGTGTGTGTTGGGCTTGCAGGACTTCACGTGGTCATGGTTCACCACGGGGGCTGCCTTTAGCCCTTTGGGTTCTCGGGATTGAGCCCTGACACCTGTGAAGCAATAAAGAACATCATCTCCACCCCATGTGCAGGGAGTGGCGTGTTTTTCCACCCTCGCGCCATGAAGCAAACCATTACCAACTCCTACATGTGAAAAGTTAGAGGCCCCCAAATCTTGGAACAAACAAGGAAAAGTGCCTCTGAGCATATGTAGAATGTGCTTTTGGTCAACTACTAAACAACTGCTGCTTGTTGACAGCACACACAGAGAGAGGTGGGGGGAGAGAGATTCAGATTCATGGGACCTAATAATTATCCCCCACCCCGAAATAACCGCTGCCCTTTCCTCCTTTACCTACACCAGGCATCTCCAAACTTGGCCCTCCAGATGTTTTGGGACTACAACTCCCATCATCCCTAGCTAACAGGACCAGTGGTCAGGGATGATGGGAATTGTAGTCCCAAAACATTGGGAGGGCCGAGTTTGGGGGTGCCTGACCCTTCACTATTGGAAAAAACTAGTTCCTATCAAGACTCTACCTATGATCCTTTCCGAACCCATTTTAGTAGCTCCTTGTAGATCTGCTTTCCCTGGGTTTCTGTTGTAGCCATTCCCTTTACCATCTTGTAAGTGCTCAATTTTTACTCCTCCCTCATGGCTGCATTGTGCCTGAGCACAGTACCAGTAAATGGTTGGCTGAGGTTTGAGGTGACCTAGGCACAATGTCTTCTGCTGAGCCCCCTGTTATGTCGGTTGGCCCTGATGGTCTTATCTGATATTGGCAGCCGCCGCCAGGTGGTTTGGAGCTGCCATTTTACATTTCCCATGATGCCCCTGATGTAGCACCATTCCAAGACATGGAGGGAAATTAAAAATGGCAGCTCCAAGTCATTTGGGGGTGTGTGTGTGGGTGGCCCTGGGCAGGTATTAGTTCAGCTAATTGCTGCCTATGTCCTGATGTTGGGTCTAAATGCCAGGGAGTTGCTTCTTCCCCTCCAGATACTCTGGAGGAGCTTCTTCCTGAAATAACAACATGTCTTTTAGAGAAATCATGTGATGTAACATAGCTCTCCCACTGGAATTTCACCAAGTTAGACTTCTGAGGAAGGACAAGATTAGCGTGAGGAAGAGAGACCAATGGATATTCTTCTTCTTTTTTGTAGACCAGAAACTTTTTCAAAAAAAAAAAAAGCACTTGCACTCAGAGATGCAGACACAGTCGTCCCTTCCTCTAGATAACAATCTGAGGTGATCATAGGGCCTAGAGACATGGAATCTCTACGGATGGATTCCATTTCTTTTCATGGCAATCTGTGCTGCAGGCCAAGGGCATCATTTCCTTTCTCTGCCCCCAGTTGCTGAATCACACCAAGCCTCATTGGTTTCTTACCTGTGCATACATTTAGGATGAAAGTAATCAAATTCTGAATGTGGGGAGTTTCTTCATGGAGAGGTGTGTCATGGAGTAAGATCCTTCTGACATGGCAGAAACTCCCGAGTTTCTGTTTTCAGTTGCGCCGTGTTGAACCTCCCCAAGATGTTTCACTAGTCTTGCCTAAACTCTCTCTCTCTCGCTTCTCTCGAAATCACCCAGATGCCTTAGCCAAGCAGGAAACACCATATTCACAGCAATCTGAGGTCAAATATGGTAGCAATTTTTACTGTGGTAGGAGAAACAGGAGTATTATTCAGCTGGGTACACAACATACCTGCCAAGTTCCTCTCTGAAAAATAAGGGACCGGACCGAAAGTAGCATGCTGGAAGTAGCGTGGTGGCCATTTTGGAACTGGGCGGAGCATACTCAGAAGTGACTTTTGATGCTGCTGTGCCCAGTTCCAAAATGGCCACCACACCAGAAGTCGCACTGCAGCCATTTTGGAACTGAGCAGAGCAGCATCAAAAGTCGCTTCTGAGCATGCTCCGCCCAGTTCCAAAATGGCCACCGCGCCAGAATAAACCGGGGGGAAACAAAAAAATCCGTTTTTTCGGCTGGGGACAGCTGGAAAAACGGGGGTTTCCTGGGGAAAACGGGAGGCTTGGCAGCTATGGTACACAACCATACATTCAAAGCACCTGCCCAAAGATTCTTGGGAACAGTAGTTTACCCATCACAGAGCTACAACTCGCAGAACCATTAGTGAACTACAGTTCCCAGGATTCTTTGTGGAGAGGGGAAAATTGTGTATGGTGTGTGAGAGGAGATCATGGCTGATGTGCCACACAGAACCAAGCCAGCGTTTGGCATAGCGTGCCTCCGAACCTGAACTCGTGGTTTGGCTCTCTCCAGACTAACCCCAAATTGTAACCAGGTTTGTAGAGAAAAGAACAGATCTAGTATAAATCGCACCCACACCATTCCTTCAAATCACTCTTATACCACTTTAACGGTCATGACGCCCCCCCCCCCAAAAAAAGTATAATGGGAACTGCAGTTTGTCAAGTGAGCTGAGAGTTAACAAACTACAGTTCCCATTATCCTTTGTGGGGGAGCCATGACTGGGAGTATAACAGGGTCTGAGGGTAGTTGAACGCTGTTCAGATGTGGTGGGGAAGAGGGCACACGGCACAACTGTTTCATATTAGAGTTACAGGTAGGTAGCCGTGTTGGTCTGAGTCGAAACAAAATAAAAAAATTCCTTCAGTAGCACCTTAAAGACCAACTAAGTTTTTATTTTTTTATTTTTTATTTTGGTATGAGCTTTCGTGTGCATGCACACTTCTGATGAAATAAAAACTTAGTTGGTCTTTAAGGTGCTACTGAAGGAATTTTTATATTTTGTTTCATATTATGTGAGCTCTCATGCTTGGTGCCCACACATAGCAGAATGATGGAATGGCAGAGTCCTTAGGCGATAGAATGGACTGTACCACATAGGTTTATGGGGAAGGTGGGCAGAGGGGAGAGGAAAACCTACCTTTTTTAAAAAAACAAAATGCCTACCTGTGAGTAGGATATTAGCACTGTTAAAAGTTGCCGGGTTTAGAACCTTTCTTTTCTCTCCAATGTGCTAGGTTTCATATTTGCATGGATTCCTTTTTAATAAAAGAGAGCACTCCAAAATCACACACACACACACACACACACACACGCAGTCTGAATTAGTATGGTCCACTTTGGCACCTCAGGATTACGTCACCTTCTTCTGCTGCATGTGTCGACCCGGCCTTACCGCTCATGCAGAAAGCGAGTCACGCGGGCAGGACATTGTTGCGGAAGGTATCAGATTTGAACAACTCCTGCTCCGAAGGAAGCAGGGTGAGACCCACTTCTCCCATCATATGCATTATGCATTAGATGGATCTGCATTAGATGGATCATATGCATTAGATGGATCTGCCCCTCCCCCCCTTCAGGGCAATGGCTTCCTCCCTCCTCTCGCCTGAGCCAGTGACCCTCGAGGAGATGGCCATATTGGGTAACACTTTTTTTCGCCGGCCAGGACAGCTGCGCCGCACCCCCTATCAGATTCCCTGTTCTCTCTCTCCTTCCCCCCCCCCCTCAAACTTTCACCATCTTTGCTGGCAGCTGTTTTATCTCCACATGGGAGACAAGTGGTGTTTTGCTGATAGCCTCATCTCAAGGACACTGTGCCCTCCGAGAGATTGTAAACAGAGAGGGCTCGAGACAATTTGGTGCCCGAGACAAAAATAATAATAAATCTTGATGGATTCCCTTTGCATTCCCTGGTGGTGGCAATAGTAGTAGTAGCAGCTCTTATTGACCACCACCCCCACTACCAATCGTCTAAAGTTTAGCTTCCAAACTGACAGTTTGGCTACCCCAAAATCCACCACATGAGGCAAACCTTATAGTAGGGCTGGACTAACAAATGAAGTCCCAGTGCCCTCCCCCTCAGAGTCCTGTGCCATCGCCCCCTGCCTTCGCCCCCAATAAAGTTGCCATCTGTCTAGAATTTTTAACTGGTCTCTAAACAACTGCATAAGCTGCAGAAGTCAACAGGTGGAGTTTTTCCAGGGCCAAAAAAACACCATCACCTGCTGATTCCTGCAAACCAAACTGTTGTTTAGGGAGCAGCTGCTGGGTTCAATATATTGGCAGCCCTACTTGTCAATCCAGGGTCTGGCTGTTCCATGTCCAGGCAAACCCTGATCTTTGGTTCTCTCGTGCAACCTAGATTACAAATTATCCCACAAGATCTAATCCTGCTTGGCTATCTGCCTCCAGCTTCCCTCCTCGGCCACAGTTAGGGTTGACACCTTTCCCCCCCTATAGCCCTGCTCCTCCGCCTTTAATGCCAGCAACCAGCAGCTAAAGCCTGCATGTTCTTTGTTACCTCCTAACGCCTGAACATCAAATCAGAGCACAACATAAAAGCCGGTGGTGGTAATAATAATAATCATCATCATAATCATAATCAGTGCTTTTTCCCCTGGGAGTACACAGGGATATGCATACCCCTAAACATTTTGCGAATCTAAGTTCAAGGGTCAGAGTTTCAGTATGAGTAGGAAAATGAGAGTACCCCTAAACATTTGTTTTTGGGGGGAAAGCACTGATAATAATAAGAATTAATGGCTGCTTTGGTCTTCAGCCTGACCATACTTGCCTTTCGAAGGAGTCCTTAGAACAGGCATCCCCAACCTGCGGCCTTCCAGGTGTTTTGGCCTACAACTCCCATGATCCCTAGCTAACAGGACCTGTGGTGAGGGATGATGGGAATTGTAGTCCAAAACATCTGGAGGGCCGAAGGTTGGGGATGCCTGCCTTAGAAAGTATTTTGTTATCTGATGTTGAATTATAATGTTCAATTTCACATTTCTTACTGTGCCCAGCTCTGGTGTGTTACAACCCCATGTATGTGTTTTGTAGCTCACCTTACTTCAATTGCAGGCGCTTCCTCTCTTCCACTGCCAGGGTGGGCAACCCAGAGGCTAAATTGGAGGAATGGGGAGCTTTTTTTTTTTTGAGCTCATTCCCTAGTGGAAAGCCTTCCGGAGTGGGGGGCACAAGAGGGAGATAGGTGGTGCCAGAAGCAAAAGTGGGTGGAGCCAAGACTGTGGGTCTTACCTTTGGCAGTGTGATTCATTCTGTCTATGCCAGTATTTCCCAAAGTGGGTAATAATGCGGCAGCCAGACTGGTGACTGGGAGTGGCCGCCGAGACCATATAATACCTGAAAGACCTTCATTGGCTCCCAATACGTTTCCAAGCACAATTCAAAGTGTTGGTGTTGACCTTTAAAGCCCCAAACAGCCTTGGCCCAGTATACCTGAAGGAGCATCTCCACCCCCATTGTTCAGCCCGGACACAGAGGTCCAGCTCCGAGGGTCTTCTGGCAGTTCCCTCACTGCGAGAACCACACAGAGGTCCTTCTCGGTGGTGGCCCCTGCCCTGTGGAATGCCCTCCCATCAGATGTCAAGGAAATAAACAACTATCTGACTTTTAGAAGACATCTGTTTAGGGAAGTTTTTAATGTTTGATCGTGTTTTTAACTATTATTATTTTAATTATTATTATGCCCCCTGGGAGGTGTTGGAACCATCCGGGAGCATTGAATAAAAATATAGGGGTGGTGGAAGCATAAAGAGAAGAAAATTTGAAAAAAAAATTATGTTCGTATATGTTTCATTTGTTGTGTAATGACGCTTACCGCCAGGTCGGGCGCCGTTGTGGGACAATGACAGTGTCTTCCCTGGATCCGATGCTTGTGCTGGAGTCAAGGGGTTTTCAATTTCAAGCCTCAAGGTGTCTTACTTACAAAACATTTTCTTTACTATGTTGCAGGACGTAGATAGAAATACAGATACCTAAAAGAACGCAAATTTGTCACTGCGACTTTCTGCTTGCTCGCTTAAAGAAGCTGCATTTTAAGAGGGGGTGTTGAGTAGTGGGGTCCCCCCCCTCAAAAAGGGGCAGGGGTGGCAGGCCAGATAAGTTTGGGAGCCTCTGGTCTATGCAAAAGTCAAAGCGGTGTCTGTACACCTGTCTCTCCAACCCTCACCCTGCCAAGCAAGAGGAAGCCTCGCTGTTCCAGGACGGCCCAAAAGTACTTGAGAATGTGGAACGGGGCAGATGAACCATGTGGCCTGGGGAGGGAAAGTGTTGTTTGGGAGGGGCGTGGCCTGGGGAGATCCCCATGGGTCAAACAGAGAGGCTGCTGCGACCACTACCCTGTGGGCCTGAGGTTCCCCAGCCCTGCTTTAATGTCTGTACGTGTCTCTCTTCTCTCCCCCCCCCTCCCCTCCCTTCTCTCTCTCTCCCTCTGCTGGAAAGCCTTTGCTAAGTGCCAACTGCCAAAGGATTCCTGCTCTGTAGCAATTCCTACCTCCCCCCACTCAGTGACTGTGTCTTTTCCCGGACTAGGGCCTTTTCCTGGGGGTGTTAACAGCGACGGTTCGTGGACCTCTCCCATCAAGCTCAGGTTTTTGTCCCAGGCATCTTGGACCATCCATCACAATTCTCTTGTTCTACTCTCATTAATACATGAATAGTTAACCTCTTTACTCACTGTGCAACTGCACCTGCCTGTCTTCTCAGCCTGACACCTTCCCCGCCCCTACCTACCACTCCTGCGCATTTGATCCTTCCAGCCAAAATCGGGGAGGTTTTAATCCCTGTTGAACTTGTCTTTATGAGCAAAGAGTCTGCCTAGCATTTGATGGATGCATCCAGCTTTGGGGGGAGGGGGCAGGGAGTTGTGGAGTGTATTGCCAGGGTGGGGGGGATGGCAGGGGTTTTTTGGGGGGGAGGAAGAAGCGGCGGAAGGCAAAGGAGAACTGGTGGGTACTGCCTGGCGGGTTGTTTTTGCATTTGTGAGTGGCCGGAATCGCGTGTCTTGTTTTTTACTCGCAACATGAGGGTGCTCCTTGCTGTGGGTGTGGCATGCTCAGAGGCCAGCGCACTGCCGGCACAGCCTGTAAGCATGCCCACACAGAGCGGGCGTATTGTAGAGCTCTCCACAGGTATCACTGTTTATTTCGGAAGTGCTGTTGTTGTAGCTCAGAGGCATGCAGGTGGTCTTGGGTTCGGTTCCCGACATTGCCAAGCAGCACAGAGAGAGACTCCTTCTTGAAACCCTGGAGAGCTGCTTGCTGCCGATCAGGGTAGACATAACTGAGCTAGATACACCAAAGGGTCGCCACTCAGATTAAGGCTTCTTGTCCCTAAAATGGAATATCTGCATGTGTACAGGCTGAGGGTGCGGATCATTACCAGCAGAGACTCATAACTTTCACTGGGGCGGAGGGGGAGGAGATAGCAGTGGGTCAGAGCAAGACACGCACTTTAGCAAAAATGGTCCATCTTGTCTCAGAGACCAGTTGCTTTGAAAACAAAGGGAGAGTTCAGCCACAGAAGTGTGTGTCTGGGGGGGGGGGGGCTCAGAGGAATCTTTATCTGAGCCCAGCTCCCTCATCACCATTGATTCCCAGGGACTGTGCTCGAATGAAACTTTCCTGAGCACCACCAAGCTGGAAAGGCAGCTTGTGAGAGGCATTTCCTTAGTAGAGAGAAATGGAGGGGAGGGGAAAGTAGCCTCTCCTCAGCACTGTTTCTCCACTCAAATGCATAGATAGATAGATAGATAGATAGATAGATAGATAGATAGATAGATAGATAGATAGATAGATACCGTATAAAGGGACTCTGTTGATATACCAAAGGTATAGGTAAGGGTTGGGTGGAGGCTAAGTTATGTGCCCCTCACGTTATTCCAATGCATTGGGGGGTGTCACCTATACCCCTTTCCTAAGTCTGGACTGTACCATTGTAGATGGCAGCTAAGAGCTCACATGATGGAATGCTTATGAAAACCCAACAAATCACCACACGTAGGAAGTTAGATGTTACGAAGAAGGATCCTAGCCTTCCTCCCCCCCCCCCGGACAGGCTAGTTTTCTTTGAGCATGAATGCATTGCTCTTAATGTGCAAGATTGCATGTGGGAGCTTCCCATCATGTGCCGTTGACATGGCAGTCCAGACACAGTTCACGGCCTTATCTGCCGTTTCTAAGAACAAAGCCACAGAGCCAGGCTCCTTTGGCGATTAGACTGTCATGTGGCAGCGGGTCATCAACTGAGCTTCGTAAACAGTGAGACTTCGTGCTCCACAAAGCCTGTTTGGACATTCCTGCCTTCCTTGTCGCCGCAAGGAGGTGCTAGGTGTTAGCACATGCCACAGAGAGCGCCTTCCCCCCTCTTTGCCAGGCTGTAGCAGGAATTTCAAAGACAAGTTCAACTCTGTCCCCCTGCCGGATTAATTGCTTCTCTCAGGCTCTTCTCTCCCCCCCCCACCCTTTGGCACTTAAAAGACATTGCAAGAGAGGCTGCCCACACCTCGACCGTGGCCTTGGAATGTTGCATCGTGGTGATTGCATCGTGAGTCGAGGGGGACCATCTGCATGGAGAAGAGGGGGTGGTGGTGTCCGGTTTGGGGTGGTTCTCTGTGTCCCCCAATCTTCTCCACAAGGTTTCTGTGAATCGTGCCCTCTCTCACCTGGCCCTGCTTCTTCTCTCCACTAATGTCCTTCTGTGTGCTGGTTTGTGTCCGTCCACTCCATTAACCCGAGTCAGAATGTTTTGCTGATGCATTGGGACATCTTTTTCTCTCTCTGGTTGACCGGGAAAAGGTTGGGAAGAAGGAGGTTGGCCCCATCTTCCCTGCGAAAGAGAGTGGATCTGATTTTGGGGGGTGGGATTGGGTGGGAAACAAGGAGGGAATCTGGCCCCTCTCTCTTCTGAACTTCCATGCCAACGGAGAAGATAAGCAAAAAGGGCCAAATGAATTTGTGGAATTAGCAATTGTATGAGTTGTTCAAGAGTAAACATAGCAGATGGGGGAGCCCAGTCTTGAGCAGAATTCTTTTTTTAAAAAAACATTATTCATTTTATAAGAAACAAAATACAACACAAGCAAAACAAACAAACATACAAAACGTATACAAACATTTCTTTTATAAACCTATTTTTCATTAACATCGTCAGATGACTTCCTTCGACCCCTTCCTTCTGAATTTCATTATAATACATCTTTAGCAGTTTATTCACCATTATTTAATAATCAGCTATTAATTTAATTATTCCATTACTTATTAACTTTTTACTTAACTTCTATATTTACTAACTCTACATTCAAATCCTAATTTTTACGCTTATAGCCTATATTATCTTCACTAGGGAATATAATCAGTCTTGAGCAGAATTCTGGCAGGGAAGCTTCAGGTCACTGCAGACCAGAAATGGATTCTGCCCTTTCTCACTTGCTATTCACACAATTGCAAAATGTGTGACAGGTGTCATGTTGAGTTGGCCTCCCAGTTTCACATGAATCCTTCTGCAGATAAATATTGCAGCTCTTGCTGGACAGCACCACTTTAGGTTTCAAGGGCAAAGGAGTCCATGACTGACGTCCCCCCTCCATTTAAGAAAATTTATCTGCATATGTGGTGCTGGCATGCCAGGCAGAAAAGCAGGCCAAAAAAGCTTCTCTTTGATCTGCTTTTTTCCAAGGGGAGTAAGTCCAGTTCTTCTTTTTAAACTATCTGAGAGAACCACCATACATCTAAGGAGCTTCCACGTAAAACCGGAAATGGTGCTGTCCCAGGAAGACTGCACCATTATTTTGGTTATGTATTCATCTACTACTGCCTTTTATATACTGCCTTTCTGCTAAAGCACTCGAGGTGGTTCCTGTTTTGAAATAATGGTATACAAGGTAATAGACAAACAGTACAAAAGGAAAAGAGGAACGGGGAAGGAAGCAGTAAATAAGTCAATTTGGGGATTTCGTAGTCTCTCACGATTTCTCTCTACAAGCAGATTGACCCTTGCTTTGTCTAAAGCAACCTTTCCCAAGTTTGGTGCCCTCCTAATGCTTTGAGCTACAGCTTCCATCAGCTTCAGCCGGCATGGCCCAATGGTCAAGGATGATAGGACTCTGAACCCATTACACATCTCCTTGGCCACTGTGAGAGCAGAATGCTGGACTAGACGGGCCTTTGGTCTGATCCAGAAATGGTCCTCCTTATGTTCTGGCTGGTCAGAAGAATGGATCGTACTAAAGCTAGTCTGACTCAATGTGAGGCAGCTTCAGACGCTCAACATTGGGATGATGCTAGTTGCTGGCATCTGATGTATTAGACACCACTTTCATGACACACATATATACACAGGCCTTGCTTTCTCCTGTACAAAGATCAGAGCAACAAAGTAAACTTGCTACGGAGATGCTGCTGAATATTCACCCCACCCCATTGTACCCAATTTCCCCCCATCCTCTCACCCCATCTTGGCAACAGTTAAGACTCCATAGACTGACGTTACCACGCTGTGAGTCTCTGTACATCCTCAAGACCACTTGCACATGAACTGGAGAATGCCCATTGTTGGAACTTGCCCAGCTCTGACCACCTTGTTCTGCCCATGGCATGACTTGGGAATGTTATGCTACACGCCCTCTGTGCAGGTGTTGCAAGGGGAGGGTTGCCTCAGTGGTGTTTGTGATCCTGCTTCTTTTCCTCCTCGCCCCACCCCTTCCCACAGCAGCCGGAAGAAGCCCCTGCGCCTGAGCTGTCTCCCGAGGCAGAGGAAGCAGAAAGCAGTGAGAACAAGGCCCAGCCCAAACGCCTGCATGTGTCAAACATCCCCTTCCGCTTCCGCGACCCAGACCTGCGGCAGATGTTTGGGGTGAGTCTTTCCATTTCCCTGCTTCCCTCCAACCTGCGTCATGTCGTGTGATGCTTTTTGTACGCAGTGATCTTTAATTCATCCTCCTTGTGGGTCTCTAGAGTAGGGAAAGTTCAAGGCTTGGTCTGGAGTGGGTGTGTAAGAAGAGAAGAAGAAGAGTTTGCATTTGATATCCCTCTTTATCACTACCTGAAGGAGTCTCAAAAGCGGCTAACGTTCTCCTTTCCCTTCCTCCCCCACAACAAACACTCTGTGAGGTGAGTGGGGCTGAGAGACTTCAAAGAAGTGTGACTAGCTCAAGGTCACCCAGCAGCTACATGTGGAGGAGCGGAGACGCGAACCCAGTTCACCAGATTACGAGTCTACCGCTCTTAACCACTACACCACACTGGTTGTAAGGACTCTTCAGCATCAATGGGCCGAATGCTGTGGAGCCAACCCCAGCATTTTGCTGGATTCGGAGGTCTGGGGGTGGCATGGTCATATTGCAGGGGTGGCTGAATCCAGTGGCATAGTGTGGAGGGGCCACAGGGTGCAAAATTGTTAGAGGCACAAAATTTCAACACCCGGTGCTGCCTCAGTACAGTTGCATGCTTCCGTTGCTGGGCTCTGTTGAAACCGGCTTCTCCATGTGCACCAGGAAGTGACCTCTCCAGACAATAGAACAACTCTTCTTTTCTTATCTCTGCAGTTGTGCTCTCCAGGGCAATGTGGATGCCGTTAGGCAGTTGAATGCGAAGGCGTAGTCTGCTTTCCACCCTCCCCTGTGTGGCTTTGGGCACTGGCAACCCATGCTATGCCACTGGCTCAATATGTAGCCCTCTAGATACTGTTAGACTCCGACTCCCACCAGTCCCGGCTGCATGGCCAATGGCCAAGGGTGATGTGAGTTGTAGTCCAACAAAATAGGGAAAGCCACAGGCTCTCCACAGGGTTGCCACATGGAATGCATAAGGAGATGCAGGTGCCATATTTCTGACTTGGAATGCTCAGGGATAAGTTGTGTATGCAGCCATGCCGGAGGATGGGTGAGTTGTAGGGAAAGCACTAAGTTTTGTATTAGACACTGTCATAAATTCGTTACACATGGTTTCTAGGGCCACAGGCTGTGTATTATCTATGTCAACAACTGACTTTCCCCCTTTTCCCCCTAGCAATTTGGAAAGATTCTGGACGTGGAGATCATCTTTAACGAGCGTGGCTCCAAGGTATGGAAATGCTAGCTGCATAGAAGGGGGTGGAGAGGTGTGTGGACAAGAAAGTCTGGGTCTGCTGGGCAAAGCTGAACAATTTCTATGCCAGGGATGGGAAACCTCTGCTTCTCCAAACATTGCTGGCCCATAAATCCCATTGTTTCTGGCCACTGACCTTGCTGATGGGAGTTGAAGTCCAACAGCATCTTGAGGGCCACAGCTTCTCCCCATCCCTAGTTGATGGTCTCATAACCGCACTATAAAGTGCAGGATTTGATGTTGTCCAAGCAGCCAACTTGGTGCCTATGGGAAGCCCATAAGCAAAGCTAGAATGTGATAGCACATTGTGTTGCCCTCTCCCCATTAGCAACTGGTATCTAGTAGCATGCTGCCTCTGAACATGGAGGCTCCATATACCCCCTATGGCAGAGGAGCCATTGATAGCCTACTCCTCCACATTTTCCCCCCCCCCCCTAATCTCCCTTTAAAGCAGTGTTTCTCAAACTCCTTCTGTCCGCCATCTGGACGAGCAAGAGGTGTTAACAGAATCCAAGAACACATTCCAGCCAGGCAAAAACACTCAAGGGGAGAGGACAAAGCAGGGTGGGTAAGGGGTGTGCAGCCTAGAATCTCAAGGGCCAGGTAGATTATGAGAATCGTCTCCTTTTTTCCAAATTAATTTTTATTTGGTTTTACAAATTAAAATTAACATTCAAAATCACAAATAAAAACAAATACACAAGATTCTCCTGAGTCCTTGGACTTACCTCCACCCCTCCCTGGGTTCCGTACTTATCCTTTTCTACTGCATATTTTAAGTCACTCTAATTATTTGATTGTCCATTACAGGCGTAGGCAAACTCCGGCTCTCCAGATGTTTGGGACTACAGGTCCCATCATCCCTAGATAACAGGACCGGTGGTCAGGTATGATGGGAATTGTAACCCCAAACATCTGGAGGGCCGGAGGTTGTCTATGCCTGGTCCATTATATCCAAAGTCCTTGTTACATGACAAGTGTTATTAGAGTCCTGCTAATGAATTCAACTGCTTACAGTGGTCTTCCAAATACGAAATAAATCTCCCTCGTTCTTTGTTAAAATTTTGATCTTCCTGGTTTCTGATTTCCCCGGTCATTTTTGCCATCTCTGCATAATCCATCAACTTGGTCTGCCATTCCACTCTGGTCGGGACCTTCCCATCTCTGGGCTAAAAAGCATCCTGGCAGGATACTTACCTGGCAGGGGAGACGCCATGATCATGAAGAATCTTCTCTCTTAGGGCTTTGGCTTTGTCACCTTTGAGAACAGTCAGGATGCCGACCGGGCGCGGGAGAAGCTGAACAGCAGCATTGTGGAAGGGAGGAAGATTGAGGTAAGCATTTACTGTGTCCTCAGCATAAACACCTGTGTGCATTTCAGGACCCATATGCTATGAGCTCTTGCCTGGGAGCTTAAGCTGTTGGAAGGGGAAGATGCTCAGTCCCTTAAAAAAAAAAAGCGGTCCCTTGATCAATGAATACCATATATGCTAATACTGAACTAAATTTTCCAAGCGCTAGTCCTTGTACCATCCACATACAAAAAGGGAAATATCGGTGGGGTTTTTGCAGAGGTATATATATATATATACAGTAGTGCCTCACTAGACGAATTTAATTCATTCCACGGGTCTTTTCTTATAACGAAAAATTCGTTTAGCGAATCCCATTGGAATGCATTGAATTTTTTTTCCCCATAGGAACGCATTAATTGAATTTCAATGCATTCCTATGGGAAACCGTGATTCGCTAGACGAATTTTTCATAAAACGAATTTGTCTAGCGAGGCAACCTCCACTCGAAAAATCCTTTCGTTAAGCGGAAATTTCGTTAAGCAGGGCATTCGTTAAGCGAGGCACCACTGTATATAAAAACTTCCGGAGAATCCCCCACAGCCTTGGTTTTAAAAACAATTTTTTTAAAAACCCCTATCTTTAGTACTTGTTGTTTTGTTGTGTAGTGTTTTTAATGTTATTTTAGTCGAGTTTATTCAAACTGCCTTGGGACTCATGCGCAGTGCTGGATTTACATATAAGCTAAACAAGTTGTAGCTTAGGGCCCCACTCTCTTGCCCCCCCAAAAAAAAAGTAAAGAAAAAAACCCTGGATGTACATTTCCAAAATATAAGATAAAAAACGAATAAAATAAAGTCTACATACGGCAACAGTGATGTAAGTAATGGGCCTCGCCTTCTAGCCTGCTCCCTAAAATATCACTGGTTTGCTCATTTCTATATATAGAGTGCCTACATTTTTCATGTGCAAATGGCTTTAGATACATATTAGGTCCATAAATTACCATATAGCATATATTCAACATAAAAAAACAGTGACAATTTGTTGTTGGCAAAGGACAGCTGGATATATAAAGGACGCCATTACCTATAGTAGCTTAGGGCCTTATCAAACCTAAATCCGGCCCTGCTCTTCTCATTTGCCCACCAGGCAGGATCTTGTATAACTACGTGTGAATGCACATATGTGCACATGTGAGGAATAGCTGGGGTGCTCAGATATTGGACAAGCCTTACCTGCCTGAATCCCATCTTCTGCACAATTATAAAAGGTGCAGAATCACTGTCCTCACTTGCCTTTGGGCGTGCCAGGAACACCACACAGGCACAAATAGGCCCAGTATTGAATAAATATGAATCCCCCTTAATTCAAGCCCCTTAAGAGCAGGCATCCCCAAACTGCGGCCCTCCAGATGTTTTGGCCTACAACTCCCATGATCCCTAGCTAACAGGACCAGTGGTCGGGGAAGATGGGAATTGTAGTCCAAAACATCTGGAGGGCCGAAGTTTAGGGATGCCTGCCTTAAGAGCCTTGTCAAAATCATTTACTGGTCCCACTTCTTTGGAGGAAAAAAGAAAAAGCTAACAACAACTTGTTATGCATGTGGCCTCACTTCCTGCTTCCTTCTCTGATCCAGGTCAACAACGCCACAGCCCGTTTAGTCACCAAGAAACCACCGGCAGCACCAGTGGTGAATGGTATGTAGAAGCTGGAATAAAAATAGGAACCATATATTTGGTTTATTATTCACTTGTCACATAGTAATTCTCCAAGCAGATTACCTATTTTAAAGAGCATTTCAAAAACAAAAAAACCCACCAAGTACTATACAATAATCAAAATGTGGGATGCGGGTGCCGCTGTGGTCTAAACCACAGAGCCTCTTGGGTTTGCCGAACAGAAGGTTGGTGGTTCGAATCCGCACAACGCGGTGAGCTCCTATTGCTCTGTCCCAGCTCCTGCCAACCTAGCAGTTCGAAAGCACACCAGTGCAAGTAGATAAATAGGTACCACTGCGACGGGAAGGTAAACTGAGTTTCCGTGTGCTCTGGCTTCCGTTGTTCCGTTGCACCAGAAGCGTTTTAGTCATTCTGGCCACATGACCCGGAAAGCTGTCTGTGGACAAACGCTGGCTCCCTCGGCCTGAAAGCGAGATGAGCGCCGCAACCCCATAGTCGCCTTTGACTGGACTTAACTGTCCAGGGGTCCTTTTACCTTTTACCTTTACAATCAAATTACAGACCCAATAAAACAGCAGCAAAAAACATATAACTTGTAAACAGCAAAATCATCATAATTGGTTCATTAAGGGTAGGGGCAAGACTACCTGGAGATAGATCGGGAAATAGTAATGAAGATTGGGCAAGTTTCTCCTCTGACGCTTTCCTTGTTTGTCTGTGTCCATTTAGGATGGAAAATCAATCCTATGGTTGGCGCTGTCTATGCCCCTGACTTGTACACAGGTAACTCCCCACCTCTTTGCGATTACGTTCCCCTCCTAAACTTCCACCGAGTTCCACATTTCTGCCTTCTTTTCTCAACCCTCACTCACCACGTATCGAAGACCCCAATTCCTGTACGCATTTATTTAGGGCATTTGCTTGGAATCAAGTAAGTTCTACTTTTTATGATCCCAGTTACTAACAATCCCACACTGGACTGGCCCTTCCATGACTTAGAATGAGATTTCTGTGATCATTAGAAAGCAATACTAAAACAGTCAAATGTATAATAATAGTGTCAGATGTATGCACCATTTGCCTCAGACTCAAAAAATTTGTGGGCTGGGCTCTGTGCCTGTTCATTGGACTTGTCTAGTACCAAACCAAAATACAAGGGTTAGCATTTCTGCCTCTGGAATTTTGTCATTCCATCACCAAAGCGACTCCTCAATTTGAGACTCAAGGGGCTGAAGAGCTGAGAGTTGTTTGGCTCTTCCATCCTGCTTTGTGCGCAGTGCTTCGCTGCTGTTTATTGTACCTCTGGGGAGGCTTCCCAGCTGAGTTGAAGCAGTCTGTGTTTTCAAGCTGACAGAGGTCCAGCTGGGTTTGGTCTTTTTTTTGAACGTGTATGTGTATAATTTCCTAATGCCTCAGGAGTATCAAGACTAGCATTCCTGAGGAGTCTCTCAGCTAGGGATGTGGGGAAATCTCATTGAAAACAGGAACATCCATTGCCGCAGTTCGCATGTTCGTGCCAGTAAGGCACTAAAACCATGGAAGCGGAATGCAACAATTCTTGGCTATCTTTTTTTCTTTATAGTCTGCAAACATTATGCAAACATCAGTGTTTTTGACGTTCTCTTTTCATCGAAATCAGCTATAATAATAATAATAATAATAATAATAATAATAATAATAATAATTTATTATTTATACCCCGCCCATCTGGCTGGGTTTCCCCAGCCACTCTGGGCGGCTTCCAACAGAAAAATAAAACACAATAGTCTATTAAACATTAAAAGCCTCCCTGAACAGGGCTGCCTTCAGATGTCTTCTAAAAGTCTGGTAGTTGTTTTCCTCTTTGACATCTGTTGGGAGGGCGTTCCACAGGGCAGGCGCCACCACCGAGAAGGCCCTCTGCCTAGTTCCCTGCAACTTGGCTTCTCGCAATGATGGAACCGCCAGAAGGCCCTCGGAGCTGGACCTCAGTGTCCGGGCAGAATGATGGAGGTGGAGACGCTCCTTCAGGTATACTGGACCGAGGCCGTTTAGGGCTTTAAAGGTCAGCACCAACACTTTGAATTGTGCTTGGAAACGTACTGGGAGCCAATGTAGATCTTTCAAGACCGGTGTTATGTGGTCTCGGCGGCCACTCCCAGTCACCAGTCTAGCTGCCGCATTCTGGATTAGTAGTAGTTTCCGAGCCACCTTCAAGGGTAGCCCCACGTAGAGCGCATTGCAGTAGTCCAAGCGGGAGATAACTAGAGCATGCACCACTCTTGCTAGACAGTCTGCAGGCAGGTAGGGTCTGAGCCTGCGTACCAGATGGAGCTGATAGACAGCTGCCCTGGACACAGAATTGATCTGTGCCTCCATGGACAGCTGTGAGTCCAAAATGACTCCCAGGCTGCGCATCTGGTCCTTCAGGGGCACAGTTACCCCATTCAGAACCAGGGAATCCTCCACACCTGCCCGCCTCCTGTCCCCCACGAACAGTACTTCTGTCTTGTCAGCTACTTAATTCATTGTGCTAGTTTCAGCCACAGTGGAGAACGAGGGAATTGTTGGAAGAAGCTGAACCGCAGAGGAAGAGAAACAGCCTCGATTGTGGCGAAAACAGGATGGGACAGAAATGGTTGCCTCCTTACATCTTTAGATCCAACCCTGGCTGAAAATCTCAGTCATGGCTGAAATTCTTTGGTGGCTTCTCAGAATCCTGTTCCAGGGCTTCCCCCCTCCCTCCTTATTTGAAAAACACTTTGGGTCACACAACACCCATTCCTTCTTTAAGTCACCCAGTTCCATTGAGCTCATACTCAAGTTTGCCTCCATCATTTCTGCCCCTAGTGGAATATGCATGCCCCATTTCCCTCCATTATGGACTGAGCAAGTGCCAGCTGCTTAGACACACTCCCTGGCCTTGGGGGACATCTGTGGAAAAAGCTCTTTCTTATTAGGCAAAGTCCAAAGAAGGCCAAGAATGAGGGCAGGAAGTACCACCTGAATAATCCTGGCACCATGTCATTTCTATTCCTTGTTACCCGACTTGAATGTGACTTTTATTGTGGAGAATATTTAGCAAGCTGCTTTGAGAGATATAAAGTGGGATATAAGTATTGGAAAGAAACACATTAATATCCTTCTCCCTCCCGTCTAGTGGCAAGCATCCCTTACCCCATGATGGCACCAGCTGCCCTGGCATATCGTGGGGCTCTGCGAGGGCGTGGCCGAGCTGCCATCTATAATCCCATTCGAGCAGCACCTGCCCCTTCTCCAGTTCCAGCCTATGGCAGGTGAGAGGCTGACTGTTCTGTTTGTTTTCATGGGGACAACTTCTATAGCCCTAAAAATAGGTCCTGAAGTCTGGAGGTTTTGCTAAAAGTTCCCCTCAAAATCTTTGCAACAAGCAAATATGTGTTTTTATTAAATAGGCACGCTTACATTATAAATGTGCATTTTCTTTTCAAATCTGCACAAAGGAAGAGAGGAATGAGCCCAAGTCACTTTGGGACCTGGCCATTGCTGGTATGCAACCCCCAGCAGATTACCCCCGAGAGAATGCGGCCCTTAACAAGGGGGGGGGGAAGCTTTATTATTTCTTTTCTCTGTTCATTTGGAATATTTTAAGCTGCCCTTTATCATAATCAGTCTCATAGTGGAATATAAAAACTCAATCAAGTAAAACAGATGCAAATATAACAATCCACTTAATGCAGGCATGGCCAAACTTGGCCCTCCAGCTGTTTTGGGACTACGACTCCCATCATCCCCAGCTAACAGGACCAGTGGTCAGGGATGATGGGAATTGTAGCCCCAAAACAGCTGGAGGGCCAAGTTTGGCCATGCCTGACTTAATGGCAAGAACAGGTAAAATGGACTTCTTGCAGTTAGGAAAGTAATGGGGAAATGCATTGAAAAGTATGGAATGAATGGCTTAGCAGGAAGACATATAAATATCCCATGAGGAAATCGGAATGAATGCAGGCGGAATGCTCGTTGTCATTTAACCTCCCCGTAAAGAAATTGGAAAGCACTTCTCCAAATTTCCTAATCCAGCTTGTCAATGAATCAACCAGTAAAAATTGAGGGGAATTTTATTAAGTTTATTATTTAGTTTATTAAAGTTTATTACAGTGGTACCTCTGGCTACGTACTTGATCCATTCAGGGGTGCCATTCTCACCCTGAAAAGCACGTATCCGGAGTGGTGCTTCTGCGCATGCGGGAAGTGCTGATAGGGCACTTCTGTGCATGCGTGCACAGCGGAACCTGGAAATAAACACTTCCAGGTCCGCCGCGTTCTTAAGCTGCAAATACGCAACTTGCAGCAAACGTAACCAGAGGTATGACTGTATTAAGGGAAAGTTTGCCCACAAATGTGTAAGTTACTGAAAGTAACATCCAAAAAATGCCTTATATTAGCAGAAACAGCTTGGAAAAATGCATACCGTATATTAAGCACAAATGTGTGTATTAGGAGAAATGTGCTTGAAAACACTTTTTTGGGTAGGTGGAAATAGATATTTTTTAATACACGAGAATATGCAGAGATGGGGCAAACTGAATTTAAGAATTTAACAATTAAGAAACTAAGAAAAACCCAGATTGACAGATTTATCATCCCCTGTTAGAGGACCATCTGTGCTGATTTTCTCTTTCTTTTCCCACCTAGTGTGCTCTATCCAGACAGTCTGTATGGCTCTGACCTCTATGTAAGTCTTTACCCCGGTTTCTTTGGGTTTTCGGGTTCAAAGGTCCTGGGTATGTGCTGGCACCAGCTACCTGTGGGTAGAGAAAACAGTGGGTTGGTGTACTGGCTTTTGCAAGGCAAAAGGTCAAGGTTGTTCTTTGGGGGCATCTCTCAGGGCAGGTGAGCTAGCAAAATGGTCCTGCAAAACTGGCAGGACCCACAAAATTGGGTGGAACAAAGGATTGCCCTGGAAACAAGACGGCATGAGAAATGAGGAACATGAGAATCTTCCTCTTAGAGGCAAGACCTTTGGTCCAGCTAGCTCAGTACTGTCTCCACTGACTGGCAGTGGTTCTCCGGCGTTACCTGGAGATGCCAGGCATTGAACATAGCGCCTCTGCACAGGGCCTTCTTTAGCATATGTGACGCTGGGGTGCAAAGATCTGCCCAGCGCCCCCCAATTTAGTTTAGCCCCCAAATTAACTTTTTCTAAACGAATTTGAACTGTAAGTGATAAAATTAAAACGCAATTTGCAATGTTTCACTCGGGGTCAGCGGCACCTTTGACACGACTGATCTCGCGCAGCCTGCCTGCCGCAGACAGGCGGTGCAAGATCAGTCGTGTCAAAGGTGCTGCCGCATAGCAGCTCAATACAATATATAACATAATATTTTGAGGTAAGTGTTAATTTCATGTGCACGGCGCCGTTGAGAATGACAAGCGCCACCATTGAGTCTGACAATCATTTACTTTGGTAAATGAGCGCACAAAGTTGAAAGTCCTTTAGTGAAACAGTAGGTATATATTTGGGTAATACCTAGGTATATATGTATTTTGTTTTTCTAGCTTGATCAAAATTTATTATTTCACAACAGGTAGATAGTTAAGAGCTTAGGCGGCTTCAGCGGCGGGCACCTGGCGCCCCCTAGAATTTGGTGCCCGGGTGTCCCGCACCCCTTGGTAAAGACGGCCCAGCTTCTGCATGCAAAACAGATGGTCTCGCCCTGAGCTACAGCTCTTCCTCTAAGGCTGGGGCAGTGGGGAAGCATGGGTGGGATTTTGGCCCGAAGGAAAAGGGCATTGAGCCATATACAACTCTGGGTGACCCAGCATGAGAATTGCTCCTGATTTGGGGATTCCATGTGGGCCTGAAAGAGTGGTAATCCATCCTTTCAGACTGTGTTTTATCTATTAAAGAGCCATCCAGAGACTGCCTCTTATTGGGTGGCCATGCACGTGTAGATAATAAATAAAATTAACAGTAAAAGGTAAAGGTACCCCTGACCGTTAGGTCCAGTCGCGGACGACTCTGGGGTTGTGGCGCTCATCTTGCTCTATAGGCCGAGGGAGCTGACGTTTGTCCGCAGACAGTTTCCGGGTCATGTGACCAGCATGACTAAGCTGCTTCTGGTGAACCAGAGCAGCACACAGAAATGCCGTTTACCTTCCCGCCGGAGCGGTACCTATTTATCTACTTGCACTTTGACGTGCTTTCAAACTGCTAGGTGGGCAGGAGCAGGAACTGAACAATGGGAGCTCACCCTGTCGCGGGGATTCGAACAGCCGACCTTCTAATCGGCAAGCCCTAGGCTCTGTGGTTTAGACCACAGCACCACCCACGCCAAATTTATTTATTTATTTATTTATTTATTTATTTATTTATTTATAGTGGTTTTATCTTATTCGTAGATTTTTAATTTTAAAATTGAATTTTAACATTGTATTATTCTGTTGTTTTAACTGAATTGTTTCTTTTATATTTGTGTTGATATTATTTGTTGTTAGCCGCCCTGAGCCCGGTCTTGACTGGGAAGGGCGGGGTATAAATAAAAATTATTATTATTATTATTATTATTATTAAATAAAGAATGTGTCATGTAGAGGTTTTTGTGAACTAACATCACGCATAAGACTGTGTGCACAGCGTAGACCTTGTGCAAACATCTGGTGGCTAGGCAGGTCTCCAAAATGCAAAATCAGTGCACCAGTTGGAATCACTGCTGGTGATAAGCTGACTTTTATCTAGTGCACTAGTGGAGGGCCGAGAGGCAAAATTCTTGTGTAAGAAGAAGCAGAAAGAGGCATGGGGTCTCTGTGACTCACTGCGAGGTGAGTTCCAGGGGGTGCTCTTGATCACGATTCAGAAAAGGGGGGAGAGGGTGCATGGAGGAAGTCTTTTGTTTTCCTTTGAAGAACTGGAGACAGGGCGGCCTTCAAGAATCATGCACGATGGGCTATTGGATTGAATTGAATCTTTGAATTGCAGGGTTACCCTGCAGCTTACAGAGTGGCCCAGACGCCTGCAGCTGCAGCAACAGCAACGGCTTATAGCGATGGGTAAGTCTGAGACAGATCGTGTGTCTTGTCCAATGACCCCCTAGAGGCTTATCTGATTATCTCCTCTCGGGTCTTTTGGTTCACAGGTATGGACGGGTCTACACTACTGCCGACCCCTATCACCACACCATGACCCCCGCCTATGGAGTCGGCGCCATGGTGAGTCACTGCGTTAATGGCCAGGCGTATCACGTCCCCATCACAGAATCACAAAGTTGGGTGGGCATGGAAGACCATGCATGCGCAATCACCCACTGCAAGGAAGGATCAGATCAGGCGATCTAGTTCCCAGCAATGTAAGCATTGAGCTGGCAGAGTGGAGGAGGTTGCTTCAAGAGCAGCAGTTTAGCTTCAGAAGATAAATGCAAGTGAGACAACCCCCCTCACCCCAAGGAAGCATTTCCCCCCTGGGACTGAGCTGGCTTTTTGGTGGCTGCTTCATAAAAAGGTTGGGAAATGTTTGCCTGTTTGCAGTGAGGGTTGTGCTCTCTGAACTGGCTTAATTGCCCTTGATGATGTCAGCCTGTAGCCAAACGGGGTCACACAGAATTGCAGTATCTTTCCATTTACTGCCTGTGCTGCGATTGGGTCATTGCCCATGTGACTAATAAGGGCAAGAAGGGAGACCTAGTGATTAGAATATTGTGTCCAGCTGCAACAGGGGTAAATAACGAGCTAGATCCATGTTTGCTGCAGGTATTTCCTGATGAAATCTGTGGGACTTTGAAGTCATGACTAACTTGTCCCACTGATGTCAAGGGGGCCAAGTTTAAGCAACAGGAGTTAAAGTTATGTGCCCACTTACTTGGGAGTAAGTCCCACTGAACTGTATGGGATATATGTCTGAATAGACACATATAGGATTGCCCTGTCATTCAACCCAATGTCTGCAAACATGAGCACAAGCAGCAATTTCAACTTTAAAATCATAGTAGGGGACAATTTGGCTTGGCTGTCTTTTTATAAAAAAATAGGAGGAAGGAATAAACAAACGGCTGTTTAATAAACTACCATAATGCAATCATAGATTCAAAGACTACAGCTGTTCATACAAGGGACTAAGCATGACAGTAAGTTTTCCATGAAGGATCAGAAACAGAAAAGCTAAAGACATTAAAACCAAACTGGTGTGCTTTTTTTTTTTTGAGTGAGGACCATCGTAGAGGTACGGTATTTTCTCGTCACAATACCGTACAGTACTGGGTGTAGCTTGACTGCATCCCTGAAAAATGCCCAGCAGATGGCAGTGTTTACCTGCCTATTAAGGGTCTCCTACTTTTTCAAATATCAAGCATGTAGAATCCCTCTTCCTTTTGCTTCTATGTGGGATTCCAGTTTCGGTGCTTTGTTTGGAAGTTTAATAAGTTCTGATGGAAACGAAAGAGTGTGTTGAGCTTGTGCATGATGTTAGAAATTAGAAATGTCACAGTGTCTGATTTAGCCCAAACTTCTGACCTGAGGACAGCCATGCAACTCCCCAAAGTAGGGTGGTTGGTGGGAGTTTTATATTGCATGTGAAGGAGAAGCCTAGACAGACAGGAAGCACGGGTCTCTCAGGCTTCCTGTCCTCTGTATCTTCCTTTCAAATAATCTAGAGCTGCAGGCACCTGATTCGTTGGGGAAGAGAGCCCCCAAGAGGAATTCTAGGGAATGGAAAGGAAGAGGGAACTTAGCGCTTCCTATCTGGCTCAACTTTCTGTTACCCACTCAAGGTTAAAAAAAAACAACAACCCAAGAACTTGAGGGTGCCATGGTGCTCACATATGGTGTATTCTCAATTGATGTAGTCGATCTATGAGGGATGAATTGTGTCAATGTTCCTATCTTTAGGCAGAGAGCTGAAATAGATTATGATGGTGATCCCATATTATACCAATAGGGAATGCTTTCAATAAAGATCCATCTTTAGTTAAAACAGCACCATCCATGCAGAAGTGGGAAGGTCAACACCAACACTGAATTGTGCTCAAAAACATAACGCATGTAAATAGACAAATCCCTGCAGGGTTCCCAGTTTAACAATAAAATTGTAGGAGGTACCAGAGGCATAGCTGCCAAGTACCCCGTTTTCTCCGGGAAAACCCCGGTTTTACTTACCTTTTCCCGGTGGTCCCCCGTATCACTTCGTCTCCCGTTTTTCTCCGTTATTTTCTCCTGCCGGCGGCCATTTTTTTCCCTTTCCGATTTGCCCTTCTATGGGCACCAAAAATGGCCGCCGCCGGCTTCAAAAGTCGCATCTACGAATGTCCGGAAGTGCATAGACGCGACTTCCGGTGTTGGCGGCGGCCATTTTTGGTGCCCATAGATGGGCAGAGCGACACCGGAAGTTGCGTCGACGCACTTCCTGACATGCGTACAAGTGACTTTCGAAGCCGGCGGCGGCCATTTTTGGTGCCCATAAAAGGGCAACGCGACACCGGAAGTTACGCCGACGCAACTTCCGGTGTCACACGGCTGCCGGTCCCGGATTCTGCAGTCCGGGACTTGGAAGGTAAGACCAGAGGAAGAGAAGAAGATAGCAAGAGGGGTTACATGGGATTAAGAAGGCAAAGCAGCTTTGTTTTGTTAACTCCTTCCTGCCCTATTATTTCGACTTTTCCTCCTGTACAACTTTCCCTTCACACGCCTCTCTTTCTGGCAGGCCAGCTTGTACCGAGGAGGATGCAACCGTTTCACTCCATACTGAGGGACCAAGCTCTGGCGCCAAGCATCTCGGAGGCACCTGTGGGAGCAGATGGCACAGGTGGTGGGACCTGGCTCTGAGAACCTTGTGTGTGTGTGTGTGTGTGTGGTATATATGTGTGCGAAAGGAAGGAAGGCAGGTGATCGGTGAAGATACCTCTCAACCAGCAGGACGCTAATTCTGGGTGACAGTCAAATGACGACAGCTCAGGTGTTTCCTCCAGTCTCTTCAAAGCCTTCGCTGTTACTCACAAATTCTGGCCTCTCCTGTGTTTTGCTGTTGGGCAGAGGCCAGCAGTTGGATGGTCGACACAATTCAGATGCAGGGCAAAAACTGAAAATGGGCAACCACAACTAGGTTACAGGATTGGCAAGGTGCATAGGATGAAAGCGAATCCAGTTCACTTTGCGGCAGTGGGGCAAGCTAGGGCCTTGGCCAAAGCCATCCCCTGGAGTTCTCTGTGTGTCCTTCCACCACAACCACAAACCAGTTTCAAAGCAGTTTAAATAGTTATGACACCTGGTTATGGAACCTTGAGGAGGATTGGAGATTCAAGGATAGAACAGTGTGTTTCTTCAACCAAGGATACTCAGGCCTTTAGATTTTGGCAGGTGGACTGGGGAACTGTGAGAACAGAAACCGATTCCAGACTAGTTCTGTATTTCAATTCGCCTTCACTACAACACATGCATCAGTTATGACTTCCCTAAGAATCCTGGCAAGTGTAGATTTGAAAATGCTGAGAATTCTCTGCTTGTGGTTCCTAAGCCCATCCCAGGCCACACTTCCCAGGGTTCCCTGGGGTGTAGTTCCCCCCCCCCCCGCCTCCCGTGTTATAGATCTGCCATATGGTTTAGCTAGCGGAGATTCAGAATCATCGGTGCAGGCGTGGATTTTGGTAATCTTTTGTAATACGGCATCCTGTGGAATGCCAAAAACTGGCACCCCCAAATTGATCTTCTCAATTCTGGATCTTCTCAGTTTTGCACCCACTTGGCTTGGTGCCCTGTGCAGGGGATCTGCCTGTACCACCCTAAATCTGGCGCTGATCTGTCTCTATCTGTCTCTGGAGTTCTCCCCTTCCGTCTCTCAATCCCTGTCCTTTTCCTCCTCTTTGATTGCTCTTTTATAAATATATATTTTCTTCTTGCTGCACTCATACTGTATTCTTTTGTGCTCTCCTGTACTGTACTTCAGATCTGCTTTGGGTATCAGCTTATGACAGGTAGCGGCTTAAGCCAGCCCAGCCTCTTACTTTTCTGTGAAAACTTTGAGACTATTTTTTTAATCAAAGTCAGGGGTAAATCACAGTATATTTTTATAAATATTACTTCCCTATTTTTAATTCTTTTGTGAATCTATCTACAGTGGACCCTCCGGATATGAACTTAATTCGTTCCAGGGGTCCATACGTACCCCGAAAAGTCCTCATCTAGAGGTGCCGCCTCTGCGCATGTGCACGGCGCGATAGAGCATTTATGCCAATGCGCGCAGAGCACTTTTGTGCATGCGTCGAAGCCCGGAAGTATACACTTTCAGGTTTGCCGCGTTCACAAACTGAAAGTTATGTGATGTAACCCGAGGGTCCACTGTATATCTAATGGCCAGGATGCAGCAAAATGGCTTGATGTGCAGGGCTTAGTAGCAGAGGTTTTCCTTGCACAGAAAAAAACAAATGAACTCATGCAGGGGTTCTATGCTATGTGAACCTGTTCAACAATCCGGCACTGTTTTGCAGGAACATCATATTGTGCAAGAGTTTTGCATATCTGTGCATAGAGAAGGATGTGTGCATGCACACATGTATGTACCGGTATATATTCACACATTCTTCTGGATCTTAGCCAATTCTGTGTCAAATATCAAACTTTGGTTAGACACTATTCCAAGTCCCATTGATCTGAATGTGCTCAACATTTCCCACTCAAATCCATAGGACTTTATAAAAGTACCTAATTTTTCCTGGGTTTCCCCTAAAAAAATAAAATAAAAAGTTTTTAAAAGTTTTTTTAAGGGCTGGGGTTTTGATTCATTCATATATATATATTTTTAAAAAAACCAAACTGGGAATGTTTATAGCTGGGAAAGAAAATTTAATATTATTTTAAAAACGCAAAAGAGACAATCCAAAAAGAAGTCCTAGAAACTGATAACACAAGGAGTTTCCGATGAAGCCAAAGGGCATTAAAGGACTCGGTGCAGAGCGGAAGCCTGAGGAATGTTACGAGGCAGTTTAAAAATAGAACAAAGACAAAACTGGAGTTCATCTCAGCAGCTAATTCAGTTTCCTCTGAAGGATGCTGAACCCAAAGCAGAAGCCATTTCTGTTTCTAGCAATTTGCTTTCCACGTATTTCTGGGCTTGGGTGTCTGGCAGTGCAATATCTCAGGGAAACCCTTCTATGTAGATGCTTGTTCTCTTTTTTCACTGTTTCCTTGTTACTATAATAAAATCCTGATTCTGGCTAATTTCTTTTACCCTGCCTCTTTTACTTCCCCCTCCTCCTCTTCCTCTGTTGCTGTTGCTGCTGCCGCCTACTTCCTCTTGTCTGGAATGAAGGCCACATCCACACCAAACATTTAAACCCTTTTAAGAGTCATGGCTCCCCTCAAAGAATTCTAGGAACTGTGGCTTATTAAGGAGAGTTGTTTGAAGCCCCCCACCAAACAAACTACAGTTCCCAAGATTCTTTGGGGTGGGGTGGGGTGGAGGAACCATGACTCTTAAATGACTTTAAGAGTGCTTTAAATGTATGTTAAGGATGTGACTGAAGACTTGCTTGATTTCAGCTCTCCACTCCTAACCGGCAAGGGTGTTTAGTGAAGGACAAGAGCAAAGCAAGGGTAGAGTTAACTGAAAAGCACTGCTATTGGTGCCTTCATCCCACCCTTTGCCTCTGGTTAAACAGGCCTGGAAGGTATTTGGGTGTTGTTGTGTTGTTGTTTTTTAAAAAAACCTGCTAAACCTGTTTGTTTACAGGTGACAGTGGAACAAAAGAAACTTGAATACACCATAGTAAGCAATTCCCCTCTCAAAACTACTTTGAATTGTTTTAAGCGTGTTTTGCCTGCCTTGAGCCTAAGAATAGTTGATTACAGGGGCCAGCATGACTAAGCCGCTTCAGGCGAACCAGAGCAGCGCACGGAAACGGCGTTTACCTTCCTGCCGGAGCGGTACCTATTTATCTACTTGCACTTTGACATGCTTTCTAACTGCTAGGTTGGCAGGAGCTGGGACCGAGCAACGGGAGCTCACCCCATCACGGGGATTCAAACCGCTGACCTTCTGATCGGCAAGCCCTAGGCTCATTGGTTTAACCCACAGCGCCACCCGCGTCCCTTTATTTATGTTGTCCCTCTCTGGTTAAAATTAGATGTGGTATGTGATGCAATGGGAGGGAGGGAATGCCTTAACCCTGTTTCATCTGCCTCCCCCCTCCTTGTTGCTTGAAATCACCCCTCTCTGTCCATTCAGTGCGCGGGGGGGGGTATACTATTTCCCCCCCTGCAGGGCGAAAAGCAATTTGAAGGTGGGTGGTTTCTGATCAGGGTAATTAGTCTGGAGGGAAACGGATTAAGCAGCCCCGCACTACGCCATTGCCACCCATTTCCCCACTTAAACTCACAGCCTCCCAAGGTTACCTTTATATATTTAAAATACTGGGGCAGCTAGGGCTTGATGTTAGGGCCAAAGTTCAGGGGGCCTCCAGCTGATCACCTGATAATGGGAGATGATGGGGAGGGAGGGAAGGAAGACTGGTATTGGCACCTGAGCAAGCATGGACATGCCAGAGCCCATCAAGGCTGATAGTGGTCTTCCTGGCATCCTTTCTTATTTTTTAAAGTATGCCCATTTTTATTACTACATTTGCTTCAAAAAATACACCGTATTTACGCAAATCTAGATCGCCATTGAATCTAATGCGCACCTTAATTTTCAAAACCTTGAAACTCAACATGTATTTGCTGGTGAATGTAAATGCACCATGAGATCTAATGCGCACCCTAATTCAATCAATCAGTCATTTATTGTGTTTGGCTAAAAGCCATTGCAAATTCAATTACAGATCCAGCAAGTCCGTTAAAAGCTGTTAAAAGAAATCCAGAGATATACATCCACTTACAATAAGTCGATTTTAATGAATCGCCTGCGCAGTCTACAGCAGGCCCCCCCAAACTTCGGCCCTCCAGATGTTTTGGACTACAATTCCCATCATCCCTGACCACTGGTCCTGTTGGCTAGGGATCATGGGAGTTGTAGGCCAAAACATCTGGAGGGCCGCAGTTTGGGGATGCCTGGTCTACAGCATTGTCTTTTATATAGCTAGCACAAATGCTTTGGGCAGCTTTAGCAAATAGGGCTGTTTTGTATGCGACAAGCGGATCACAGTCTTTTTCGCAATGTAACTTGGCAAAAAAAAAAAAGTGTGCAATACATTTGTGTAAATGCGGCATTCTTCTTTTCTACAGCAAAATTGTGCCCATTCCCAAATATTTAGCAGTAGAAACAAACTCCATTTATTTATTTATTTAGTGATGATGTTGCTATGATTTAAGTCAGTTAAAAATGGGAAACTCCACGTTCTCAAGAGTATATTTTTGCTTTAAAAAACCAGAGTGGGCAAACTTTTTTGTTGTTCTTCTAATGTATCGGGAATGTTGGAGGAGTTGCAAAGCATGGCAATGGGGGTGGGGGTGGGAGAGAAATTAAGGCTTCTCTCCCCCTCCCTCCCCAACACCTGTAAGACCTGTAAGTCCAGCGTCTAAAATTAGCTTGCTGTGCCACTGGGGAAGATACACATAACCACGCATTGCTTCTGATTTGACCACCAGCATCCTGGCATTTCATTTGCTCTTGTCTTCCCCCTCTCTCTTGCTGTTTCTCTCTCTGCTTTGGCTCAAATCACTTTTGCTTTCTTTCCCACTTCTTTTGTGTCCTTGCCTTCTCGCCCTTGCTTGCTGGCTCTCATTTCCTCTGTCGCTTTCTTCCAACTCTCTCTTCCTCTATCATATCAACTGAGGATTTCTCATAGTTCATTGTCACGTGGTACCTACCTGCAAGCTATCACATGAAAGGGTGAGACCATAGTCTGCTCCCCTCCTACAATCAGGCCTCATCGGTTGCTCCTGTTGTTGTCAAGAGCTCTCCTGGTCCTGGTGAATGGCAGGAATGGGTTCTTCATGTTTCCTGCAATTCAGAAGAAAGGGTGCCCACTGAAAGTGATGGCGAGAAGTCATCTTGCAGTGAGCGGCTTTGCTGAAACAAAAATGAACATGGGAATCTAGCAATAGCATGTATCTTGCTCTCTTGTCGACTTCGCTTTCTAGCCTTCTTCTCCCTTTACCTCCTTGTCTATGGTCTCTACATTTGTGCTGCTTTGCATCCTTTCTGTCTCTCTCTCTTCCTCTCTCTGTGTGTCTTTTTGCCACTCCTCACCTTTCTTGTCTAATCCTTTCCCTCTTCTGTACTTGCCCTCTGTGGGTGCTTCCTGATGGGAGCTTAATAGTTCAAGCAGGGTATTCACATAGTGTGGACAATAGTTGCGGGGTGTTTTTTAAAAAGAAAAAAAAACCCAACAACAACAACAACCAAAAACCAGATTTTCCCCAGGAAATGGCAAATCCAGATTATATGGGGAAAACAATAAAGGCTGACATTCTGGTCCCAATGACAGCATCCGGTCCCTGCAAAAAAAAAAAAAAAAATCTTGCATAGATGAGCAGAACCCACCTCATAATAAACCAATCTGGAAGCGACTTTTGAGAGGATCTCCTGATTTATTAACAACCCCCCCAAAAAACCTAAAAGTGCCAACCCTTAGCTCTGATTTTTATCAGAGCAGATGCACTTGGGAGGGGGGATGTTTTAACACTCTCTCCCTATCACTCTCATGTAAATAGACTCCCCGAGCTGCATTTAGTCCTTCTTGGGTGGAGGGTAGAGATACTGGTATTGTATGGTGCCATGTTCCCTTTTGTTCCTCACTTTTCTTTATTGGATTGTACTCCCTTTTCATCATAGAATTCAAACCACAACATGTGGGAGCTCTGCAGTCCAAGCGCTGACCGAACACACCTGCTTAGCTTCAGCAAGGGTTCCACAGCATGGGTCTTTGGGTCATGTTGAGAACCAGTTGCCTCCTCATCACCTTCTTCCTTCCTTCCTTCCTTCCTTCCTTCCTTCCTTCCTTCCTTCCTTCCTTCCTTCCTTCCTTTCTCTCTCTCTCTCTCTCTCTCTCTTACTTTTTTCTTTCTTTCTTCTTCTTTTACTTTTTTCTTTCTTTCTTTTTTCTTTCTTGTTTTCCTTCCTTCCTTCCTTCCTTCCTTCCTTCCTTCCTTCCTTCCTTCCTCTCTCTCTTTCTTTTACTTTTTTCTTTCTTCTTCTTTTACTTTTTTCTTTTTCTTTTTCCTTTCTTGTTTTCCTTCCTTCCTTCCTTCCTTCCTTCCTTCCTTCCTCCCTCCCTCCCTCCCTCCCTCCCTCCCTCTCTCTCTCTCTCTCTCTCTCTCTCTCTCTCTCTCTCTCTCTCTCTCTCTCTCTCTCTTTTACTTTTTTCTTTCTTTCTTTTTTCTTGTTTTCCTTCCTTCCTTCCTTCCTTCCTTCCTTCCTTCCTTCCTTCCTTCCTTCCTTCCTTCCTTCCTTCTTTCCTTCCTCTCTCTCTCTCTTACTTTTTTCTTTCTTTCTTTTCCTTTCTTTCTTTCTTTTTTCCTTCCTTCCTTCCTCCCTCCCTTCCTCTCTCTCTCACACACACTTTCTCTTTCTCTCTTTGCTTAGCTGGGTCCCTGTCTTCTTTTGCCCCCCCCCCAGCTCCCTTTGCTTTGCCATCTCATGCACTCGCCATCCCTAAGTTGCCTTTTTCATACCTGCTCTCCATTTCCTTTCTTTCTTTACTCTCATGCTTTCTGATTGCTCACTTGCAGCTGAGCCGGACCTGCATGTCTGTTGCCGAACCCATGCTTAGCAATTTGGCTATAAAGTGAAGGGGAGGGTTGCCTACTTCTGTCCATCAATGGAAAGTGGGGACAAGAACTAGACTTGTCTTCTCTACCACCTTACCTCCCTGCGCCTCCCCTACTTTAATTCCACCTCTCTTTGCTTGGCTCCAATACTGAAAGTTTGCCAGCTTAATTGGGGAGGGAGGGGAATGGATGTCTCCAAGTATTTATTTTTATACCCCTTAGTATCAAAATCAGCTTCTGTGCATTTTACAAAATATAAAATTGAAGTTGTGCATAACCTTAAAATATGTCATAATTAAAATAAACAATAAGGCAGTACCATTACAACAATAGAGCAGTTAAAAACAGGAAACATGGCAAGAAATCAAGCACCAGGGTATAGGGAGGAAATGTGAAGGAAGGGACAGGTTTCATTCCCATATCCCCTGCCCTGCACTTGCATTTCATAGGCCCGGCTCTACCATTAGGCAGAGTGAAGCAGCCCCTTCAGACCTCCATCAATTCCCCTCTATTGGAGGACTGAACTGTGGGTGCCGCCTAAGCTAGCTCGCCGCTCTCAAGAGTGGTGGAGAGCGCTGTCCAATTGCCAGTGCTGAAGTAAGATTCAACAAACTCTATATGTGGAACAGTACATCTTCTCATCAACCAACAACAGGTCTTGGGCCGGCCCTGCTGTTTGGCGAGAAAAGTAGACTGCTCCACTTTATGGCCAAACTGGTGAATGTGTGTTCAACATGCAGGTGCCTGATTTGAAGCTTTATTGCTTTCTTAGGTTGCCTCTTCTCCTCTCTCTCTCTCTCTCTCTCTCTCTCTCTCTCTCTCTCTCTCTCTCTCTCTCTCTCTCTCTCTCTCATGCTGCTTTCTCACTTCTCACTCTGACTTTTGCTTTCCCTGCCTCTTCCAGATGATTTGAGGACACCCTGCCACAATGAAAGGGTAGCGAGCAAAGAAATGGAGGTGAATGGGCAAAGAAAGGAGCCCTTTAGACACTTAGATTTAGTGTTAAAGGCAGCACAAAGACCCACTTTCAAGCAAGCCCAAATGCAGGGGTGTCTACAGTCTGTATGCAACCATAAAGCCTTAACCTAGGAACGCTTCATGCAATGCATCAGAAAGGCTGATTCTCTCCCCAAACAGGCTGATGGATGCTTAAATGAGTTGTAGCCAGTGAGAGTTTCAAATCCCTCTATGTAACATTTATGCACTATGTTTTTAAGCACTGCACATCCAACAGAGTTAAGTATGTTTGAATGTCCACTTAAATTAATAATAATATCCATGCCCCAACCATCTGACTGGGTTTTCCCAGCCACTGTGGGCAGCTTTCAACAGAATATTAAAAACACAATAAAACATCGAACATTAAAAACTTCCCTAAACGGGGTTGCCTTCAGATGTCTTCTAAAAGTCAGATAGTTGTTTATTTCCTTGACATCTGATGGGAGGGCATTCCACAGGGTGGGTGCCACTACCGAGAAGGCCTGGTTCCCTGTAGCTTTACTTCTCGCAGCGAGGAAACCGCCAGAAGGCCCTCGGAACTGGACCTCAGTGTCTGGGCTGAACGATGGAGGTGGAGATGCTCCTTCAGGTATACTGGGCCAAGGCCGTTTAGGGCTTTAAAGGGCAGCACCAACACTGAAGCCAGTATATTTTCCGCATGCTTGGGCTAAGTGAAGTGACCCCCTGTTCTACAACCTTTTCCAGACAATATCACAGGTTGTACAAAACTAATTGTTTCTTGTAAGGGCTCCTGAATAGGATTTTCCTTGCTGGTGCATTGAATGTTTGGAGTTGCTCTTCTGGCACCCAAAACAGAGTGAGTTGCTCGGGAACTACTAATTTCACCCCAGCAAATACCTGTATTAGAGTAGTAAGTGTAGTGGCAGCTGGAAGGGACACAAGCACCTATTGGCTGGTGCCTGTGATGTCATGACAGCAAGTGCTTTTGTCATCTTCTTGAAACCTGGTTTGGAGGTCTTCCTGTAAAAAGATTCCTAGAAACTGAGTGACCTCTCGCTGTGCCGCAAAAGCAAGGAGAAGCAAATCAGAAAGAAAAAGCCGCAAATAAGCAAGATTGCAAAGGGCCACAAAAATGCTATCAAATAGTCCCACCACAGCAAGACTACCTTATATTGGGAAACGGAAATATAGTGGATTCTGAGAAGTGCCATTTGGGTGTTAAGATCCTTCTTTAAATTGGTAACTGAAGGCCTTACACCTCACTCAGTTCATTCTTACTGTGTCTATTCTCGTGCTTTTTACTGGGCACTTCCAGACTGCCCCTGTTTTGGGGTGAGATCCAAACCCCAGCAAATTCAGTTTGCACAATTAGAATGGATTTGGAGCCCTTGTGCGACAAACCAGCTTCTCCAAAAAAATATTGTGCTGTATTACAGTAAGAAAAGTGTACCAGATGCAAACCAAACAGGATGAATGCTCAGGAAACAGGTCATCTGGAAGCAACCATGATATCCTCTAACCCTTTGCCTCCTTTGCTCTTCCACAATCTTTTTCTTTTGCCCAAATCTTCCGCTCTGCCACTGTTCTTTTATCTTACTTTTGGCTGCTTGATCTTCCTTCTGCTGCTTATATGGCCTACTGTTGCTTCACTTTCCTCTGTGTCCCTTTCCCATCACATTTCATGTTTCGCTCACTCCCTCTTGAACTAGTTACCTCTTACTTGTACAGTAGTATCTTGGTTCTTGAACTTGATCCGTTCCGGGAATCTGTTCGACTCCCAAAAGCATTCAAAAACCAAGGTGTGGCTTCTGATTGGCTGCAGGAGCTTCCTGCACTCAAGCAGAAGCAGTGTTGGATGTTCGGCTCCCGAAAAACGTTCACAAACCGGAACACTTACTTCTGGGTTTGTGGCATTTGGGAGCAGATTTGTTCGGGAGCCAAGTCGTTTGAGTACCAAGCTACCACTGTATATGCAATTACTTACATTTGCAATTTTTCACATTCACTTTGTTTCTTTGCACAGTATCTTGCTTGCTTACTCCTTCCTTCCTTCCTTCCTTCCTTCCTTCCTTCCTTCCTTCCTTCCTTCCTTCCTTCCTTCCTTCCTCTCTCTCTCTCTCTCTTTCTCTTTCTCTTTCTCGCTGCTTGCCTCTTTCAATCACTTGCTTTTTAAATGCTTCACTAGGGATGAAATCAATTAGTTGAGAAAATGACCTGTTCGGGCTCTCTCCAGCTCCTGCAGCAATGAACCCGCTATTGCGGACTGTGCGTGGTTTGAGCAGTTATCATTCGCCTGGTGCTGAATCAGGACTCATGCCAGGGTAGTAGTAAAGGGAAAGTTGCTACTATTGTTTTGCAGAATGATCCTCCACCTCTTTCTCTCCTTTGCCTGCCTTCTCCTCACCCTCACTTTGCTTCCAGGTCTTGCTTGCTCAGCAACTGATCCTTTACCCAAGACGTCTTCACACATCTATTTGTTTATTATTTTATTTATTAAATTTCTATACCACCCAAAAATCACAGGGCAGTTAACAACATAAAAACGCAAAATTACATGGCAACAAACACACACACCCTTTTTAGAGACCGTAGATTGTTTTATTAGCCAAAGGCTAATTATGAGAAGGGGACGCAGGTGGCGCTGTGGGTTAAACCACAGAGCCTAGAGCTTGCCGATCAGAAGGTCGGCGGTTCGAATCCCTGTGGCGGGGTGAACTCCCATTGCTCGGTCCCAGCTCCTGCCAACCTAGCAGTTCGAAAGCACGTCAAACTGCAAATAGATAAATAGGTACCACTACAGCGGGAAGGTAAACGGCGTTTCCGTGTGCTGCTCTGGTTTGCCAGAAGCGGATTTGTCATGCTGGCCACATGACCTGGAAGCTGTACGCCGGCTCCCTCGGCCAATAATGCGAGATGAGCGCCGCAACCCCAGAGTCGATCACGACTGTACCTAATGGTCAGGGGTCCCTTTACCTTTACCTAATTATGAGAAGAGGAATGGTTTTGTTTGGTGCCTAAAGGAAGGTGCCCAGCAAGCCTCCCTGGGGTGAGCATTGCACACACGATGCTAAAAATCACTTTCAGCTTTAAAGCTGTTGCATTCACCACTGTAAAACTAGCACTGACTGACATGTCTCTTTTATTTCTTCTGAATTCTTCTCCCACGTTAACAGCATTAACATCTAATGCCAAAATATGAGAGGGGCTGACATGTACTTTTTTTGTACCTTACTGTTTTCTGCTTAACTTGTCTAGGCTGTTGGTGCTCTTACTTGTGACTCTGCGCATCCTAGTTCAACCAACTTTTCCAGAGTGGGTACTTGGCTTTGAGCTGCAACATGGGACCCACTTTCACATTTCTTGCTGCTGATCTTACCGTCTTTTTCCTTCTCTTCTCTTGTTCACTCCTTTATCTTTTGCTGTCTTCTTCTGCTTTTCTCAACCTCTCCCTTCCCTCTTAAAAGACAACAACCCCTTTAAAACAAAGCAAACATTGTGAGTTTGCCGCTGGTAGAACCCATCTTTAGACTGAGGTGCTACCCAGCTGTGAATCCTAATCCACCAGTTGAAGACCAGCACATAGTTTTCTTTGCTCAACTGTTCCCCCGTCACCCTGCCTCTAATTCCTGCATCCTGCCCTGTTTTCTATCCTATGCCATTTCTCCTTGCTTATTTTCATACTGCTTTTAACTGCTGTTTTATTTGCTTGCTTTTTGCTCGACCGCCTCCTCTTTGCCTGCTTTCATTTTTGCTTGTTGCCTATTTCCCTTGCTTTCTGCTGAGCTTCTCTTCCTTCCTTCCTCTACTGTAGGGCTGTACACCCACACATTCAATTTGTTTCCATCCCTGCTTTTCATCCAGCTCGACTTGTCATGCTTCCTCAAGCCATTAGCAAAGGTGCAGTACAGTGTAGGAACATGAGGAAAATGTGCCCATTTCTGTGAGTAAGTATCCATGTTGGTCTGTTTAACAGGACCAACAAAAAGGGAATCTAATAGCATCCCATGGACTAGCAGCTTTATAATGTTGCCTGGGTGGATTTGGGAGCAAAGGCAGCAACTGAGTTTGTGGCAGGGCCTAGATTTATTTGCATTTGGCAAATATCCTGTTGCAGAATAGCCACATTAGATTGGGAGGCTATCCATGAGCCATAGCTGCCAAGTTTTCCCTTTTCTCGCGAGGAAGCCTATTCAGCATAAGGGAAAATCCCTTAAAAAAATGGATAACTTGGCAGCTATGCCATGAGCAAGGACAAACTCATGTGCCTTCATGCATCTGATGAAGGTCTAGCCCAGGCACCCCCAAACTTTGGCCCTCCAGATATTTTGGACTATAATTCCCATCATCCCTGACCACTGGTCCTGTTAGCTAGGGCTCATGGGAGTTGTAGGCCAAAACATCTGGAGGGCCGCAGTTTGGGGGTGCCTGGCCTAGCCAAATATGTTGCCAAATCTGTTCATCTTTTAAGGTTCTGTAAAGCTGTTTTGTTTTCATGAATACTTTTGTGGTTATCTTATATTTTGGAGTAAGGACCAGTTCATTGAAATGAGAAACTTTGGGTCACTCCATTTCTTGCTCTCCCGCTCTTCTTAATTCACTGCTGACTTCCTTTCTCTCTTGCTCTCCTTTCTTTTCCCTTTATGCATGCTTGTCAACTCTGACTTCAACTGCACATGCTTATCTCTGTTCTTTTATTTCTCGCTGACTCTTCCTTCCTGGCCATTCTTTTCAGTTGCTCAGTTGTCACTTTGTGGAGTCCATATATTTCTCTTCTTTTTAACCCCTGTGTCAGGATTGCCTATTGTCTGTTTCTTCAATTTCTCAGTCCTGGCATGTGCACAACATCACACACTCTTCTCTCTCTCTCTCTCTCTCTCTCTCTCTCTCTCTCATTCTCTGGGCCAATTGACTCAGGTGTGTGTCAGCTACTGGAAACCTGCTTGAAATTACTGCACAGGCCGCAAAGACCATGGGGTTTTGTTTTCAGTGCCTTAGCCCAGCAATGTAAATGTGTTTGCTGTTTTAGTTTGTGGACTGTGCATGAACTACTTACTCCCCACAAACAGGGAGATACTGAGCACAACACACTTCAAGCAGCCACCCCAGGAATGTGTGAATTGGCTTTACAAATCTCACAATTTCACGTCTTGTTTTTACTCTTCTGTTTTCTTCCTGTTGATTTAGCTTCCCTTCCCTTTGCTTACATGCTTTTGTGATCTGTCTCATCCATCCCTCTTTAATTTGCCTGTTCTACCTCTATGTGATGATTAAACAATGTCACAAAAACTTAATGCAATAATAAATAAAATTATCCCACAGTAGCTCTTTCATATGAGCAGTGGCAGACTCGTTCGTATGAAAAAGGCCAAGTGATTGAGCGATCCTTCTCCTGCTTAGATCAGATCTGCATTGCTTCATTCCCTACAGTGAGCTCAGAGTGACATTCCTGGATTTATCTCATTTTATTCCCCCCCCCTCTCCTGAGAATTCTGTGAGCCGAGCTTGGGCGTGAATGAAGGCGTGTACAGACCCTAATTTAAAAGTTAAGTCCAATGTGGAAATACGCATATTACAATTTGAGCGCACCTGCCATACTTCCCACCCACCCACCAGATAGATATTCTGCTTTTCAGCAGAAACTGGATTGCACAGTGCAGATTGTGTCTGTCACAAAAGCAGCTCTTGCCACCACCCACACCTTTGGGAACAATTTTTCGACAGTAAAAAAACAAAACAAAAACAAGTACAAAAATGTTGGACTTTGAAAAAAATTAAAGCACCAAATAAAGATTTAATTTTGGGAACGGTTGTGTGTGCCCTGTGAGGAGTGAAGGCAAGAAAAGGTTTTGCTTATTTGTGCTCTGTGACCTGTCTAAAACCATCCTTTAAGCTTCATGGGTTGAGCAAAGGTTCTGGAAATAGAACAAACAGCTGCGAGCTTCACTCGGAGACACAGCCCTCTTGCCAAATGATGGCTGAAAGAACAAAATATCCAAGCAATATATGCCACCTATTTCATTATATTGGCTGTGGCCTTCTTTGCTTTCCCTCTGCATTCCTTTTTTTTTTATAAAAAAAAAGCAACGATTTTAACACAGAACTCCCTGATCCAAATCCAACAGTCTGTCCATTACACCATATTGGCACATAACTAAACTGCAATATTCATCTTATGGTTCATATGAGAATATCCAGGTATTTTCCCCCACCCCAACATAATTTTCTGGTTTTTCCTGCAAAAATGAAGGATTGTGTTGCAAATTGCACTATTCATGTTTCTGATAGAACCTCAGTGTTGGATATATGTAGACTGCCTGGAGGACTATATCTATGTAAATGAAGCAGAGAACTCATTGGGGAGGCGATATATAAATGTAATAAATAAAAATTAAATAGCAAATAGCCAGAAAATGATAAATTAACATCCCTGAGGTATCAAGATGAAACTTTAAAATTGCCCAGGTGTATTCAGTATCCAAAGCAGGTCATGGAATATAATTCTAGTTTTTATTTACCAATCTTATTGTTTGACATTTTTTCAAATAAAGTGTGGTGGTGTTGTATTTCCTAATAAAATGGAGCTGAATTTCACTCATGTTCAAAATGTTCTGTCTCCAAACTGTTCATTCAGATGCATCCTGTCCCATCTTATAAAAAAATAAGCCTGGTAAAAAGACCAATGTTGTTATCCACTGAATTTTAGGTAAACACACATACCAGAAATCAATAATACTGGCTATTAATAAAAGCAGCAGCTCAGCTGAAACCTTACTTAAAAGTCCTTTCAGTGCAACTTACTTCCAAGAAAGCAGTCTCAGAATTGTAGCCCAGGTCATACTCAATAACTTTAAATGAGTTTAGCCAAGACTAACAGTACAAAAGAATGAGAAGCCAGCAGCCCAATATTGCTTTGAGGGCATCTCCAGATAGTCTATTTGAATATTCACTCTAGTTGGTTTCTACAAAGTTTGTGGGGTGGTTAGACAATGCCAGCTGTTCATTTAGTACAGTGGTACCTCGGTTTATGAACACCTTGGTTTACGAATTTTCGGTTTACAAACGCCGCAGACCCATCTGGAACGGATTAATTCACTTTCCATTATTTTCAATGGGAAAGTTCGCTTCAGTTTATGAACAGACTTCCGGAACCAATTACACCCATGCTTCGGGTTAAGTACGCTTCAGGTTGAGTACTCCATGGACCCGTCTGGAACGGATTAATCCATTTCCCATTATTTTCAATGGGAAAGTTCGCTTCAGTTTATGAACAGACTTCCAGAACCAATTGTGTTCATAAACCGAGGTACCACTGTATTCATTCTGATTCATTTGTCAGGTGGTTAGAGGGTGTTGCAAACATTATTCCACACTTCCCAAGTCACCTTTAACTGCAGAACCTGAATTTGCTGGTATGTGACTGTTATCAGCTCAAAAATACTGTCAGTCCATGAGAATCCTGAGATCACAGAGGTCACCGTGATTCTAGAACAAGCACTTGATGCATAATGCTTTCTTTTCCCCTCCCACTACAGCTGCTGCCTCCTCCTGCTACTGCTGGGAATGAAAGCATTCTGCAGATAAATGTGGGCGGGTTCCAAATGGTGTGGACCGGTTCAAAAGGGTCTGAACCAGTCCAACCGGTCTGAACTGGTTCCAACCGGTCTGATCCGGTTTCAACCGGTTCAAACCGGTCTGAACCGGGTCCCACTGGTCTGAACTGGTTCCAACTGGTCTGGACCGGATCAAACCAGTGTGGACCTCAAACATTCACAATTGATTAAGCATGGGTCTGAATGCCTACAGCTTTCTTAGCTAACAAAAAACAGAACAAATATCTCCACCAGCTTCTTAGTTTTTCAAATGCACCATAAGGTAAAATAAAAATAAAAATTGGGAATCCCTGTGTCAGAGAGGGAAAAGGAATTGCACATAAGAATTGTAACATAAGATAAGATACAACATAGTTAAAAAATGTAGAAAAAGAGAGATTAATTTGCCCATATTCTGATAGAACAAATAAACAGAGTTGATAGTTTAATTTATTATTTCTTCTTTATTAACTTCTCCCTACAGTTCAAATCAGGCCTCAGCACAATGATGTAACATTTGGGGACAAAGATTGAACCCAGTAAGCCAGCACTGGAGGCTAAGATGGAGAAGATCTCCACAGCCACCATGTATTTCCCCTTGGTGCTCAGGTAGACCGGAAGAAAGGAGATCCAAACACTACAGAACAACAACATGCTGAAGGTGATGAATTTGGCCTCATTAAAGCTGTCAGGCAGTTTCCTGGCTAAAAAGGCCACAACAAAGCTGATAATGGCCAAAAAGCCCATGTAGCCCAGGACACAGTAAAACAGGGCAACTGACCCTTCGTTACAGCCTAAAATGATTTCCCTCATCGCCGAGTGCATGTCAGAATCAGGGGATGGAGGAGAGGTTCCTAACCACACAGTGCAAATGCCCACTTGGATAAGGGAACAAGAAATCACAATGGAGCTTGCCAGTCTTTTCCCCACCCACTTCCTCATTCTGGATCCTGGTTTGGTGGCCACAAAGGCCAGAACCACCGTGATAGTTTTGGCCAGCACACAAGAAACGGTCACTGTGAAAACAAGGCCAAAAGCCATTTGTCGGAGCAGGCAGCTCACTCTTTCTGGAGGGCTGAGGAAGATCAATGGGCAGAGAAAGCAGAGCAGGAGGAAAGTGAGGAGTGTGTAGGTGAGGTCCCGGTTGTTTGCTCTGACAATGGGTGTGTCCTGATGTTTAATGAAGATGACTAGGACCACCACTGTGAGGAGAGAGAGAGAAAGAGCAAACAGTGCTAAACTCATCCCCAGAGGCTCTTTAAAAGTCAGGAAGATGATGGTCTTTGGAATGCATTGCGATTGGTCCCTGTTTGGATAATGATCTTCAGGGCATGCAACACAGTCAACCATGTCTGGAGAGAAAATAATACATTCAGATTTCGGATGTGCTCGATAGCGACTACAAATGCTACCAGTGTGAAACTCTTAAGGTTAAAATAGAAATATCACAGATGTCTCCTTTATACGTTTGAAAAGCACCATGTATATATTGTGTCTCCTACCTTTATGGGATGAAATCTTTCCTTGAGGACATGGAGCACAATCATAGCAACAGAATGGCTCCCCCTCCTTCTTTTCCTTCCTGGAACCTGGAGGGCAACTTGGGTTACATACAGAAAGGGGTGGAACCTGCCCATTTAAATAAAAACATAACCATTTTAGCACATAGAAATTAGTAGCATTCCCCCCAACCCCCAACTAGAAATAGGAAGACACTAAAATACTTATTCCAAATTCAGAGCCAAAGTACTCATTTTTCTATTTATGCTTTTAAAAAAGTGTGCTCAAGCTGACGATCTGGGGAACAAATATCTCAAATGGAGAGCGATCTGTTGGAATGTAATGTTAAGGATGTTATAAAGATATTAAAATGTATAAGAAATTATTGGACTGGGAAAGGAAGGATGAGCAAGTAGAATATTCAATGATACATTGGGCAATAGCTTTGGTTATGATATGGATATGGAAGCATGGAAGCAATTGTAGAACATGGAGATAAAATTTACAGCATGCTATGGTTTAAGAGAAAACTATATGAAAATGTTATACAGATGGTATCTAACACCAAGTAAATGAGCAAAAATGTATAAATCAAAATTGAATATGTGTTGGAATGAATTGAGAAAGAAGGTACTTTCTATCATATGTGGTGGTATTTCAGAAAGCTTAAAGCTTAATGGAAAATGATATACAGTATTATAAATTGAAACAGATGTTTAAAATAACCAGAAGTTTTCCTTCCAAAAATGGAAAGAAGAAGACAGGATACAAAAACTCATGGACTATGCAGAAATGGCAAAACTAACAGAAAAATAAGAAATCAAGACAACAAACTTTTTATAAAATAGTGGGGGTGGTATATTGAATATGTACAAATAAATTGTAAACAGATAGGGACATTGACAGGATTATTGTAATAACCTGCAGTTTCATAAGAGTAAACAATTAAAGTAGATAAATAAAAGAATAAGTTCAGTTAATTTAGAATATGCAGGAAATGACAAAAATAAATGTAAGGAACTGCACAAAGAGGAGGAAGAAATTAATTCCAAAACAGGGGTCGGACCTTACAAATGTTAAAAGCTATAGACCAATTTCCCTGTTATATGATTATAAATCATTTGCTAATATTTTGACTCAGAGATTTGTAAGAAACTAATGGTTTTGCAAATACATCCTGACCAGGCAGGGTTTCTACCCGGACGACACCTGAAGGATAATATGCGTAACATCTTGAACATATTTGGGAAAGAAAACATCTATAAAATGATGTATAGATGGTACATCACCCCAGCCAAACTATCTAAAATGTACAAAACGGCAAGCAAGAACTGTTGCAAGTGTGGAGTAACAGAGGGGGACTTTATCCACATGTGGTGGAAATGAGACAAGATTTAAAAATTCTGGGAGGAAATTTACAATGAGTTTTTTTTAAAAAATTCAGATATACTTTTTAAAAAGTCCCAGAGGCATTTCTGCTAGGAATGGTTGGGCTAGACATCCAAAAAAAAATGACTAAAAATTCTTCTTCTATGGGACAACAGGGGCAAGAATAATGCTGGCGCGGGTGTGGAAACAGAAGCTAATTCCCACAGTTGCAGAGTAGCAACAGAAAATGATTGAATATATGGAGATATCTAATCTAACTGTAAAAATACAGCAACAAGGCGACAAAACTTATAGGAAAGAATGGGAAAAAATTCAGATTATATCAACAAAATGTGTTAACCTCAAGAATTGCAAGCTGAATGAATTAGACCTCAAAGCGGAAGTAAAAAAAATTATTTGTTACAATAAGGATAACAGTAATACGAAATAATGTAAACAAACTACGTGACATACAATGTAATGGTTAAACAATAGAAAACAAATGGATGTTTGTATAAGAAATGGTGTGTAATTAATGTTGTGTAAACTAGGGAATAAGCACAAAAAGAAGTGATGATAAGAAGAAGACAGAAGACGGAAGAAAGGAAGATAGCTCTAAGGAGCAAAGGAAATATAATGTGTAAATAGAAAGTGTATTTGAGTATGTATAAAATGGAAAATCAATAAAAATAAATGGGGGGGGGAAAGAGGAGGAAGAAAGTGGAGTTCTGAAATGTTAAAATGATTGAAAAACTATTGAAATGCATATAATTGAAAATTTCAAATAATTTTTTATAAAGAAAAAGGATGATCTACAAATGTGAAGATTGTATGGAATGCAGATTTGTGCTCAGGTCCTGTTTGTGGGTTTCCCACAGTCATCTACATGCGTAGTTGTCTACTTTGAGAACCCCATTTATTTTCTTTACATCACTTCAACAGAGGATCACAGAGCAGTTTATACTATAAAAAATACAAACACAGTAACAAACAAGACAGTGTCATCCGCTGTTTAAAAGGCCATAAAATACTTTAATCTGCCAACAAACTGGGATTAAAGATACGCAGGGAAGGCACCAAGCAAGCCTCCTTAGGGAAAACTGGTTTTATTTATCCTTTAGCCCTCATTTATTTTTTGAATCTTCCTCAATCTAAGAAGTCCATTTCCTCATTCTGCTGTTGGTGACAAAGAACAGCTGCCTACTAACTTCCACGGTCCCTCCTTCCTTCCCTCCGGAGCAACAAACACCTTATTCTTAACAAGAGGCTCATGAAAAACCTTTCGGTGGAAGGAGCTCTGAGCCAAAAGCCACATGCTGTCCTGATGCAGGACAAAACTAGCCATTGGCATTATCCTGGACAAGATAGGCCATTGGCCTGATTCAGCATGGTCATCTTCCATTCTTATGTAGTGTAGAGAAAATATCTTGAATCAGGCTGGAAAGCCAGTGATGAGCTGCACCTATTATCTATAAGTGCAAAAACATTCTCTTTTCCTATCTCTCATGGATGTAGGAATTATGCCTCACCTGGTGAAAGCTTTGGTGCCACACCATTCTGTCATCAATGGAAATCAGCTGGCCTGGGAGAGCCTCCCCACCCAGTCTTCCAACCTTGACTCTCATGAAGGAGTTGTTTGGAAAAGTGACTATGTTGGTAATATCAAAGCCAGCTTCTACTTCCCTGCTCTCACTGAAAGATACCATTTCTCCAGCAGAGTTGTTAAAGGAGACACTGCTAAGGAAGGGATGGAGCTGTATTGGGGAAAAAATAGGAAAAAATATGGCTCTCCTTATTGACACTCAGGATGCCTCCAACATTCAGTACTAGCAGATACTGCTATGCAAACAGAATCCACTCATTGGAAATGGTTCGTAAGGGAGCATTGACAGAGAGAGCCAATGATTTCCTTTCTCTCCTAAAGGGAAACTCCTAATGCATTCCCGACCAAGAAGAAATTAGAAAAAAATCTATGGCTTTCAGTTCCCACTGCTTGGATATTTCCCACCCCACTGAAGAGAATCATAGGGTAACCAGCCTCATATAACCAGCATGCAGACATCTAATCAACACATGAAGGGGGTTAATGCCATGGAGTAAGCTGTCCTATCAGTCTTCGTCTATGTCACTTCACTTTGGGAGGAAATGGGCAACAAAGCCTTTTGGCTTTGGGGAAACTCAGCCTACATGTGAATTCTGTGAACTGCTCTCACCTTCTCCTCTCATTGTAGGCTTGGATCCTCCCCTTAACTTGTGTGCAGAGAAACTGCTTGTAAAGGAGCAGGACAGAGCAAGGTCAGATCCTCCTTCGCCAACAGTTTCTCTGCAAACGTAGGTACTTATTAACAAAGAAGCAGTACAGTGCAGGATTCACACCTACTGCTTAACAGCTGGAGGAGCAGTTTATCTTCGTACGTTAAGCGGAGCATCCTAGTCTACAGTCAGTACTTGAAAATTATCAGCGTAGTCTTCTACATTTCACTGCCCGTGTCCAATAAATTATATGTTATGATAGGCATTACCTGCCAAGGCTGCAGTTTCTGAAGCTCCTGCATCCCTCCTTCCACCGCTGCCCTGTATTTGGTCCCGGGCAAGAGCATGGCATGTAGAGTATGTGCTACAGCATAGACAGCATTATAGACACTGTAGCTGTGGCTTGTTATGCTCATCTCAAAGCCAGAGGAAGGGAGATTTTCCAGCTTTTCCTCGCCAGTGCAGGTGTCACTGGCTTGCTCCTCTGTATTGGAGGTTGGAAATAAACAGAGAAATACCTGTGCCCAAAACTGCTTGAGAAAACCATTTCCATTAGTCTCAAAAGGATTCTGTACCTGAAGAAAGGCTTTGAATCCTCGTACCACATTTGAATGAACTGCAAAGGAGAGGGAACCCTGGAAGACTTGCATATCCCAGCTCATTTGAAAGGTCAGTGCTGTGAAATCCAGCTGTGCTGTCAGAATCCACACCTTGCCCACAGATATTTTGGTGGTATTTTCCATATCACCTAGTGTTAGCATTGTTTGCAAGCGAATCATGGACCTTGTTCCTCCATAGCAAACAACAACCTTGGCTTTACTTTCCATAATAACATGATAGATTTGGGTCAAATGGGAATACGTGACATAATATTCAGCCAAATCAGTCATTTTCAGGGTTTTCTCTGAGAAGGCCAAGCAAATGCCTCTCTGGGACAGCAGAGTTTTCAGAGTCTGAATAAATCTCTCTCCACTGTCATTATCTCCAGCAAGCAACCCAACCCAAGCCCAACCAAAGTGCAGAAGTAACTCAACAATCCCAGTGTACTGATGGGCTTCATTGGGCACCATCCTGTAGAAGGGAGTGGATTGGCTTTGACCAGGATCTTCTGGAGCAAAGGAACCATAAGTGAGCTAAAAGGAATAAAGAGGCATAATTCATAAATGTAGAAGAAGAACTGTATGTGTATTCAGGGCCTGCCTGCCTGCCATGGAGACAAGATGAGCCAGTTGCCTCAAGAAGGAGACTCCAGAAAGTTGGGAGGTTGTCCGATCTGGCCTCCATTGGGTGCAGCCCTGCTTTGCTCTCCTTTCTCCTCATTTTCTATCTCCAGTTCATTTTCCTTGCTTTCCTGCACTGCTGCTGTCCCTCTCCCTAATTTGCCATCTTCATTTCATCCCCTTTGGTTCATCACAACATTTCACCTCCTCATTTTATGACGCCCTACCTTCCCTTTCTTTCCAAACCTCTATTGTGTCACAGACGCACAGAATCTAACAGAAATGCCAGAATGTGTTCACAGCTGCCTCCTGACAGGCAGGCTTCCAGGTTTGCAAAAGAACAGCTTAAGTCTCCAGACAGTAAGCCATAGGCAAAGTTGGAAGAAATGTCAATTCGCAGAATTGAATGTGGAGGGTTTTGTTTTGTATTGTTTTTTGAGGGGTTGTAGTAAGGAAGCAAGGTGAGATGAGCTGTCTCCCACAGGCACAGTACCTTCTCAGTCAGGAGGGTGAAAAGCAGGAATGGTGTGGGAGTGGTGTTCCCCGAGCCCCAACTGTGGGATAAGTTGCAGCCTTATACATGTTTAGCTCTAGTTAATGCATGAGGGTGTAAAGGCCTTGGAGTAGTAAGCTGCTGTTGCCAATTTTGTGTAGGTCATGCCTCCTTCGCCTCCGGTGAAAAGAGGGTATGTTTCTGCCAACACATGAGCCAAAGTGCATAGTTTGTTGGCCAATCCAGACCATTCTCTGCATGCACCAGTTGAAGCCCAGTGGAAGACAAAGCTACTGACATTTGTTTATAATTGGCCCAGGAAACAGGACCATTTCCAAACATAAAGAGAAAGTCACCTACTGAAAATCTTCAGAGCTTTGACTTTTCAAAGCTCTAATTTGTCTGAACCTCATATTTCTAAACGGCTACCTTCTCCCATACTACCCACACGTTTTGGATTATTGGGTTGAGGCCAGGTCACACCTAATACATTCCGCTGCCTGAGATAGAAACCTAGACCTAGAGCAGACATGTTTAAACACTTCTGGTGGCTCACTACTATCTGACTGTTTCATGCTACACGTTACTTAATTTGCAAAGCCCACTGGAAACATTTTGTGAAGAGCAGGGCCATCCTCCTTTTTCAGTCACATCTCTACCAAACATTTTTGGATAGAAAAGATCATGTTGGTTGAGTGTGAAGAGTCCAAGGCAGTAGCTTACCTGGGGAATCTTGTAGATGCTCAATATGTCTCCCATGTAGATGGAGGTATCAAAGTCCAGTCCCCCAATAACTGCCACCAGGTGTTTCTGGGTGTTGCACTTATAATTGGGTATAAGTGTGGAGGGAAGGTTCAGAGCAGCCCTGTAGGTCATTCTTTCATTGAAGTAACTGTCATAGATGTGGAATCCCAAGGTGATATTAGGTAAGATCTTGGGGTTCTCATTGATCTCCTTGACAGTAAACACCAAGGCCAGAATATGCTGGTAGTTCTTTGGCACAACACTGCAATGAGAATTTCATGCTATATTTTAGAAATATATGCTATGCTATTTGACAGCGGGGGGGGGGGGGGGGCTCAGGACAATTCTTCAGCATTTTAGTGCAAATTGTGCCCTAATGTATATGCAAATGAGTTTCCTCTAAAGGAATACATTGCATTCCATTTGTACTAATATATGCATTTTTAAGGGAATTTTACATTCGTATATGCATTTTTGTATACATGACATGGCTGGAAAATAGCATGGCAAAATCTGGAGAAGTGTAAATTTCAAATGATGGCTCTGTTTTGGTTTTGATAACTTTTTAGAGCAAGCAAATTTTGGTAGGTTCATGTTTAAATGTGAACTGATTTGTATCTTGCCTCCATCCCTAATAAGGGAATACTGGTGTTTACTTTGGGGCCCTACCTATCACTTGGCAACATTTTCTAAAGATTCAAGAGATGCTGTTGCTGACACCAGCCTATAAGGTTTTTACCTCAGACCAAATTCCCTAAACCACCACTACTGTCTAATCTGCCTCTGACCCCGAACTTCTTCCGAATATGTTTTGGGCTTCTTGGACAGTTGTGGTCATGTAAGAAATCTGCTTTGATGACATTAATCTGGTAAGAACTGGGCAGGTTCCTACCCTGAAATAGACACCAGCTCACCTGTTCTGCTTCAACAAAAAATATGGTTAACACACTGGGGATAAATAGCTTAATATTCAAGCCACTTTCACCTCAGCTTTCTCTGGTCTTTGCCTCACACCTCCCTCCTTCCTTCTCCCAACTGACAGTTAACTGCCGTTTCTTGGCTGACCACAACCTTCAGCCAATCACAGTCTGTTGTTGTCCAGGCCAATTGGAATGAATAGACCTGATCCAGCCCCTGACTGTAAATGAAATTCCCTCTCTTCCCCTGTCACCAGTCAGCTGTCATCGAACAAGCCTGCACCACAGTGACTGTACAAGGCTACAAACATTGACAGTACCACACAGACATCAACAGAATCCAAAAAATATTTTGAAACCACAAAGCTGAATAATAAATATGATATGATATATGATATACCACCTTTCATCCGAAGATCTTAGACATTTATTTACAGGAACTGATCTGATCCAACAAAAAAGCCAGGTAGCCAGGCTTAATGGAGTAGTTCTCATCATTTTCAAACCTGTGGCACATTTTAAACTAGGAGGGTCAAATAGGACTAGCCTGGCTTGGATGAGAACATCTAAATGAGAATTTCACCTCAGAGGAGAGGTGAGCTTTTAAGACGCTTCACCCCAAACTTTCAGAAGTGAAGTTCAATATTCAGAACAGAACAAATGGGCTTTCCATCTTAAACAAGGTAAGTTTAAGTTGTGGCTCCTTTTGTGAAACTCTTCTTGGAAGAAATTTGGTGGGGTGTGGGGAGGAGAGAACACATCAATGAAATAAAGACTCGTCTCATCTCACGAACAACACATTCAGATCACCATTTCCCTCCTTCCAAGCCAACTCTTCAGGTTTGAAACGGTCCCCCACCCCCACCCCGCACTGACACAGCTGCCTGGAAGTAAATCCCAGTGAAATCAGTGGGACTTGCTTTACAGGAAGCCTGGTTAGAGCTGGGGGATGTTTCTATATCACCTGATTACTTGATACATGAAGTATTTACAAGGCATTAAGAAGTTGATGGGTAGTTAGCCTTTCTTTGAAGTCTGCTTTGTCAAAAGAGGTAAAGAGGTGAGAAGCAAGTCCGCCAACAATAAGATCACCAGGTTGGTAGTATTCGTGTGGAATTCTGGACAGATCATGGATGGTGCAACTTGTATGTTTGCACACCATATGTGGCAGATGAAAGAGAATGGGCACAACAAACAGCAACATACTGAGGCAAATATTCTTTCTCATCAGACACCCTCATTTCCATCTAGAAAATGAACCTTAGCTTCAGAACCATGCTCAGTACAATATTCTGCCTTGACAGGAGCAGCATTTCCCTACCAATTCACAGATTAAAGTCCTATTTTACACCTCAACAAAGAGAAAGCAGAAATCCTCCCTCTTCCTCTCCCTTGCTTTGAATGGTAGGAAGGGGTTTTATGCCCATGTTTAGACTTTGGCTGGTATTGTCTGGAAATCTATCGAGACATTATCCAAGGGAGAGTTAGTCATGATGAGACTGATAATTACAGCTGTGATAATAACTAGGTCTCTCTACATCAAGAAAAACAAAAATGACAAGGAAAGTAAACCAGCACGTGCTTGTGTTAGTTCATCGAAATTGGTTTCTGTCTGTTTATGGGACAACAAAAGAGCATGCAAAAATAACTTCAAGGAGAAAGAAAAGAGCAGTGTTCCAGTCTGCTATCAATGCTGAAGAGCTTCATCTCACCAGTGGAAATGATCAACCTGACCTCCCAAATCCCCCTCCCCGAACATCTGTTGATTAATTTACTGTACTGACACTTAAATTAAGGCTGAAGAATTGTGAAAAGGGATTGAGTTACGACAGGTGATTTGTGTTAGTAGCAAGGGAAATTAAGTACAGTGGTACCTCCAGTTGCAAACAGGATCCGTTACGGAGGTCCAGCTGTATCCCGAAGTTTTCTCTACTGGAGGTGCTCATTCTGCGCATGCACATGGCACGGTTTAGTGTTTCTGTGCATGCACACGTGGCAGTAGACCGTTTATGCGCATGCGTGCATGGAGAAACACTTCCGGGTTTGCTTAGCCCTAAGAAATCCCTGCTCACAAGCCACGCCACACCCCCAGGTTGTGACCGAAGCTGCGAAGCAAGAGGTAGATGGTGGTTTATACCCTTTTCCTGGAACCTGATACAGTATCCCCCAATAAGACTGATTAATCACGACAGTAGCAGTTCCTCTGAAACTTTATTTACCAGATAATCACATAGAAAGGAATAAGCAGAAGCTTTTTAAGCATTCCAATATATTGTTTTCTCTCATTCAGCTTCTAATTAACCGTCATCTGGTGTTCAAGTCAGGTCTTAGTACTTTGCAGTACTCATGACAGTTTCTTCGTTTCCCAAATGCACCCTAGTGTTGAAAAAGGTTGGGGACCCCTGTCTCAGAGGATTTTTAAAGGAATTGCACATAGGAATTCTAACAGATAAAACACAACATAGTTATACGATGTGGAAAAGGTGAGTTTAATTTGCCCATATTCTGACAGAACAAATAAACAGAGTTGATAGGTTAATTTATTATTTCTTCTTTATTAACTTTTCCCTGCAGTTCAAATCAGGCCTCACCACAATGATGTAGCATTTGGGGGCAAAGATGGAACCAAGTAAACCAGCACTGGAGGCCAAGATGGAGAAGATCTCCACAGCTACCATGTATTTCCCCTTGGTGCTCAGGTAGACCGGAACAAAGGAGACCCAAACACTACAGAACAACAACATGCTGAAGGTGATGAATTTGGCCTCATTAAAGCTGTCAGGCAGTTTCCTGGCAAAAAAGGCCACAACAAAGCTGATAATGGCCAAAAAGCCCATGTAGCCCAGGACACAGTAAAACAGGGCAACTGACCCTTCGTTACAGCCTAGAATGATTTCCCTCATCGCCGAGTGCATGTCAGAATCAGGGAATGGGGGAGAGGTTCCTAACCACACAGTGCAAATGCCCACTTGGATAAGGGAACAAGAAATCACAATGGAGCTTGCCAGTCTTTTCCCCACCCACTTCCTCATTCTGGATCCTGGTTTGGTGGCCACAAAGGCCAGAACCACTGTGATAGTTTTGGCCAGCACACAAGAAACAGTCACTGTGAAAACAAGGCCAAAAGCCATTTGTCGGAGCAGGCAGCTCACTCTTTCTGGTGAGCTGAGGAAGATCAATGGGCAGAGAAAGCAGAGCAGGAGGAAAGTGAGGAGAGTGTAGGTGAGGTCCCGGTTGTTTGCTCTGACAATGGGTGTGTCCTGATGTTTAATGAAGATTACTAGAACCACCACTGTGAGGAGAGAAAGAGAAAGAGCAAACAATGCCAAGCTCATCCCCAGAGGCTCTTTAAAAGTCAGGAAGCTGATGGTCTTTGGAATGCATTGCGATTGGTCCCTGTTTGGATCGTGATCTTCGGGGCACTCAACACAGTCATCCATATCTGGAGAGAAAATAATATATTAACTACTGCTGTGAATATGAAACTCATAATGTTAAAGTAAAAGTATCACAGATATTTCCAGAGTAACCAGATTGAAAGTGATACATAAGAATCCCACCTCATCCTTTGTGTTGGGTTATGTGGAGTGTCCTGTGATGGCTTGCTAACTCCCCATAAACCACATTGTTATTGTTCAGAACAGGTACAGTCCATGACCTTTTTGCACAGCGGTTCCATTCACAGCCCTGTTCCACCCCCACATCCTATGCTGAACCCACTACACCCTGCCTGGGTGTGCGATCACGCATAATTCAGAGGCATGTTTATTTGTTTTTGTCTGTGCTGTACTAAGGAAGGTGTCTAATACCAAGTCATATCACTGATGCATTTAATTTAAAATTGCCTGCTGTATTTTAACCTGTGACAAAGATTATATCATGGGCGACAAACTGAATCTTTTTAGGAGTGGGAATCAGCTGATTCCCTGGTGGCCTGCTGGAATGTGGTGTTAACCAGGGCTATTGACTGTTTTGCTCCGAAGTGCCCTCTCCGATTGCATGGAGCCCGGACAGCCCCGTAGTTTTCCACGGATCTGTGGGCAATGAAACAATCGCTGAGACGGCTGGAGCACCAGTGGCAGAGAACTCATTCCGAATCTGACCAGACATGGGTTAGAGCTCAATGTCAAGCCTACCAAGTGGCAACAGTGACGGCGAAGACAACCTTCTTCACCGCCTCTATTGCATCTGCAGAAAACAGCAGCAGGATACTTTTTCAGGTGGTGCGCAGTTTAGCGGAACCACCTGCTCCATCAGGGCCCAGTACGGGCCACATGATCTCCTGCAATGAATTTGCAAAGTTTGTTGCAGATAAAGTTGCTCAGATTCAGGAAGAGGTAGACTCCACAGTGGGGGTAGGGCTGGGTCGGGAGAGTCCTGTCTAGTCATGTTGCATGGGATCAATTCCAATCTGTTACCTCTGAGGACGTGGACAGGCTGCTCGGATGAGTGAAACCAAACACCTGTCTCCTTGATCCTTGCCCATCATGGCTCATCAAAGCTAGCTGGGAAGGGCTGAGCAATGGTCTTTGCGGGGTGGTGAATGCTTCTCTCTGTGAGGGAGCCTTCCCAGACCGGCTGAAAGAGGCGGTTATCAAACCGCTTCTTTAAAAACTATATTTAGATGCGGGCAATATGACCAACTATTGCCCAGTCTCAAATCTTCCATTCTTGGGCAAGGTAATTGAGCGAGTGGTTGCTGAACATCTTCAGGCACACCTGGAAGAAGCGGACCATTTGGATCCCTTCCAGTCGGGATTCAGGCCTCATCATGGGACTGAAACTGCCTTGGTCGCACTGGTCGATGATCTCTGGCGGGCTAGGGACAAAGGTGAGAGCTGTTTCCTAGTTCTGCTGGATTTCTTAGCAGCTGTTGATACCATCGACCATAACATCCTTCTGAACCGTCTAGAGGGGCTGGGAGCTGGGGGCAATGTTATACAGTGGTTCCGCTCCTTCCTCCTGGGCCGCGTTCAGAAAGTGGTGGTGGGGGATGAGTGCTCAGACCTCTGGGCTCTCACTTGTGGGGTGCCTCAGGGTTCTGTCCTCCCCCATGCTTTTTAACATCTACATGCAGCCGCTGGGAGAGATCATCAGGGGGTTTGGGCTGGGTGTCCACCAGTATGCGGATGATACCCAGCTCTACCTCTCTTTCAAATCAGAACCAGTAAAGGCAGTGAAGGTCCTGTGAGTGCCTGGAGACAGTTGGAGGATGGATGGCGGCTAACAGATTGAGGTTGAATCCTGACAAGACAGAAGTACTATTTGTGGGGGACAGGAGGCGGGCAGGTGTGGAGGACTCCCTGGTCCTGAATGGGGCAACTGTGCCCCTGAAGGACCAGGTGCTCAGACTGGGAGTCATTTTGGACTCACAGCTGTCCATGGAGACACAGGTCAATTCTGTGTCCAGGGCAGCTGTTTACCAGCTCCATCTGGTACGCAGGCTGAGACCCTACCTGCCCGCGGGCTGTCTCGCCAAAGTGGTGCATGCTCTAGTTATCTCTTACTTCGACTACTGCAATGCACTCTAAGTATGGCTACCTTTGAAGGTGACCCAGAAACTACAACTAATCCAGAATGCGGCAGCTAGACTGGTGACTGGGAGCGGCCGCCGAGACCACATAACACCGGTCTTGAAAGACCTCCATTGGCTCCCAGTACGTTTCCAGGAACAATTCAAAGTGTTGGTGCTGACCTTTAAAACCCTAAACAACCTTGGCCCAGTATACCTGAAGGAGCGTCTCCACCCCCATCGTTCAGCCCGGACACTGAAGTCCAGCGCCGAGGGCCCTCTGGCAGTTCCCTCACTGTGAGAAGCCAAGTTACAGGGAACCAGGCAGAGGGCCTTCTCAGTAGTGGCACCCGCCCTGTAGAACGCCCTCCCACCAGATGTCAGAGAGAAAAACAACTACTAGACTTTTAGAAGACATCTGAAGGCAGCCCTGTTTGGGGAAGGTTTTAATGTTTGAGGTACTATTGTATTTTAATATTTTGTTGGAAGCCACCCGGAGTGGCTGGGGAAACCTACCCAGATGGGTGGGGTATAAATTTTATTGTTGTTGTTGTTGTTGCTATCTGCCAATAGGTATGGAGGAGAAATTTGGTATTTATTCCACTTGGATGAGAAAGATATCTAAATTGCACTCCTTGAATCAACACATAAACCAAAGTAAAATTGCCCTTAAAAATGTGTACTTCTCTAAAAAATTGTGATGCAGTTCTCCAATCAAACAATACCGGTAAATACAAAAATGAACACATTACTAATTATTTATTTCCTCAACTTCTAACATGACTTATTTTTGGAAAATTATATATCCTGTGTCTCTTACCCTTCTGGGATGAAATCTTGCCTTGAGGACATGGAGCACAATCATAGCAGCAGAATGGCTCCCCCTCCTTCTTTTCCTTGCTGGAACCAGGAGGGCAACTTGGGTTACATAGAGAAAGGAGTGGAACCTGCTCATTTAAAGAAACAGATAAACAGGTTAGCACATAGAAGTAAGTAGTGCTTTTGGCTTCTTTTTTCTTCCAGCTAGCAGTAGGAAGACACTAAATTACTTATTCGAGTGCTAAACTACTCATTTGGCTATTCATGGTGGGTTTTTTAAAAAAACGAACAAACAACAACATAAATAATGCAGAAACTGACCATGTTTGAGCCCCTTTCAGGCATTCAGAAAGAATGCATGACAGCTGAAATTGGGAAGGGGATTGAGGGTTTATCTTTGCCGGCCCTGCCCCTATTGTCCCCATATATAAAGTAATACCCTGACCACTGGTCCTGTTAGCTAGGGATCATGGGAGTTGTAGGCCAAAACATCTGGGGGGCTGCAGTTTGGGGATGCCTGCCCATGACCCATTCAACAGCCAGAGGATAAGAGTATCAGAGGGAGAGAGAGAGAGATGGATACTGAGCAAGGTACACAGACCTCCTCTTATACTGTAGTGCAGGCATCCCCAAATTGTGGACCACATGACCGTTGCGATGACTTCCAACTCTAAGATTTGATTATTCTTAAACAGTGCAGAGAAAAATGGCTGGAAAGGCAGGTGTATGCTGGACTGATGATGTGTAAGTACAATAACATTCTCTTTTCCTGTCTCTCATAGATGTAGGAATTATGCCTCACCTGGTGAAAGCTTCTGTGCCAAACCATTTTGTTGTCATCAATGGAGAATTCCTGACCTGGGGCAGCCTCCAAATCCATCCTTCCAACCTTGACTCTCATGAAGGAGTTATTTCGGAAAGTGACCAGGTTGGTAATATCAAAGCCAGCTTCTACTTCCCTGTTCGCACTAAAAGATACTGTTTCCCCAGCAGAGTTGTTAAAGGAGACACTCCTAAGAAAGGGGTGGAGCTGCATTGAGATAAAAAGAGCAACTTTGAAGTAATGCAAATGTCTCCCCTTTCTCACATTCAGGATGCCTCCAGACTGTCAACACGGGGAGGTAGTGCCCTGCAAATATAATCTGTTTTCTGGGAAATGGTTTGTAGGGTGAGCATTCACATATTGAGCCAATGCTCTCCATTGGCTCTATAGGTAAAATCGCAATGCATGACTGACCATGCTTGGATATCTACACACACACACACTGCTCAACTAGCCTCATATAACCAGCATGTTTGAGTCTAATAAATACCATACATAAAGGGTTTAATGCCATAGAATAAGATGTTCTGACAGGCTTGGCCTATGTCCCTTCCCCTTACCTTGGGAGGAAATGGGCAACAAAGCCTATTGTTTTGCTCACTCCATATGTGAATTTCGTGTGTGTGGAGTTCCGAGCTGCTTCCTACAGCCACATGGATTTAAGAAGCCTGTTTTTTCAGATAAGAATGTAATCTGAAATTACCATTTTCTATACCAATAAAAGTTTAGAAACTTCTACCATTTTGTCTTCTACTTCTAGAACATTTTTCTGAGGGCTGTGTTCCGGAAAAACTTTTGAACTTTCAATTGTTTTGTAAGTAAACCATGTTACGATCTGCTAAGCATGTGATCTATTTTTGCGCTAGGGGATATTCTGGGATTCAATGGAATGGGCATATTTTAAGGTTTTACATCCTGTATTTCCATGCTTCTGTTTGCTGCATGTTTTGCCATGCAAGGGAAGATGCTCACAAAAAACTGGATGGCAGGATTGGGTCCTCCTGCTTAACAGCTGTAAGCAGAAGAGTCTGATTCTTCATTGAGCTAGTCCTCAGCGAATGTGGAGCTTAAAAATTTTCAGGGTACTGTTTTACATATCACTGCCTATATCAAATAAATTATATCTCATGATAGGCATTACCTGCCAAGGCCGAAGCTCCTCCATATCTCCTTCCACCTCTACCCTATATTTGGCTTCTGGCAGGAACATGGCATGTAGAGCATGTGCTATGGCATAGACAGAATTATAGAGACTGTAGCTGTGGCCAGACATGGTCATCTCAAAAGCAGATGATAGAAGGTCTTCCAGCTTCTCCTTGCCAGTGCAGGTGTCACTGGCCTGCTCCTCTGTACTGGAGTTTGGAAATAAACAGAGAAAGACTTGTGCCCAGAACTGCTTGACGAAGCCATTTCCATTTGCCTCAAAATGATTTTGTGCCTCAAGAAAGGCTTTGAATCCTTGTGCCATATTTGAATGAACTGCAAAGGAGAGGGAACCCTGGAAGACTTGCATATCCCATCTCATTTGATAGGTTAATGCTGTGAAATCCAGCTGTGCTGTCAGAATCCACACCTTGCCCTCAGATGTATTGGTCACATTTTCCATTTCACCTAGTGCTAACATTGTCTGCAAGCCAAGCATGCACTTTGTTCCTCCATAGACAACCACCACTTTGGCTTTACTTTCCATAATAGTTTGATACACTTGGATGAGCTGGAAACGCATGTCATAATAATCAGCCAAGTATGTCGTTTTCAGCTTTGTCTCTGCGAAGGCCAAGCAAATACCTTTCTGGGAGAGCAGAGGTTTCAGTGTTTGAACAAATCTCTCTCCACTTTCTCTAGCAAGTAATCCAACCCACGTCCAACCAAAGTGCAGAAGTAACTCAACAATCCCAATGTGCTGATGGGCTTCATTGGGCACCATCTTGTAGAAGGGAGTGGATTGGCTTTGACCAGCATCCTCTGGAGAAAAGGAGCCATAAGTGAGCTAAAAGGAAATAAAGGAACATCATCTATAATTGCAGAAGACTGGGCATGTGCATCCAGGGCCTGCCCACCCAGGAGACAAAATGAGCAAATTGCCCCAAGAAAGCAGGTTCTAGAAAGCTGGGAGGGGTGTGTGGAATAATAATGAATGAATGAATGGGAGGAGGAACGACCATGCCTACCATGAGACACTGAGGTTCTGTTAAAAACTCTTTACTCACAAGAGATTCGCAAAGGGCCCCCTCTAAAGAACTTCTTATCTGTGCAAAAGAATATATATGCCACCACTGCAGCTAGAATTTTACTAGCCCAGAAATGGAAATCAGCAGAGTTGCCAACAATTGAAGACTGGAGAACAAAGTTGCTAGAATATTCGGAATTGGCGAAAATGACCGGAAGGATAAGGGACCAAAGAGGTTTCAGACAGACTGGTGTAAATTTATTGATTACTTTAAAAACCATTATAAAGATGTGAAGACACTGACAGGCTTGGTTTAATACCTGTGATTCAAAATGTTAGAGTCTGACCATTATTAAGAGAGGTTTAAAACTTACATAAAGGCCAGAGGTGGTTCTAGAAAAGCAGTAAATTGAGTATAGAATTTAAAACCAATAGAAGAGATGGAGGGAAGTCACAGGCTCGGCGGAGTATCAGTATTAATTTGAAAAATGTAAAGTATGATTATGGAATGTATTTTTGTTATGTTTTCTGTTATTTTTTGTTATTTCTTTGTTATTGCAAAAAAATAAAATAAAAAAAGAATGTATTACAACCTGAGTTTAATTGCTGGAGACACTAAAAAGGACACATAGCAGCTGTGAGGAGTAAACGTGCTAGCTGAATTGGTTAATCCTCCCTAAGAGGCTCCTTTCCTCTTAGTTGCAATTAGATGGCTAGGAACAGCGTTATTATGAAAGAATATATTAGAATCCCATGCTGACCCTGGATTTATAGGGTCTGGGTAACTCGGAATGGCAGGGAATAATTAAAAGAGCATTGTGCATGCTTAAAAGCTTCATGAATATTAGTTAACATGCCCCAGGCAGAGATACAGCTTATTTACATGAACATGGGATGTATGTAAATAGACATGGGATGTATGTAACAGCTGGGGGCACATATCAAGAAGAAGGCATATCAGAAAATTCTGTAACTACAGTTTCCTGACAAATAGGATACTGCAGAAAGGAATTTCAGACTGGTTAGGACAGGGGAAGGCAACCTAAGGCCCGGTGGCCGGATGCCGCCCAATCGCCTTCTAAATCTGGCCCGCGGATGGTCCAGGAATCAGTGTGTCTTTTACATGAGTAGAATGTGTCCTTTTATTTAAAATGCATCTCTGGGTTATAAATGGGTCATAGGAATTTGTTCATTTCCCCCCAAAAAATATAGTCCGGCCCACCACATGGTCTGAGGGACGGTGGACTGGCCCACAGCTGAAAAAGGTTGCTGACCCCTGGGTTAGGATATAAATTATCTATGTGTACACAACAGCCTTGGGGTTTTTTGGCCGCATAGCGCTGTTCAACAATAAATCTGGTTAGACCTGATCTTTGGTGTAAGGCTCCTTTTTCTCACAGAAAAATTTGAATATCTCCGGGGAGGATCCCTGGGGCATTTTTGTCCCACAGGGTGTATTTCTCAGCCTCCACCTCCTCCTCCGCCATCCATCCATGCCCAGTTTCCTGCACTCCTGCTTTCCTCTCCTCCCTCCTCCTTTTCTTTCTTCTCTTTTTCCTCTATGCTTTCCTGTGTTGCTGCTTTCCTCTCCCCTGTTTCCCCCCCCCCACTTTCTTTCACCACAGTGTAACGGATTGACACAGTTTTGAAATACAGTGGTACCTCTACGTACAAATAACTCTACTTGCGAATTTTTCTACTTACAAATGGAGCTCCGTCCGCCATCTTGGATGCAGTTTAGATAGGATTTTCTCTACTTACGAATTTTTAGATAGGGTTGCTTCGACTTACGAATTTTTTCTCCCAATGCATTCCTATGGGATTCGACTTACAAATTTTTTCGACTTACAAATGTGCGTTCGGAACACATTAAATTCGTAAGTAGAGGTACCACTGTATTTATTCCTACCTGGCTGGAAAAGAGTTAATCCACCTCCAGCCTGACTGACATAACATTCTGATGGGGGCGGGTCTGTTCCCAGTTTAAAAGGAGGGAGTAGCGGTTTTGTCAGTTAAGGAGAGGGGGAGGGAGTGGATAGATGTGAAGAAGAAAGTGGAGAGGCCAGGATAGTGGGAATCTAGATGAGGTTCAGGAAGGCTTGATGTTAAGGGTTTGACAGAGATTACCTACAACCGAAATGCTTCTTATAAACTCATGAAACGTTAATTAAATAACTATGTTCTAAGGTTAATAAAATTCTTCTCTTTTGTGCCAAGAAGTATCGTCATTATTTTTCCAGCAAGGTATCAGGACTCACAGAAGTGGTAACTCATTAGAGGACAAAATTTACCTCAGGAAAGGAGGCAAAAGTCCATGTCTTTTAGAGTAACACGGAGGAGGCTTAGAAAGATAACCTGGAGTGTCAACAAGTTGCCAGCGTGGAAAGGGGCCAACTTTTACAGTAAGGGGAATCAGGCCGAGAGGGACCCTTTACTGGCGACAGGAGGTTATTCTAACAAACAGTCTAGAGTTTTTCTTCGATACCAGGCCACGTGAGCTGGAGGGAGAGTCTCTTTACTTATAAACTCCCAAGAATAAAGTGGTTTATTTGGGAGGCGACGGGAAAAGAGTGTGTGTGGCTTCACCTCTGGATTCCTGTGTCGCGTTTTAGTAATAGAGAGAGGGACATTCGTCACACACAGCATTTCAGCTCCTGATTTCATGGCGTCTTCCCTTCCTTTCCTCTCTCAAACCACTAACACACAAAATCCCCCTCAAGTGCCACAAGGTGTGGGCAGCTGACTCCTGATAGGCAGGCTTCCAGCTTTGCAAGAGAGCAGCTTCAGTCTCCAACCAGTAGCCCACGAAGCAAAAGTGAGAGGGTGTCAGTTGGCAGAATGGAATTTGGATACATGTTTTTAGGTGTGTGTGGATAAGGAAGTGGATGAGATGAGCACTCTTCCATCATCACATTACCTTCTCTCCATCCCAAGACACTTTTCAGTCGGTGGGAAAACAAACCAACAAAATACCGAACTCACTCAAGGGATCGGGAGAGCCGGATTGTGGAGAGTGTTTTTAGGGCTGCATTTTGTTCCTGAATAGGATATTCCTAATCCATGCTCTAACTCAGCAGCGTTAGCAAACTGCAAAAACTTAGTTGGTCTTTAAGGTGCTACTGAAGCAAACTGCAGTTTGACAGGGGTATCATTTTCTGGTTTACCTCAGGCAGCAAAGGGTCTTGGGCTGGCCCTGTGTGCATTTCTAATGGCTGTGGTGGTAAAAACATATATACTCGAGTACAAGCCTATTTTTTCAGCACCAAAAATGTGCTGAAAAAGCCATCCTGTGGAAAAAGCACATGAGAAAAACCACATTCCTGCAGCTCCCTGGCATGCAATACAGTGGCAGACCCTCCAAGTGTCCCTATTTTCCAAGGACAGTCCAGATTTACAGTTATCTAACCCCTGAGCCATCTGAAGACAGTCCATATAGGGAGGTTTTTTTTTAATGTTTAATATTTTATTATGTTTTTACATACGATGAAGCCAGCCAGAATGGCTGGGGCAACCCAGTAAGATGTTTGGGGTATAAACAGTAAAATTATTATTATCGGGACTAGATGGTCCCCTGCCCTCGCCCATAGATATACGGATTTTATCCAAGAAAAGTTTCCGGGTGATCAGCCGGACGTAGGAATAGTCCCGCGTGATCCTATTAAGTGTATGAATATTTTTTCTTATCTGATAGAAGTTTTAAATCGCTTTTTTACTTCTCCAGCCTATGGAGTTAAAAACGATTATTTTAAATTTGGCGCCCCTTGGTTCAACTCCTCTTGTAAACAAGCCAGACTCCATCTACATACGATATACAATGATTATAAACTCTCCAGAAATCGACCAAACGGGATTGGTATTTAAATCGTTGGCAGACTATAATTTCTGCCTCAAAATCTCATAACTCCCGGAAATTTTGGTCCTTAATAAAGGGAAGAAACAGGAAATATCCCTTAACGGTGATCCCGGCCCCCACGTGGGAGCAGTTCCTGAGAAAATATTTCGCAGTGGCAGAAGCTCCGGCCACTCACTGGAGACCTTCTAATCCCCTTCCTGTCTGTCCTAACACCGACCCTGCTGAAATCCTAGAATTGATAGCTGAGCTGAAAACTGGTAAGGCCCCTGGGCCGGATTTGGGCCCTGTTGAGGCTATAAAGCTACATTCTGCATGGTGGGCAGGGATTTTAGCTAAAGCCTTCGACGCAATAAATGCCATGGGCATACAAGGAACGTGGAAGGAGGCCATTATAATTCCTATCTACAAAAAAGGCCCCCCCGGTGACCCAGGGAACTACCGCAATATCAGTCTGCTATCGTCCATTGGGAAAATATATGCCCGTTTTTTGCTGGCAAGGTTGATGAAGTGGTCAGTCGAGGCTGACCTGATCGGGCACGAGCAAGCTGGATTTAGACTAAACCGATCCACAACAGATCTTTATCACTTAGCCCGGAAATACTCGACACCTCGACGGGGCCAACTTTGCGCAGCTTTCATAGATTTGAAAGCTGCGTTTGATAGTATTCCAAGGAAATTACTATGGGATAAACTTGCCTGTTGGGGAATAGATAGAAGGCTGCTGTGGCTTATCTCCCAACTTCATGCTGGGTCCGTGGCCAGGGTGAGATTAACCCCTGCTGGAGACCTAACGAACCCAGTGCCAGTAAATAAGGGAGTACGCCAGGGCTGTATTTTAGCGCCACTTCTTTTGAACTTATTTATCAGCGATATGAGGAACCCATTAGCCGACTCACAAAAATTTATCCATGCCCCTCGTATAGCAGATTATAGTTGTCTCTACGCAGATGATGCAGTGCTACTCTCTTACTCCAGAGTGGGTTTAAGGAGGGCACTAAAGATTTTTGCAACTTATTGCCATCTTAATCATCTGTCCATCAACCACACCAAGTCCAAAGTACTGATATTTTCAAGGAGTCGAAAACTATTATTATTATGGAATAGGATATCCCTATGGAGGGGTGCCATCATCAGCTGAACCCGAGACGCCAAGCTAGATAGAGGAGACATGTAGCATTCACTGCTCAGACCTCCAGCAGAGAGAAATGGCCAGTGTGCCTAGGAGTGGAGGAGAGGAATGGCTATAAAGCAGACATGTTTTTATTATGCCAGTGGCTTAATGCTACCTGACAGCTTGTAAATGCATTGTATTTAACTGTGCAAAGCACACTGGGAACACTTTTTGTGAAGGGCAGGATCACTCTCCTTTGTCTCCCACAACTATTTCTCTATTATACAAATCCTTTCTGAACAGAAAACATCATAGTGAATGAGTGTGAAATGCCCAAGGCAGTATCTTACCTGGGGAATCTTGTAGGTGCCCAAGATGTTTGCCAGGTAGACGGAGGTATCAAAGTCCAGTCCCCCAATAACTGCCATCAGGGGTTTCTGGATGTTGCACTTGTAGTTGGGTATAAGTGTGGAGGGAAGGTTCAGAGCAGCCCTGTAGGTCATCCTTTCATCAAAGTAATTGTCATAGATGTGGAATCCCAGTGTGATATTAGGTAAGATCTTGGGGTTCTCATTGATCTCCTTGACAGCAAATACCAAGGCCATAATATGCTGATAGTTCTTTGGCACAATACTGCAATGAGAATTTTATGCTGTATCATTGGTGGATATGCTATGCATTTCCCCCCCCCAAAGTGGCCTCTTTATGATTCTTCAAATTGAAACAGCATGATTTTCAAATGATGACTGTGTTTTGGTTTTGATATATTTTAAGAGTAATTTTTTGGTAGCTTTACATTTAAATATGAACTGATTTGCATTTCCCCCCCTTCCCAATAACAGAATATTGATATTTACTTTTGAGTTCAGTATATACTTGACAACACCTTTTGAACATGCAAGAGATGCTCTTGCTGACACCAGCCTCTAACGCCTTTTGTCTTATACCAACTTCCCTAAGCCTCCACTCCTGTCCAGTTCACACACAGATTAGTTTAGCAGCTAGGTACAATCTGCCTCTGAGTGGCAAACACCTCAGAATATATTCCTGGCTACTTCGACAGCTGAGCTCCTTTAAGAAACGTGCTTTTATAATGTTCTCCTGGTAAGATCTGAGCAGAATTTTAGCTTAATGTAGGGTTCATTCAGACTTCCCCTAATCCTGCCATTTTCCTCCGGGAAAACCTGATCTTTACCACTCAATTGGAACTCACACCTCCCTCATCACTTCCCCCAGCTGACAGTTAACTGAATTTCTTCACTGATCACTACCTTCAGCTGTATACAGTCTGAATATATCTGATCCAGGCCCTGTCTATAAATTATAAACGCAATTGTCTAGCCTGATTTAGATGAGAACATTAGCGGCTCTTTGAGCACCACCTCAAAGGAGAGGTGAACCTTTAAGACGCCTCACATGAGAGTTTCTCAGGTAAAGATTAAGAACAGAGAAGGGCTTTCGATCTTAAACTAGGGAGGTTTAATCTGTGAGTCCTCCCCTAGTTCAACTCTCCTTGGAAGAGATTTGGTGGGATGTGAGGAGGAGAGAACACATCAACAAGACCAGGCTCTCTCATCTCTCTGTCACATTCAGATCTGCATCTCCATTCCTCCAAGCCAACTCTTCAGCTTTGTAAATGTCCCCATCTGCCTAGATATAAATGCCTATATCTGCCTAGATATAAATGCCACTTAAATCCATGGAACTAGCTTCTGAGCAGACCTGGTTAGAGCTAGGGGATATTTCAGTATAATCTAATTATTTGACATTTGAAGTGTTTACAAGGTATTTAGAAGTTGATGGGTAGTTAGCCTTTTTTCAAAGTTTTCTTCATCAAAAACAGTAAGGAGGTGAGAAGCAAGTCCGCCAACAATAAGATGACCAGATTGGTAGTATTCATGAGGAATTCTGGACAGATCATGGATGGTGCAACTTGTATGTTTGCACACCATATGTGGCAGGTGAAAGAGAAGAGGCACAATAAACAACAGCATACTGAAGCACATATTCTTTCTCATCAAACACCCTTATTTCCATCCAGCACATGAACCTTGCTTCACAACCACCCTCAGTACAATATTCTGCCTTATGATGAATGGCATTCTCTAACAATTCACAGATTAAAATCATATTTTACAACTTGATTAAGAGAAAAGTGAAAATCCTTCCTCTTCCTCTGTCCTCTCTCTTGCTTAGAATGGCAGGAAGAGGTTTTCATACCCATGTTTTGACATTGGTTAGTATTCTCTGGAAATCTACTGAGACATTATCCAAGGGAGACTTAGTCATGACAAGAGTGGTAATTATGGGTGAGATTATAACAATCTCTCTTTATATCAGGAACATAAGAAAATGACCCAACAACAAAGAAACCCTCGCTTATGATTTCTCATCCAAAGTGGTTTTTGTATGTTTATGGGACAAGAAAAGGGCATGCAGAATTAACAGCAATGGGGAAGAGAAGAACAGTTAGCCAGTCCCATATCAGTGTCGACCAGTGTAAATGATTAATCTGACCTCATAAAATTTCCCACCCGAAAACCACTTCATTAGTTTTCTGACAATTATACCAAGACAAAAGAATTGTGAAAAGGACTGAGCTTTGTTTGGGTTGGTTGCAGTAGAAATTGGAGTTCTTGGTAAAGTCCAGAAATAAACAGTAAATTGCAAGAACTCGAGCCAGAAGAAAAATGGATTTCAAATAAATCTTCACAAGGTTTTATTTGCGTAATGAGGAGTTCAAATTGGAGTCAATTGAAGGCAAAGAAAGATAATAATAATAATAATAATAATAATAATAATAATAATAATAATAATTTATTATTTATACCCCGCCCATCTGGCCGGGTTCCCCCAGCCACTCTGGGCGGCTTCCAACAAAACAGAAATTCTAAAATACAGAAATCCATCAAACATTAAAATACAGAAATCCATCAAACATTAAAAGCTTCCCTAAACAGGGCTGCCTTGAGATGCCTTCTAAAGGTCTGGTAGTTGTTCTCTTTGACCTCTGGTGGGAGGGCATTCCACAGGGTGGGTGCCACTACCGAGAAGGCCCTCTGCCTGGTTCCCTGTAACTTGGCTTCTCGTAGTGAGGGAACCGCCAGAAGGCCCTCGGAGCTGGACCTCAGTGTCCGGGCAGAACGATGGGGGTGGAGACGCTCCTTCAGGTATACCGGACCGAGGCCGTTTAGGGCTTTAAAGGTCAACACCAACACTTTGAATTGTGCTCGGAAACGTACTGGGAGCCAATGTAGGTCTTTCAGGACCGGTGTTATGTGGTCTCGGCGGCCGCTCCCAGTCACCAGTCTAGCGGCCGCATTCTGGATTAGTTGTAGTTTCCGGGTCACCTTCAAAGGTAGCCCCACGTAGAGCGCATTGCAGTAGTCCAAGCGAGAGATAACTAGAGCATGCACCACTCTGGAGAGACAGTCAGTGGGCAGGTAGGGACTCAGCCTGCGTACCAGATGGAGCTGATAAACAGCTGTCTTGGACACAGAATTGACCTGCGCCTCCATGGACAGCTGTGAGTCCAGAATGACTCCCAGGCTGCGCACCTGGTCTTTCAGGGGCACAGTTACCCCATTCAGGACCAGGGAGTCCTCCACACCCGCCCGCCTCCTGTCCCCCACAAACAGTACTTCTGTCTTGTCAGGATTCAATCTCAATCTGTTAGCCGCCATCCATCCTCCAACTGCCTCCAAGCACTCACACAGGACCTTCACCGCCTTCACTGGTTCTGATTTAAAAGAGAGGTAGAGCTGGGTATCATCAGCATACTGATGGACACCCAGCCCAAACCCCCTGATGATCTCTCCCAGCGGCTGCATATAGATGTTAAAAAGCATGGGGGAGAGGACAGAACCCTGAGGCACCCCACAAGTGAGAGCCCAGGGGTCTGAACACTCACCCCCCACCACCACTTTCTGAACGCGGCCCAGGAGGAAGGAGCGGAACCACTGTATGACAGTGCCCCCAGCTCCCAAACCCTCTAGACGATCCAGAAGGATGTTATGGTCGATGGTGTCAAAAGCCGCTGAGAGATCCAGCAGAACAAGGAAACAGCTCTTACCTTTGTCCCTAGCCCGCCGGAGATCATCGACCAGTGCGACCAAGGCAGTTTCAGTCCCATGATGAGGCCTGAATCCTGACTGGAAGGGATCCAAATGGTCCACTTCTTCCAGGCGTGCCTGAAGTTGTTCAGCAACCACTCGCTCAATCACCTTGCCCAAGAATGGAAGATTTGAGACTGGGCGATAGTTGGCCATATTGGCCGGATCTAAAGATGGTTTTTTAAGAAGCGGTTTAATAACCGCCTCTTTCAGCGGGTCTGGGAAGGCTCCTTCATGGAGAGAAGCATTTACCAACCCGCGAAGCCCATCGCCCAGCCCTTCCTGGCTAGCTTTTATAAGCCATGATGGGCAAGGATCAAGGAGACAGGTGGTTGGTTTCACTCGTCGAAGCAGCCTGTCCACATCCTCGGAGGTAACAGATTGAAATTGATTCCACAAAACTTGACTAGACAGGACTCTAGCACTCCCCCGCCCCGGCCCTGCTCCCACGGTGGAGTCTACCTCTTCCCGAATCTGAGCGACTTTATCTGCAAAAAACTTTGCAAAATCATTGCAGGAGATCATGTGGCCCGTACTGGGCCCGGATGGAGCAGGTGGTTCCGCTAAATTGTGAACCACCTGGAAGAGTCTCCTGCTGCTGTTTTCTGCAGATGCGATGGAGACGGCGAAGAAGGTCCTCTTCGCCGTCGCCATTGCCACTTGGTAGGCTCGAAGTTGAGCTCTAGCCCGTGTCCGGTCTGATTCAAAATGAGTTTTCCGCCACCGGCGCTCTAGCCGTCTCAACGACTGCTTCATCGCCCTCAGCGCCGGGGAAAACCACGGGGCTGTCCGGGCTCCATGCAATCTGAGAGGGCGCTTCGGAGCCAGACAGTCAATAGCGCTGGTTAACTCCGCATTCCAGCGGGCCACCAGGGAATCAGCTGAAAGGCCATTGACATGGGATAAAACATCCCCTACCACTCTCTGGAAGCCAATTGGATCCATTAAGTAGTGGGGGCGGACCATCCGAATCGGTCCCACCTCCCTGCAGAGGGGAAGGGTTGCGGAGAAGTCCAGTTGCACCAGAAAGTGATCTGACCATGGCACTTCTTTTGTTTCACTTTTACTTAATGTCAGATCACCAACATCCATAGAGGTAAACACCAAGTCCAAGGCATGTCCGCGGCTATGAGTTGGGCCAGACTTATTCAGGGACAGCCCCATGGTGGCCATGCTTTCCACGAAGTCCCGAGCGGCTCCTTGTAAGGTCGTGTCGGCATGGATGTTAAAATCCCCTAAGACAACCAAGCTAGGTGTCTCCAGGAGCACATCCGACACGACCTGAAGCAGCTCGGGCAGGGAATCCTTGGTGCAGCGGGGAGGTCGGTACACCAAAAGGAATCCTGTACTGCCCCTATTGCCCAACTTCCAGAACATGCACTCAGAAAACTCCGTCTTACCAATAGGATGCCTGGTGCAAACTAATGACTTCCTAAAAATCACTGCAACCCCCCCTCCCCGCCCAGATGGCCTGGGTTGCTGTGCATAAGAGAAACCTGGTGGACAAGCAGCGCCAAGAACGGGCCCATCGGCTTCATCCAACCAGGTCTCTGTCACACATGCCAGGTCAAATCCTCCATCCACAATCAGGTCGTGAATGGCAGTGGTCTTATTCATCATCGACCTGGCATTGCACAGCAGCACCTTCAGGTCATGTGGGTATCCCTTGCTGATTCCAATATCCGTCTGGTCAGAACCAGACCCGGAGGCAGGGATAGTCCTCAGACAACGACTAAGTCTGCCTCCTCGGTAATGACATGGTCTGGTCTTAGCGTAACTCCTCCTCCTACCCGTGACCACTGAGATCGGTTGTCCCAGTGCATCACCCCCTGTGGAATCTGCCCCAGCCATTTTGCTTGCTGGGACCCCCTCCCGGGCAGCCCTGACCCCTCCCCTTAAAAACAAAATAAAACCTCTGTAAAAAAACAGCAAAGAACAGAACAAAAGAAAAACACAAAAAACACAATAAAACAAAAAACAATAAAAATTACAAATACACTAAAATTTAACAGATTCCCACACCCGACTAAAAATCCCTCCCTAAAACCTATGTAAATCAAAAAATACAGTAAAACAATACAAAGACAGAAAATTACGAACTAAAATTGACCCCTCCCCTTAAAATCAAATTTAAAACCAATACAGAAAACAAACTAATACAATAAAACAATACAAACAAAGACAAAATTACAAACTAAAATTAACCCCTCCCCTTAAAATCGAATTTAAAACCAATACAGAAAACAAACTAACAGACTAAACGATAAACAAAAACCAAAAACAATAAAAGTTACAAAAGTTACAAAAATCAGGACAAAGCCCCGTTTCGACAATTCTTCGCCAGCAAAGATTCACAGGTCAGAGTGTACCAAGTCTGTTACAGGTACCAAAAAAGGAGAATGCTTTGGATGTCAGGATCCAGGTTTAGGGCTTGAACTCGTTGGTGAGAGATTCCCACAAACAACTATTTGCGTTGCTGATAGAAAAGACCTCACAACTAGTTGGTGGAAGTAATATATAGAAGTAATAAATAAAAAGTAGTGAATGGTGGTATTTTCCAATAAAATGGAGCTTAATTTCACTCAAGTTCAAAACGCTTTTACTCCAGAATATTAATTCAGAAGCTTTCTGCCCCATTAAAACCCATTAAACCCATTAGGAATACCAAACTTGTTATTCATTGAATTTTAAGTTTAACACCCCCCCCCCCGCCGCCGCCAGGAATGGTCTAGCATATATTGCCAATAACTACAGGCATCCCCCAGAGCACACAAAAAAATAACCAAATAATTTAATTAACCCATAAATGGACGGAGAGAGCTGGGGAGTTCTCATGGCTTGTGAGGGTAGAGACGGGAGGTGCAGCGGGGGTTTATTTACGCTGCTCAGCCCCCACCCCAACCTGAGAACTAATGCACACATTTCCACACATCCTCCAGCCTCCAGCCAGCCCCCCAAATTCCAGATGTGGGTATTTTAGGTGCAGTATATTAGAGCTGGAATGGAGAGAGCAGTAGAGAAGACATTCAAAGGGATTAGAGGGTGCTCCCCACTTATCAAATCTTCAATTGGGGGGGCACTGGAACATAACCTTAAGTAAGTGGGGACTCGCTATACTCAAATCTCTGAGACTGCTTAATCATGACAGTAGCAACTCTACTGAAACCTTACTTGCAGGAAAATAAGCTGTAAAGCAAGAAGACCTATATAAAAGTTTTCTCTAAGTGTATTGTTTTTTTCATGTTCAGATTGTAATCAATTACCCTCTGAAGTTCTAGTCAGGCCTCAATATTCTGTGGTACTCATGACAGTTTTTTTGTTTTCCAAATAAACCTTAGGGTTAAAACCAGTTCAGGGACCACTGTCTCAAAGAGACCACAGGGGATTTTTAAAAGAAATTGCACAGAGGAATTGCAACATGTAAATACAACATAATTTAATGTTGTGGATAAAGAGAGATTACATTGCTCACATTATAGAAGAAAAAAAAACCCAAAGACAATAGGATAATTTATTATTTCCTCTTTATTAACTGCTCCTTGCTGTTCAGATCAGGCCTCAACAAAATGATGTAGCATTTGGGAGCAAAAATGGAGCCCATTAAGCCAGCACTGGAGGCCAAGATGGAGAAGATCTCCACAGCCACCATGTATTTCCCCTTGGTGCTCAGGTAGACCGGAACAAATGAGATCCAAACACTACAAAACAACAACATGCTGAAGGTGATGAATTTGGCCTCATTAAAGCTGTCAGGCAGTTTCCTGGCAAAAAAGGCCACAACAAAGCTGATAATGGCCAAAAAGCCCATGTAGCCTAGGACACAGTAAAACAAGGCAACTGACCCTTCGTTACAGCCTAGAATGATTTCCCCCATCACAGAGTGCATGTCAGAATCAGGGGAAGGAGGAGAGGTTCCTAACCACACAGCGCAAATGCCAGCTTGAATAAGAGAACAAGAAAACACAATGGCGCTTCCGAGTCTTTTCCCCACCCACTTCCTCATTCGGGACCCTGGTTTGGTGGCCACGAAGGCCAGAACCACCGTGATAGTTTTGGCCAGCACAGAAGAAACAGTTACTGTGAAAACAAGGCCAAAAGCCATTTGTCGGAGCAGGCAGCTCACTCTTTCTGGAGGGCTGAGGAAGATCAATGGGCAGAGAAAGCAGAGCAGGAGTGAAATGAGGAGAGTGTAGGTGAGGTCCCGGTTGTTTGCTCTGACAATGGGTGTGTCCTGATGTTTAATGAAGATGGCTAGGACCACCACTGTGAGGAGAGAGAGAGAGAGAGCAAACAATGCTAAGCTCATCCCCAGAGGCTCTTTAAAAGACAAGAAGCTGATGGTCTTTGGAATGCATTGTGATTGTTCCATGTTTGGATAGTGATCTTCGGGGCACGCAACGCAATCTTCCTTGTCTGGAAAGAAAGTACAGTAATGCATTCAGATTTCAGATGTTAGAAGAGCAATGTTTACTGCTGTGAGTATGGACCTCTTAAAGTTTATTGAAAATAATCCCAGATATTTCCAGAGTAACCAGATTGAAAGTGATGCTTGAGAACCCCACCTCAGCACTTTGGCCATGTCGGGTGTCCTGTGAGGGATTGCTAACTCCACATAAACCACATTGTTATTCTTCAGAACAGGTACTGTCCATGGCCATTTTACACAGGGGTTCCATTCCCAGCCCCATTCCACCCCCACATACTACAGTATGTTGAACACATTCAACCCAGGTGTATGATCACACATCATTCATAGACATGTTTATCTCTTTTTGCCTGAATTAAGGAAGGTGTCTCATACCAAGTCATATCACTGGTGCTTTTAGTTCAAAATTGCCTGATGTATTTTAACCTGTAACGAAGATTTGATCATGGGTCACAAACCATTGTTTTTTTAGAAGATGGTCCATATTCCGTTATGGGAGCTATCTGCCAATAGGTATGGAGCAGAAATTTGGTTTTTATGCCACTTGAATAAGAAAGTTACCTACATTGCACTCCTTGAACCAACACATTGACCAAAGTAAAGATGCCGTTAAAAATGTGTACTTCTCTAAACATTTGTGATGCAGTTCTCCAATCAAACAATATGTACAAAAATGCACACACCACCACTGATTTATTTATCCTTTCCCTCAACTTCTAACATGACATGCGGTTTGAAAATTATATATCCTGTGTCTCTTACCCTTCTGGGATGAAATCTTGCCTTGAGGACATGGAGCACAATCATAGCAGCAGAATGGCTCCCCCTCCTTCTTTTCCTTCCTGGAACCAGGAGGGCAACTTGGGTTACACACCGAAAGGGGTGAAACCTGCTCATGTATATAATGGGGAATAGGGTAAGGAAAAGCTTTTTCTCCCTCTCTTATAACACTAGTGTAATAACCAAGGTACCATTCTTACAGCACTAGAACTCAGAGGTATCCAATGAAGCTAAATATTGGATTGATTAGGGACACTTTTTCACGTAGTTTAGCTAAAACTATGAGATACAATTCTACAGGAGACAGTTATGGGCATCAGCTTGGCTGACTTTAAAACATTATTCGAAAAACCAATGGAGGAGAAGCCTTTTGGAGGCCACCGCCCTTGGTGGAGGGTGTGCTTTTACTCAATGGTCAGAGGCAGTATAGTGCTGAATACCAGTTGTCGGAAACCGCAAAAGGGGAGAGAGGTCCTCTGATCATGTCCTCTTTGTGGGTTTCCTACAAGCGTCTGGTTGGCCACTTTCAGAACCTTATTTATTTATTTAACCATATCACAGGGCAGTTTACATTATAAAAACATAAAAAGGAAAAGCATGAAAAACAGAAGCAGTAACATCCCAGTTTGAAAGACCATAAATAGTTTAATTCAGTAACGGCTTGGGAGAAGAGGAATGTTTTCACCTGGTGCCTATAGATATGTAGGGAGGTGCCAGGCAAGCCTTCTTGGGGAGAGCTGATCTTCCCCAATCTAAGAAGCCCCTTTCCTCATTCTACACTTGGGGACAAAGAATAGCTACCCACAAAGCTTCACAACCCCTACTTCCTTCTCACCCATCAGCATTTGAACTGCAAGGACAAACACCTTCTTCTTCTTCCCAAGAGGCTCATGAAATGCACTTGGACGAAAAGAACCCCAACCAAAAGCCACATGCCATATCCAGATGCTGGACAAGTCTGGCCAATGGGAATATTCCTCACTAGTTGAGCATTGATCTGAGCCAGCAAGATCATCTTATGTTGAAATTCCTGTATCCTGGACAACATGACTTTCGGGATGACTTCCAACTCTATGATTCTATCATTCTTAAGCAGTGCAGAGGAAAAAGTTTCTAATCTGGCTGGAAAGGCAAGTATGTGCTGGACTGATGATATGTAAGTAAGTAGAATAACATTCTATTTTCCTATCTCTCATAGATGTAGGAATTATGCCTCACCTGGTGAAAGCTTCTGTGCCACACCATTCTGGTGTCCTCAAGGGTGAAATGCTGGCCTGTGGCAGCCTCCCCACCTACCCTTCCAACCTTGACTCTCATGAAGGAGTTATTTGGGAAAGTGACCAGGTTGGTAATATCAAAGCCAGCTTCTACTTCCCTGTTCGCACTAAAAGATACTGTTTCCCCAGCAGAGTTGTTAAAGGAGACACTCCTAAGAAAGGGGTGGAGCTGCATTGAGAGAAAAAGAGCAACTTTGAAGTAATGCAAATGTCTCCCCTTTCTCACATTCAGGATGCCTCCAGACTGTCAATACGGGGAGGTAGTGCCCTGCAAATATAATCTGCTTTCTGAGAAATGTTTTGTAGGGTGAGCATTCACATATTGAGCCAATGCTCTCCATTGGCTCTATAGGTAAAATCGCAATGCATGGCTTAGATATCTACACACACACACTGCCCAACTAGCCTCATATAACCAGCATGTTTGAGTCTAATAAATACATATAGGGTTTAATGCCGTAGAATAAGGTGTTCTGACAGGCTTGGCCTATGTCCCTTCCCCTTACCTTGGGAGGAAATGGGCAACAAAGCCTATTGTTCTTCTCACTCCATATGTGAATTTCGTGTGTGTGGAGTTCCGAGCTGCTTCCTACAGCCACATGGATTTAAGAAGCCTGTTTTTTTCAGATAAGAATGTAATCTGAAATTACCATTTTCTATACCAATAAAAGTTTAGAAACTTCTACCATTTTGTCTTCTACTTCTAGAACATTTTTCTGAGGGCTGTGTTCCCCCAAAACTTTTGAACTTTCAATTGTTTTGTAAGTAAACCATGTTACGATCTGCTAAGGATGTGATCTATTTTTTTTGTGCTAGGGGATATTCTGGGATTCACTGGAACGGGCATATTTTAAGGTTTTACATCCTGTATTTCCATGCTTCTGTTTGCTGCATGTTTTGCCATGCAAAGGAAGATGCTCACAAAAAACTGAACGGCAGGATTGGGTCCTCCTGCTTAACAGCTATAAGCAGAACAGTCTAATTCTTCATTGAGCTAGTCCTCAGTGAACAGCTTCTCTGCACACAGAGAATGTGGAGCTTAAAAAGTTTCAGGGTACTGTTTTACATATCACTGCCTATGTCAAATAAATTATATCTCATGATAGGCATTACCTGCCAAGGCCGAAGCTCCTGCAAATCTCCTTCCACCACTACCCTATATTTGGCTTCAGGCAGGAACATGGCATATAGAGCATGTGCTATGGCATAGACAGAATTATAGAGACTGTAGCTGTGACCAGACATGTTCATCTCAAAAGCAGATGAAATTAGATCTTCCAGCTTCTCCTCTCCAGTGCAGGTGTCACTGGCCTGCTCCTCTGTACTGGAGTTTGGAAATAAACAGAGAAAGACTTGTGCCCAGAACTGCTTGACAAAGCCATTTCCATTTGCCTCAAAAGGATTTTGTGCCTCAAGAAAGGCTTTGAATCCTTGTGCCACATCTGAATGAACTGCAAAAAAGAGGGAACCCTGGAAGATTTGCATATCCAGGCTTATTTGCAAGGGCGGTGCTGTGAAATCCAGCTGTGCCGTCAGAATCCACACCTTCCCCTCAGATGTATTAGTCACAATTTCCATTTCACCTAGTGCTACCATTGTCTGCAAGCAAAGCATGGACTTTGTTCCTCCATAGACAACCACCACTTTGGCTTTACTTTCCATAATAGCTTGATAAATTTGAATGAACTGGCAATGCACGTCATAATAATCAGCCAAGTATGTCGTTTTCAGCTTTGTCTCTGCGAAGGCCAAGCAAATGCCTTTCTGGGAGAGCAGAGGTTTCAGTGTTTGAACAAATCTCTCTCCACTTTCTGCAGCAAGCAACCCAACCCATGTCCAACCAAAGTGCAGAAGTAACTCAACAATCCCAATGTGCTGATGGGCTTCATTGGGCACCATCCTGTAGAAGGGAGTGGATTGGCTTTGACCATCATCCTCTGGAGAAAAGGAGCCATAAGTGAGCTAAAAGGAAATAAAGGAGCATCATCTATAATTGCAGAAGACTGGGCATGTGCATCCAGGGCCTGCCCACCCAGGAGACAAAATGAGCAAATTGCCCCAAGAAGGCAGGTTCTAGAAAGCTGGGAGGGGTGTGTGGAATAATGAATGAATGAATGAATGAATGGGAGCAGGAACGACCATGCCTATCATGAGACTCTGAGGTTCTGTTAAAAACTCTTTACTCACAAGAGATTCGCAAACGACTCCCTCTGCAGAACTTCTTATCTGTGCAAAAGAATATATATGCCACCACTGCAGCTAGAATTTTACTAGCCCAGAAATGGAAATCAGCAGAGTTACCAACGATTGAAGACTGGAGAACAAAGTTGCTAGAATATTCGGAATTGGCGAAAATGACCGGAAGGATAAGGGACCAAAGAGGTTTCAGACAGACTGGTGTAAATTTATTGATTACTTTAAAAACCATTATAAAGATGTGAAGACACTGACAGGCTTGGTTTAATACCTGTGATTCAAAATGTTAGAGTCTGACCATTATTAAGAGAGGTTTAAAACTTACATAAAGGCCAGAGGTGGTTCTAGAAAAGCAGTAAATTGAGTATAGAATTTAAAACCAATAGAAGAGATGGAGGGAAGTCACAGGCTCGGCGGAGTATCAGTATTAATTTGAAAAATGTAAAGTATGAGTATGGAATGTATTTTTTGTTATGTTTTCTGTTATTTTTTGTTATTTCTTTATTGCAATTTTTTTAAAAAAAAGAATGTATTACAACCTGAGTTTAATTGCTGGAGACACTAAAAAGGACACATAGCAGCTGTGAGGAGTAAACGTGCTAGCTGAATTGGTTAATCCTCCCTAAGAGGCTCCTTTCCTCTTAGTTGCAATTAGATGGCTAGGAACAGCGTTATTATGAAAGAATATATTAGAATCCCATGCTGACCCTGGATTTATAGGGTCTGGGTAACTCGGAATGGCAGAGAATAATTAAAAGAGCATTGTGCATGCTTAAAAGCTTCATGAATATTAGTTAACATGCCCCAGGCAGAGAAACAGCTTATTTACATGAAGTTTTTGGGAAGTTTTTTAAAATGTTTAATATTTTATTATGTTTTTACATATGATGAAGCCAGCCAGAATGGCTGGGGCAACCCAGTAAGATGTTTGGGGTATAAACAGTAAAATTATTATTATGGAATAGGATATCCCTATGGAGGGGTGCCATCATCAGCTGAACCCGAGACGCCAAGCTAGATAGAGGAGACATGTAGCACTCACTGCTCAGACCTCCAGCAGAGAGAAATGGCCAGTGTGCCTAGGAGTGGAGGAGAGGAATGGCTACAGAAATGTTTTTATTATGGCGGTGGCTTAATGCTACCTGACACCTTGATGCTACACATTCTATTTAATTGTGCAAATCACACTGGGAACACTTCATGTGAAGGGTAGGATCACTCTCCTTTGTCTCCCACAGCTATTTCTCTATTATACCAATCCTTTCTGAACAGAAAACATCATAGTGAATGAGTGTGAAATGCCCAAGGCAGTATCTTACCTGGGGAATCTTGTAGATGCCCAAGATGTTTGCCAGGTAGACGGAGGTATCAAAGTCCAGTCCCCCAATAACTGCCACCAGGGGTTTCTGGATGTTGCACTTGTAGTTGGGTATAAGGTTAGAGGGAAGGTTCAGAGCAGCCCGATATGTCATCCTTTCATCAAAGTAATTGTCATAGATGTGGAATCCCAGTGTGATATTAGGTAAGATCTTGGGGTTCTCATTGATCTCCTTGACAGCAAATACCAAGGCCATAATATGCTGATAGTTCTTTGGCACAATACTGCAATGAGAATTTTATGCTGTATCATTGGTGGATATGCTATGCATTTCCCCCCCCTAAGTAGCCTCTTTATGATTCTTCAAATTGAATCAGCGTGATTTTCAAATGATGACTGTGTTTTGGTTTTGATATATTTTTAAGAGTAATTTTTTTGGTAGCTTTACATTTAAATATGAACTGATTTGAATTTCCCCCTTCCCAATAACAGAATATTGATATTTACTTTTGAGTTCAGTATATACTTGACAACACCTTTTGAACATTCAAGAGATGCTCTTGCTGACGCCAGCCTCAGAACTGAGCAGCGTTTTAGCTTAATGTAGGGCTCATTCAGACTTCCCCATGTCCTGCCATTTTCCTCCAGGAAAACCTGATCTTTACCGCTCAATCGGAACTGACACCTCCCTCAGAACTTCTCCCAGCTGACAGTTAACTGACATTTCTTCACTGATCACTGCCTTCAGGTGAATACAGTCTGAATATTTCTGATCCAGGGCCTTTCTATAAATTATAAACACAATCGCCTAGCCTGATTTAGATGAGAACATCAGGGGCTCTTTAAGCACTACCTCAAAGGAGAGGTGAACCTTTAAGACCCCTCACATTAGAGTTTCTGAGGTGAAGATTAAGAACAGAGAAGAGCTTTCGATCTTAAACTAGGGAGGCTTAATCTGTGAGTATAACTCTCCTTATAACCCTAGTATAACTCTCCTTGGAAGAGATTTGGTGGGATGTGAGGAGGAGAGAACACACCAACAAGACCAGGCTCTCTCATCTCACTGTCACATTCAGATCTGCATCTCCCTTCCTCCAAGCCAACTCTTCAGCTTTGTAAATGCCCCTCTCCATCTGCCTAGATATAAATGCCGCTTAAATCCATGGAACTAGCTTCTGAGTTGGCCTGGTTAGAGCTAGGGGATATTTCAGTATCATCTAATTATTTGACATTTGAAGTGTTTACAATGTATTTAGAAGCTGATGGGTAGTTAGCCTTTCTTTGAAGTTTTCTTCATCAGAAACAGTAAGGAGGTGAGAAGCAAGTCCGCCAACAATAAGATGACCAGGTTGGTAGTATTCACGAGGAATTCTGGACAGATCATGGACAGTGCAACTCGTGGTATGTTTGCACACCAGATGTGGCAGATGAAAGAGAAGAGGCACAATAAACAACAGCATACTGAAGCACATATTCTTTCTCATCAAACACCCTTATTTCCATCCAGCACATGAACCTTGCTTCACAACCACCCTCAGTACAATATTCTGCCTTATGATGAACAGCTCTTCCCTAACAATTCACAGATTAAAATCATATTTTACAACTTGATTAAGAGAAAAGTGAAAATCCTTCCTCTTCCTCTGTCCTCTCTCTTGCTTAGAATGGCAGGAAGAGGTTTTCATACCCATGTTTTGACATTGGTTAGTATTCTCTGGAAATCTACTGAGACATTATCCAAAGGAGACATAGCCATGATGAGAGTGATAATTATAGGTGAGATAATAACAAGCTCTCAGAAAATGACCAAAAAACCAAACCAACCCCTTCTTCTGATTTTTCATCCAAAGTGGTTTCTCTCTGTTTATGGGACAACAAAAGCGCATGCAAAATTAACAACAATGAGGAAGAGAAGAACAGTTAGCCAGTCTCTTATTAATGCTGACCACTGCAAATGATTAATCTGACCTCCCAAAATTCCCCACCTGAACACCACTTCATTAGTTTTCTGACAATTATACCAAGACAAAAGAATTGTGAAAAGGACTGAGTTTTGTTTGGGTTGGTTGCAGTAGAAATTGGAGTTATTGGTAAAGTCCAGAAATAAACAGTAAATCGCAAGAACTCAGGCCAGAAGAAAAATGGATTTCAAATAAATCTTCACAAGGTTTTATTTGTGTAATGAGGAGTTCAAATAGGAGTCAATCCCAGTATTGAAGGCAAAGAAAGATAAATTCCAGTAAAAATCAGGACAAGGCCCCGTTTCGACAATTCTTCGTCAGCAAAGATTCACAGGTCAGAGTGTACCAAGTCTGTTACAGGTACCAAAAAAGGAGAATGCTTTGGATGTCAGGATCCAGGTTTAGGGCTTGAACTCGTTGGTGAGAGATTCCCACAAACAACTATTTGCGTTGCTGATAGAAAAGACCTCACAACTAGTTGGTGGAAGTAATATATAGAAGTAATAAATAAAAAGTAGTGAATGGTGGTATTTTCCAATAAAATGGAGCTTAATTTCACTCAAGTTCAAAACGCTTTTACTCCAGAATATTAATTCAGAAGCATTCTGCCCCATTAAAACCCATTAAACCCATTAGGAATACCAAACTTGTTATTCATTGAATTTTAAGTTTAACCCCCCCCCCCGCCGCCGCCAGGAATGGTCTAGCATATATTGCCAATAACTACAGGCATCCCCCAGAGCACACAAAAAAATAACCAAATAATTTAATTAACCCATAAATGGACGGAGAGAGCTGGGGAGTTCTCATGGCTTGTGAGGGTAGAGACGGGAGGTGCAGCGGGGGTTTATTTACGCTGCTCAGCCCCCACCCCAACCTGAGAACTAATGCACACATTTCCACACATCCTCCAGCCTCCAGCCAGCCCCCCAAATTCCAGATGTGGGTATTTTAGGTGCAGTATATTAGAGCTGGAATGGAGAGAGCAGTAGAGAAGACATTCAAAGGGATTAGAGGGTGCTCCCCACTTATCAAATCTTCAATTGGGGGGGCACTGGAACATAACCTTAAGTAAGTGGGGACTCGCTATACTCAAATCTCTGAGACTGCTTAATCATGACAGTAGCAACTCTACTGAAACCTTACTTGCAGGAAAATAAGCTAGAAAGCAAGAAGACCTATATAAAAGTTTTCTCTAAGTGTATTGTTTTTTTCATGTTCAGATTGTAATCAATTACCCTCTGAAGTTCTAGTCAGGCCTCAATATTCTGTGGTACTCATGACAGTTTTTTTGTTTTCCAAATAAACCTTAGGGTTAAAACCAGTTCAGGGACCACTGTCTCAAAGAGACCACAGGGGATTTTTAAAAGAAATTGCACAGAGGAATTGCAACATGTAAATACAACATAATTTAATGTTGTGGATAAAGAGAGATTACATTGCTCACATTATAGAAGAAAAAAAACCCAAAGACAATAGGATAATTTATTATTTCCTCTTTATTAACTGCTCCTTGCTGTTCAGATCAGGCCTCAACAAAATGATGTAGCATTTGGGAGCAAAAATGGAGCCCATTAAGCCAGCACTGGAGGCCAAGATGGAGAAGATCTCCACAGCCACCATGTATTTCCCCTTGGTGCTCAGGTAGACCGGAACAAAGGAGATCCAAACACTACAAAACAACAACATGCTGAAGGTGATGAATTTGGCCTCATTAAAGCTGTCAGGCAGTTTCCTGGCAAAAAAGGCCACAACAAAGCTGATAATGGCCAAAAAGCCCATGTAGCCCAGGACACAGTAAAACAGGGCAACTGATCCTTCGTTACAGCCTAGAATGATTTCTCTCATCACAGAGTGCATGTCGGAATCAGGAAATGGGGGAGAGGTTCCCAACCACACAGTACAAATGCCCGCTTGGATAAGGGAACAAGAAAACACAATGGCGCTTCCAAGTCTTTTCCCCACCCACTTCCTCATTTGGGACCCTGGTTTGGTGGCCACAAAGGCCAGAACCACCGTGATAGTTTTGGCCAGAACACAAGAAACAGTCACTGTGAAAACAACACCAAAAGCCATTTGTCGGAGCAGGCAGCTCACTCTTTCTGGAGGGCTGAGGAAGATCAATGGGCAGAGAAAGCAGAGCAGGAGTGAAATGAGGAGAGTGTAGGTGAGGTCCCGGTTGTTTGCTCTGACAATGGGTGTGTCCTGATGTTTAATGAAGATGGCTAGGACCACCACTGTGAGGAGAGAGAGAGAAAGAGCAAGCAACGCTAAGCTCATCCCCAGAGATTCTTGAAAAGACAGGAAACTGATGGTCTTTGGAATGCATTGTGATTGTTCCATGTTTGGATAGTGATCTTCGGGGCACGCAGTGCAATCTTCCTTGTCTGGAAAGAAAGTAATGCATTCACACTTCGGATGTTAGAAGAGTAACGATTACTGCTGTGAGTATGGACCTCTTAAAGTTTATTGAAAATAATCCCAGATATTTCCAGAGTCACCAGATTGAAAGTGATGCTTGAGACCCCCACCTCAGCACTTTGGCCATGTCGGGTGTCCTGTGAGGGATTGCTAACTTCACATAAACCACATTGTTATTCTTCAGAACAGGTACTGTCCATGGCCATTTCACACAGGGGTTCCATTCCCAGCCCCATTCCACCACCACATACTACAGTATGTTGAACACATTCAGCCCAGGTGTATGATCACACGTCATTCATAGACATGTTTATCTCTTTTTGCCTGAATTAAGGAAGGTGTATCATACAAAATCATATCACTGGTGCTTTTAGTTCAAAATTGCCTGCTGTAATTTAACCTGTAACAAAGATTAGATCATGGGTCACAAACCATTGTTTTTTTAGAAGATGGTCCATATTCCGTTATGGGGGCTATCTGCCAATAGGTATGGAGCAGAAATTTGGTTTTTATGCCATTTGAATAAGAAAGTTACCTACATTGCACTCCTTGAACCAACATATTGACCAAAGTAAAGATGCCGTTAAAAATGTGTACTTCTCTAAACATTTGTGATGCAGTTCTCCAATCAAACAATATGTACAAAAATGCACACATCACCACTGATTTATTTATCCTTTCCCTCAACTTCTAACATGACATACAGTTTGAAAATTATATATCCTGTGTCTCTTACCCTTCTGGGACGAAATCTTGCCATGAGGACATGGAGCACAATCATAGCAGCAGAATGGCTCCCCCTCCTTCTTTTCCTTCCTGGAACCAGGAGGACAACTTGGGTTACAGACCGATAGGGGTGACACCTGCTTATGTAAAAAATGGGGAAGAGGGTAAGGAAAAGCTTTTTCTCCCTCTCTTATAACAATAGAACTCAGAGGTATCCAATGAAGCTAAATATTGGATTGATTAGGGGCACTTTTTCACATAATATAGCTAAAACTATGAGATTAAATTCTACAGGAGACAGTTATGGGCATCAACTTGGCTGACTTTAAAACATTATTGGAAAAACTAATGGGGGAGAAGCCTTTTGGAGGCCACCGCCCTTGGTGGAGGGTGTGCTTTTACTCAATGGTCAGAGGCAGTATAGTGCTGAATACCAGTTGTCGGAAACCGCAAAAGGGGAGAGAGGTCTTCTGATCATGTCCTCTTTGTGAGTTTCCTACAAGCATCTCGTTGGCCACTTTCAGAACCTTATTCATTCATTCATTTTACCATACCACAGGGCAGTTTACATTATAAAAACATAAAAAGGAAAAGCATGACAAACAGAAGCAGTAACATCCCAGTTTGAAAGTCCATAAATAGTTTAATTCAGTAACGGCTTGGGAGAAGAGGAATGTTTTCACCTGGTGCCTATAGATATGTAGGGAGGTGCCAATCTAAGAAGCCCCTTTCCTCATTCTACACTTGGGGACAAAGAATAGCTACCCACAAAGCTTCACAGCCCCTACTTCCTTCTCACCCATCAGCATTTGAACTGCAAGGAGCAAACAGCTTCTTCTTCTTCCCAAGAAACTCATGAAATGCACTTAAATGAAAAGAACCCCAAGCCAAAAGCCACATGCCATATCCAGATGCTGGACAAGTCTGGCCAATGGGAATATTCCTCACTAGTTGAGCATTGATATGAGCCAGCAAGATCATCTTATGTTGAAATTCCTGTATCCTGGACAACATGACTTTCGGGATGACTTCCAACTCTATGATTCTATTATTCTTAAGCAGTGCAGAGGAAAATGTTTCGAATCTGGCTGGAAAGGCAAGTATGTGCTGGACTGATGATATGTAAGTAGAATAACATTCTCTTTTCCTATCTCTCATAGATGTAGGAATTATGCCCCACCTGGTGAAAGCTTCTGTGCCACACCATTCTGTTGTCCTCAAGGGTGAAATGCTGGCCTGTGGCAGCCTCCCCACCTACCCTTCCAACCTTGACTCTCATGAAGGAGTTATTTGGAAAAGTGACCAGGTTGGTAATATCAAAGCCAGCTTCTACTTCCCTGTTTGGACTAAAAGATACCGTTTCCCCAGCAGAGTTGTTAAATGAGACACACCTAAGAAAGGGGTGGAGCTGCATGGAAAGGAAAACAGTAAGTCTGAAGTAATGCAAATGTCTCACAATACATATATAATACATACATGAAACTTTTAATGCTGTAGAGTAAGGTGTCCTGACAGGCTTGGCCTTTGTCACTTCCTCTTACCTTGGGAGGAAATGGGCAATAAAGCTATTTGTTCTGCTCACTCTAAATGTGAATTTGGTGTGTGTGGAGTTCTGAATTTAAGAAAAAAACAGAGATACAACCTAGGACACTTTCATACAATAACCCAAGCCAGGGAAATTGCTGGCATGGCAGTTAAAGAAAAAACAGAGTGAAAATTTAATAAATAACCTGAAAGTAGAAGGGAAAATAGGAGACAATCCAAAAGATTTAAGGAAATAGTTTATTATTACACAGAGCTATATTGAGCCGGTTAGGAACACAGAGAAAAAAAACAGAAGGTTATTTAAAGCAGAACAATGTACCAATAATTCTGAAGGAGAAGATTAGTTATTTGAATGCGCCAGGGTGGCTATCTAAAGAACTTTTAACTGAGTTAAGATTTAAAAGGGATATGTACAAAAAATGGAAAAAGGGGGAAATCACCAGAGAGGAATTCAAACATATAGCCAGCACGTGTAGAGACAAAGTCAGAAAAGCTAAAGCACAGAATGAACTCAGGCTTGCTAGAGAGGTTAAAAGCAACAAAAAGGGCTTTTATGGGTATGTCCGTAGCAAAAGGAAGAACCAGGAAACAGTGGGGTCACTTAGAGGAGAAGCTGGTGAAATGCGAACAGGGGACAGAGAAAGGGCAGAACTCCTCAATGCCTTCTTTGCCTCAGCCTTCTCCAAAAAAGAAAACAATGCCCGACCTGAAGAATATGGAGCTGATGATTCAGCAGGGGAAACACAGCCCAGAATAAGTAAGGAGGTAGTACAAGAATACTTGGCTAGTTTAGATGTATTCAAGTCTCCAGGGCCAGATGGACTACATCCAAGAGTATTAAAAGAACTGGCAGAGGTGATTTCAGAACCACAGGCAATAATCTTTGAGAATTCCTGGAGAACAGGCGAAGTTCCAGCAGACTGGAGGAGGGCAAATGTTGTCCCTATTTTCAAAAAGGGGGAAAGAGAGGACCCAAACAATTACTGCACAGTCAGCCTGACATCAATACCAGGAAAGATTCTAGAGCAGATCATTAAGCAAACGGTCTGTGGGTACCTAGAAAGAAATGCTGTGATCACTAAAAGTCAGCATGGGTTTCTGAAAAATAAGTCATGTCAGACTAATCGGATCTCATTTTTTGACAGAATTACAGTACAGTCCTGGTAGATGAAGGGAACGCTGTGGATGTAGCCTATCTTGATTTCAGCAAGGCCTTTGACAAGGTGCCCCATGATATTCTTGTAAAGAAGCTGGTAAAATGTGGGCTAAACAATGCTACCATTCAGTGGATTTGTAACTGGCTGACTGACCGAACCCAAAGGGTGCTCATCAATGGCTCCTCCTCATCCTAGAGAGTAGTGACTAGTGGGGTGCCACAGGGTTCTGTCTTGGGCCCAGTCTTATTCAACATTTTTATCAATGACTTGGATGATGGGCTTGAGGACATCCTGATCAAGTTTGCAGATGACACCAAATTGGGAGGGGTGGCTAATACCCCAGAGGACAGGATCACACTTCAAAATGACCTTAGCAGATTAGATAACTGGGCCAAAGCAAACAAGATGTATTTTAACAAGGAGAAATGTAAAGTACTACACTTGGGCAAAAAAATGAAAGGCACAAATACAGGATGGGTGACACCTGGCTTGAGAGCAGTACATGTGAAAAGGATCTAGGAGTCTTGGTAGACCACAAACTTGACATGAGTCAACAGTGTGATGCAGCAGCTAAAACAGCCAATGCAATTCTGGGCTGCATCACTAGGCGTATAACATCTAGATCAAGGGAAGTAATAATACCACTGTATTCTGCTCTGGTCAGACCTCACCTGGAGTACTGTGTCTAGTTCTGGGCACCACCGTTCAAGAAGGATACTGACAAGCTGGAACATGTCCAGAAGTGGGCAACCAAAATGGTCAAAGGCCTGGAAATGATGCCTTATGAGGAACGGCTTAGGGAGCTGGGTATGTATAGCCTGGAGAAGAGAAGGTTAAGGGGTGATATGATAGCCATGTTCAAATATATAAAAGGATGTCATATAGAGGAGGGAGAAAGGTTGTTTTCTGCTGCTCCAGAGAAGCGGACACGGAGCAATGGAATCAAACTACTGTACAAGAAAGAAGATTCCACCTAAACATTAGGAAGAACTTCCTGACAGTAAGAGCTGTTCGGCAGTGGAATTTGCTGTCAAGGAGTGTGGTGGAGTCTCCTTCTTTGGAGGTATTTAAGCAGAGGCTTGACAGCCATCTGTCAGGAATGCTTTGATGGTGTTTCCTGCTTGGCAGGGGGTTGGACTGGATGGTGCTTGTGGTCTCTTCCAACTCTATGATTCTATGATTCTATGAACAATGATGGAGATGCAACAGGCCTAAATATAAGCTCCACCTTTCCCCCAAATTCAGACTGTGAAAAGTTAAAGTGCAGCTTATATTCGCAACCTTATGATATGCAGCCAGGATCATGGGCCAAACAGCGCCAGGAGCGTGGCAAAGCAGCACCTGCCCTGTGCATAGTCCCACGTCCTCTCCCCCGAGGCTGGGAAGGGATAAGGCCACTGGCAATGCAGATCAGCTCCCCACCCCCCAGTATGCAATCAGGAGCAGCGAGGAATGAAGCGGCTTATATTCAGGTATTTTCCCTTTCTCTCTCCCCCCCCTCCAATCTTAAAGGTGCAGCTTATATTTGGGTGCAGTTTATATTCGGGCCAATACAGTACAAGATTTTCTGCCACAACCACTTAAAGATATAATGAATGGAATATTAAATACAGGGAAACTGCCAGAATCTCGGAAAGAGGAATATATTACATTGATTCCAAAATAAGCTCCAGATTTATTGTCAGTTAAAAATTACAGGCCAATCTCTTTATGAAATAATGATTACAAACTATTCACCAATATTTTGGCAAATAGAATGAAAAAGATTTTAAAGGATTTCATCCATCAAGATTAAGCTGGCTTTCTTCTTGGCCGGCAGGTGAAGGATAAAATGATAAATATAATTGATTTAATAGAATATCTGGAGGCCAGGATTGATAAGCAAGCGGCATTAACGTTTATAGATGCAGAGAAGGCCTTTGACAACGTTTCCTGGACTTTTATTGGGGGGGGGGATTAGAACTGATGGATTTTGAAGAGACATTTCATAGAGGAAATGATGCAATTTATTCAGAACAAAAGGCAAAGCTGATTGTGAATAATGTAATAACGGAAAGATGTAAAATAATGAAAGGAACAAGACTGGGATGTCCCCTATTGCTATTACTGTTTATTTTAGTACTAGAGACACTGACACAAAATATAAGATCCGATGAAGAAATAAAAGGGATAATGGTGGGAAATAAAGTATATAAACCTAAAGCTTTTGCAGATGACCTTGTGATAACAGTAGAAAACCCGATTGTAAGTCTACCGAGGGTCCTGGAGAAGATTAATGAATTTGGCCAAGTAGCAGGCTTCAAGCTTAATAAGAGCAAAACGAAAATGCTGGTGAAAAACATGAGAGAACACAATAAAAAAGAACTACAAAATACCACTGAGTTGATAATAGATATAAAGGTTAAATATTTTGAAGTTTGTTGACAGCAAAGAATATTAATGTCTATAAGGATAATTATTTAACTATGTGGAAAGAAATAAAAAGAAATTTGGAGGTACGTGGGAAGATTATCATTTTGGGAAGGATATCTGTGATTAAAATGATCATATTGCCAATAATAATGTTTTTGTTTCAATCGATTCCAGTGATCAGTGGGGCAGGGCCCTTTAAGGAATGGCAAAGAGATATTTCAAAATTTATATGGCAGGGGAAGAAATAAATGTAAACTATTAATATATTCTAAAGATAGAGTGTCTTTTCCCTTCCAGATTCAAGATTATATTATGAGGCATCCTGCCTTTGCTGGTTTTGGAAATGGATAACATTACAAAATACAGATATTTTGGATTTGGAGGGTTATGCCAACAGCTTTGTTTGTGATGCGTATCTATGGTATGCAAAAGTTAAGGTACACAGAGGATTCCTAAACATAGCTGCCAAGTTATCCCTTTTTTACAGGGATTTTCCCTTATGCTGAATAGGCTTCCTCGCGAGAAAAGCGAAAACTTGGCAGCTATGTTCCTAAACCATGTACTGTAATAAGAAAATCATTATATGTGGTATGGGAGAAATATAAAAATTAGCTAGAATAGAAAACACCATGGTGGTTCTCCCCATTAGAAGCAATCTCTGTGAAGAAATTGAGTATGAGAAAAGGCTGGGCGACATATAGGGAGTTATTAGGAGAGGAGGGGCACCAGCTGAAATTGAAAAAAATTGAGGACATAAGAGATCTTTTAACAGATTGGTTACAGTATCACCAGCTGAATTCTGTCTTTAAAATAGGTTTTGCTACTAAGCTATCAAGGTTTGAGAAAGAATGGTTGGAAAAATAATTTCCTGGTGTGCTCTGGTCCATGGGGTCACAAAGAGTCGGACACGACTAAACAACAACAACAAGATTAGCAAATTAGTAAATTAGCGGGAGGCACTGTGGTCTAAACCACTGAGCCTAGGGCTTGCCGAATAGAAAGTCGCTGGTTCGCATCCCCACGACGGGGTGAGCTCCCGTTGCTTGGTCCCTGCTCCTGCCAACCTAGCAGTTTGAAAGCACGTCAAAGTGCAAGTAGATAAATAGGTACCGCTCCAGCGGGAAGGTAAATGGTGTTTCCATGTGCTGCTCTGGTTCTCCAGAAGCGGCTTAGTCATGCTGGCCACATGACCCGGAAGCTGTACGCTGGCTCCCTCGGCCAGTAAAGCAAAATGAGTGCCGCAACCCCAGAGTTGTCTGTGACTGGACCTAACGGTCAGGCATCCCTTTACCTAAATTAGCAAAAATGTATAGGACAAGTTCAAATGTTTGTTGGAAATGTAAGGAAAAGGAAGGCACCTTTTATCATATGTGGTGAATCTGTAAAGTGATAAAGGAGTTCTGGGAAATGATATACAGTGGTACCTCGGGTTACAAACATTTGGGTTACAGACTCCACTAACCTGGAAGTAGTACCTTGGGTTAAGAACTTTGCCCCAGGATGAAAACAGAAATCGCGTGCTAGCGGGGCGGCGGCAGCAGGAGGCCTCATTAGCTAAAGTTATACCTCAGGTTAAGAACAGTTTCAGGTTAAGAACGGACCTCCGGAACAAATTCAGTTCGTAACCAGAGGTACCACTGTAGAATGAATTTAAAAAACGGTTTAAAATAACTTTTGTTAAAAACCAGAAACCTTTTTGTTAGGAATTGTAGGTGCAGAGATACTGAAGGAACTGAAAAGACAGTTTATGCGTGCTACAACAGCTGCAAGGATGCTTCTTGCCCAGAGATGGAAAGACAACAGGATACCTACTAGGGCAGACTGGCAGGTGAAACTATTGGATTATGCAGAGATGGCAAGATTAACCAGGAAAATCAGAAATCAGGAGAATCAAAACTTCAACAAAGAATGGGACAAATATATATTGTAATTGAAAGACCAATGTAAACACTTGAACTTGTCAGGCTTTAAATAACTCTTGAAATGATGCATATAATTTGGATACAATGGAGGATGATAAATTAGATGGATTTATAATATGCAGTTTAAAACATTATTTAAAGAATCCACGGAGGGGAGGAGGGAAATATTGAGATTCGGAAGAATCTTGTGCAAGTTTTAATATTTGTAATAGTATTATGCATGTGAATGAATTAGTAAAAACAAATAATTTTTTGTTTTTTTTAAAAAAGCAAGATGGTCTGATACTTCACTGTGCTATTACTTAATGAGCAGCTTCTCTGCACACAAGGGGAGAATGTGGAGTTTGAATTAGGCATTACCTGCCAAGGTTGAATCTCCTGCATCTCTCCTTCCACCACTACCCTATATTTGGCTCCAGGCAGGAACATGGCATGTAGAGCATGTGCTATGGCATAGACAGCATTATAGAGACTATAGCTGTGACCAGTTATGCTCATCTCAAAGCCAGACAAAGGGAGATCTTCCAGCTTCTCCTCTCCAGTGCAGGTTCCACTGGGCTGCTCCTCTGTACTGGACTTTGGAAATAAACAAAGAAAGACTTGTGCCCATAACTGCTTGACAAAGCCATTTCCATTTGTCTCAAAGGGATTTTGTGCCTCAAGAAAGGATTTGAATCCTTGTACCACATTTGAATGAACTGCAAAGTAGAGGGAACCCTGGAAGGCTTGAATATCCCAGGTCATTTGATAGGTTAATGCTGTGAACTCCAGCTGTGCTGTCATAATCCACACCTTCCCCTCAGATGTTTTGGTCACATTTTCCAATTCAGCAAGTGCTGCCATTGTTCGCAAGATAGGCATGGACCTTGTTCCGCCATAGACAACCACCACCTTGGCTTTACTTTCCATAATAGCTTGATAAATTTGGATCCAGTGCAAGGGCGTACCCACCACGGGGCAAGTTAGGGCAGCTGCCCTACTCTAGAAGCAGGGCTGGTGGGCAGAGGCGGAGCACAGCCCGGCGGAGCGCGAGTTCGCCATTCCCGCCGCGCCGCGCCGCACCCTCCCTCCAGCTCCCCGGCGCGCCCTCAGGCAAGGCCAAGCGCGGCGGGGAACCAGGGAGCACGGCGCGGTGGGCGGGAACGCCGAACTCGCGCTCTGCTGGGCTGGGCTCCGCCTCCGCCCACCAGCCCTGCTTCTAGGGAGGGGCACAGCCCGGCGGAGCGCGAGTTCGCCGTTCCCGCCCGCCGCGCTGCGCCCTCCCTCCAGCTCCCCGTCGCGCCCTCTGGCAAGGCCAAGCGCGGCGGGGAACCAGAGAACGCGGTGCGGCGGGCGGGAACGCTGAACTCGCGCTCCGCTGGGCTGGGCTCCGCCTCCGCCCACCAGCCCTGCTTCTAGGGAGGGGCACAGCCTGGCGGAGTGCGAGTTCGTCGTTCCCGCCCACTTTGTGGCCCCTCCCCTTCCGTACCTTGGCCCCTCCCCTTGCCCCCCCCTAGTTTTGATCCTGGGTACGCCCATGATCCAGTGGAGATACATGTCATAATACTCAGCCAAGTATGTCGTTCTCAGGTTTGTCTCTGCGAAGGCCAAGCAAATACCTTTCTGGGAGAGCAGAGGTTTCAGGGCCTGAATAAATCTCTCCCCACTTTCATTTCCTCTAGCAAGCAACCCAACCCACGTCCAACCAAAGTGCAGAAGTAACTCAACAATCCCAGTGTGCTGATGGGCTTCATTGGGCACCATCTTGTAGAAGGGAGTGGATTCGCTTTGACCATCATCCTCTGGAGAAAAGGAGCCATACGTGAGCTAAAAGGAAATAAAGGAGCAACATCTATAAATGCAGAAGCAATAAGTATGTGCATCCAGGGCCTGCCCACCCAGGAGGCAAAATGAGCCAGTTGCCTTAAGAAGGCAGGTTCCACAAACCTGGGGGGGGGGTTGCACTCCTGCTTTCCTTTCCTCCCCACTCCTTTACTTTCTCCACTTTCTCCTCTATGCCTTTCTGTGTTGCTGCTTTTTTCTCCCATTTCTTTCACGTTGCTTCATCTCAGCATTTCAGCTCCTGATTTCATGGCGTCTTCCCTCCCCTTCCTCTCTCAAACCACTAACACACAGAATCCCCATCAAGTGCCACAATGTGTGGGCAGCTGACTCCTGTTAGGCAGGTTTCCAGCTTTGCAGGAGAGCAGCTTCAGTCTCCAACCAGTAGGCCATGCAGCAATGGTGAGAGGGTGTCTGTCGACAGAAGGAAATTTGGATAGAGTCAAACCTCGGTTTACACCTACCTCTGTTTGCGACCGCTTCAGCGAGCGACCACCACGGACCCAGAAGTGTTTACATCCAGGTTCCGCGGTATCGGATGCGCAGACACGATCTGCGCAGCTCGCGCATGCGCAGAAGCAATCTGCACAGCGTGTGCGTGCGCAGAAACGCTTTATCGGCGCTTCGCGTACGCGCAGAAGCATGCCTTCGGCGAGCGGCCACTTCGGCGAGCAACCGCCTCCGCGGAACAGATTGCAGTCGCAAACCGAGGGACCACTGTACATGTTTTTAAGTGTGTATGGATAAGGAAGCGAGGTTAGGTAAGCACTCTTCCACCATCACATCTTCTTTCTATCCCAAGACACTTTTCAGTCCGTAAAACAAACAAACAAAATACCCAACTCACTCAAGGGGTCGGGAGAGCAGGACTGGAGAGTGTTTTGGGGTCTGCATTTTGTCCCTGAATCGGATTTTCCTAATCCATGCTCTAACTCAGCAGCACTAGCGAACTGCAGTTCGACAGGGGTATCGTTTTCTGGTTTACCTCAGACAGCAAAGGGTCTTGGGCTTGTGTGCCTCTATAATGGCTGTGGTGGTAAATAATAATATTAATAATAATAATAATTTATTATTTATACCCCGCCCATCTGGCCGGGTTCCCCCAGCCACTCTGGGCGGCTTCCAACAAAACACCAAAATACAGAAATCCATCAAACATTAAAAGCTTCCCTAAACAGGGCTGCCTTGAGATGCCTTCTAAAGGTCTGGTAATTGTTGTTCTCTTTGACCTCTGGTGGGAGGGCATTCCACAGGGTGGGTGCCACTACCGAGAAGGCCCTGTAACTTGGCTTCTCGTAGCGAGGGAACTGGCAGAAGGCCCTCGGCGCTGGACCTCAGTGTCCGGGCAGAACGATGGGGGAGGAGACGCTCCTTCAGGTATACTGGACCAAGGCCGTTTAAAAACAAATGTGTTGGCAGGGTGAGAGGGGAGGAGGTATTTTCACTTCACTCTCCCCTTCTCCATGGCTGCTACAGCACTCTCCTTTGGAAAAACCACTTGAGGAAAACTACATTCCTGCAGCTCCCTGGCATGCAATACAGTGGCAGACCCAAGTGTCCCTATTTTCCAGGGACAGTCCCGGATTTACAGCAGCCACCCCAGTTTCCCCCCATTGATCCCACAGTGTCCCAATTTTCCTTAGGATGTCCCTCTTTTCATCAGAGAAATGTTGGATGGCCCAATCCATCTGGACACTTCCGTATAAGGAAGTTTTTAAAAAATGTTTAATGTTTTATTATGTTTTTATGATGGAAGCCGCCCAGAATGGCTGGGGCAACCCAGTCCAATGGGTGGGGTATAAATAGCGTAGTAAAAATATTATTATGGAATAGGATGTCCCTATTTTCACGCGAGAAATGTTGGAGGCTATGATCCTTGGCAGCTTCACAGGGAGAGGAATGGATGAAAAGCCAGCAGTCGGTGTCCCAAGAGAATTTCCAATGTTCAATATTCACCCTTATTTATTTCTACAACATTTTCTGGGAGGGTATGTGATTGATTCCTATTAAAACAACAGTGACCGACTGGAAACTCCCTGAGATCTGCAGTGGTCTTGATTCTGCCTAAGGCATGGTGCTGTCTTTCCCTCAGCCACTACAGCTGCTGTTTCCTCCAGCTACTGCTGGGAATGAAAATATTCTGCAGATGAATGCCTCCGATGGAAACAGGGCAACCTCCCCTGTTTCAGGAAATTGACTGGCAGCTGCGGTGTGCTGACTTGCCAGTGGGTAAGAATAAATAGGAAAACGTTATTTGCTTGCACATGACTTTCAAAAGAAGTTCACCACCACAAGATTATTGATGGCACTCTAGGTTCCCTTTAACATTTTATTGGTATGATCCCCAGTTCGCAATGAGTTGCAGTAAGGTTCCACCAGTCCATGCCATATCCCCTCCAGCTCAATTAAATGGGTTGAGCCTGTATTGGGGGGGGGGGCTGGAAGCTTCAGTTGGTACAGAAGACACCTGCCAGGAATTTTTTTGGATAGATACTAGTCTCATTTCAAGGTTGAATATTGATCTTTACAAGCCGTGAATTGCCTGGAACTCATATGTCTAAAGGACCGCCTTCCCCCATACCATCACATTTTTTGGATCTGTGAGTGAGACCCAAGACATTCTGCTGCCTGAGATAGAAACTGACTGGCCCTGCCATTCAATCTTCTTTCAGTACTGCCATTGGGATGCCATCATCAGCTGAACCCGAGACACCAAGCTAGATAGAGAAGACACTGCTCAGACCTCCTGCAGAGATAAATGGCCAGTGTGCCTAAGAGTGGGGGAGAGGAATGGCTACCTGGAATGGCTACCTGGAATGGCAGACATGTTTTTATTACGCTGATGGCTTAATGCTACCTGACAGCTTGATGCTATGCATTGTATTTAACTGTGCAAGCACACTGGGAACACTTTTTGTGAAGGGCTGGATCACTCTCCTTTGTCTCTCACAACTATTTCTCTATTATACAAATCCTTTCTGAACAGAAAACATCATGGTGAATGTGTGAAATCCCCAAGGAAGCATCTTACCTGGGGAATCTTGTAGATGCCCAAGATGTTTGCCAGGTAGACGGAGGTATCAAAGTCCAGTCCCCCAATAACTGCCATCAGGCGTTTTTGGATGTTGCACTTGTAGTTGGGTATAAGTGTGGAGGGAAGGTTCAGAGCAGCCCTGTAGGTCATCCTTTCATCAAAGTAATTGTCATAGATGTGGAATCCCAGTGTGATATTAGGTAAGATCTTGGGGTTCTCATTGATCTCCTTGACAGCAAATACCAAGGCCAGGATATGCTGGTAGTTCTTTGGCACAATACTGCAATGAGAATTTTATGCTGTATCATTGGGAGATATGCTATGCATTATTATTTTTTAAATGGGCTTCTTTATGATTCTTCAGTATTTCAGTGAAAATTGTGCCCTAATATACACATATCTGCAGAATACTTTCCCCATAGGAATGCATTGTATTCCACTTCTATTCCACTTACACTAATATATGCATTTTTAGCAACACTTTACCTCCAGATATTCATTTTTGTTTATATTGTTTAGCTGGAGAACTGCATGGAACAATTTGGAGAAGTGTGAATTTCAAATGATGGCTGTGTATTATTTTTGTTATATTTTTAGAACAACTTTTTTTTATAGATTCACATTTAAATATGAACTGATTTGAATTCCCCCCTTTCCAATAATGGAATATTGATGTTTTCTTTGGGGTCCATCATATACTTGACAACACTTCTTGAAGTTCTAAGAGACACTCTTGCTGACACGAGCCTCTAAAGCCTTTTATCTCATACCAACTTCCCTAAGCCTCCACTTCTGTCCAATTAATTCAAAAATTGGTTTAGCAGCTAGGTACAGTCTGCCTCTGACCGGCAAACTCCTCAGATTATGTTCCTGCTTGCTTGGACAGCTGAGCTCATTTAGAAATCTACTTTTATAATGTTCTTCTGGTAAGAACTGAGTAGCATTTTAGCTTAATGCAGGGCTCATTCAGACTTCACCATGTGTCCTGCCATTTTCCTCCAGGAAAACCTGATCTTTGCTGCTCAATCAGAACTGACACCTCCCTCAGAACTTCTCCCAGCTGACAGTTAACTGACATTTCTTCACTGATCACTGCCTTCAGGTGAATACAGTCTGAATATATCTGATCCAGGGCCTGTCTATAAATTATAAACACAATCGCCTAGCCTGATTTAGATGAGAACATCAGGGGCTCTTTGAGCGCCACCTCAAAGGAGAGGTGAACCTTTAAGACCCCTCACATGAGAGTTTCTGAGGTGAAGATTAATAACAGATAAACAGAGAAGGGCTTTCGATCTTAAACTAGGGAGGTTTAATCTGTGAATCCTCCCCTAGTTTAACTCTCCTTGGAAGAGATTTGGTGGGATGTGAGGAGGAGAGAACACATCAACAAGACCAGGCTCTCTCATCTCACTGTCGCATTTAGATTTGCATCTCCCTTCTTCCAAGCCAACTCTTCAGCTTTGTAAATGCCCCCCACCCCATCTCCCTGGAAGAATATCACACTGAAATCAGTGGAACTAGCTTCTGAATAGGCCTGGCTAGAGCTAGGAGATATATCAGTATCATCTGATTATTTGACATTTGAATTCTTTACAGGTTATTAAGAAGTTGATGGATAGTTAGCCTTTCTTTGAAGTTTTCTTCGTCAAAAGGAGCAAAGAGAAGAGAAGCAAGTCCGCCAACAATAAGATGACCAGGTTGGTAGTATTCATGTGGAATTCTGGACAGATCATGGACAGTGCAACTCGTGGTATGTTTGCACACCAAATGTAGCAGATGAAAGAGAAGGGGCACAATAAACAGCAGCATACTGAAGCACATATTATTTCTCATCAAACACCCTTATTTCCATCCAGCACATGAACCTTGCTTCATAACCACCCTCAGTACAATATTCTGCCTTATGATGAACAGCCCTTCTCTAACAATTCACAGATTAAAATCCTATTTTATAACTTGATTAAGAGAAAAGTGAAAATCCTCCCTCTTCCTCTGTCCTTTACCTTGCTTAGAATGGCAGGAAGAGGTTATAATACCCATGTTTTGACATTGGTTAGTATTCTCTGGAAATCTACTGAGACGTTATCCAAGGGAGACTTAGCCATGCAGAGAGTGATAATTATAGGTGAGATAATAACATGCTCTCAGAAAATGACCAAAAAAACCAACCAACCCCTGCTTCTGATGTTTCATCCAAAGTGGAAGTAATAATACCACTGTATTCTGCTCTGGTCAGACCTCACCTGGAGTACTGTGTCTAGTTCTGGGCACCACCGTTCAAGAAGGATACTGACAAGCTGGAACATGTCCAGAAGTGGGCAACCAAAATGGTCAAAGGCCTGGAAATGATGCCTTATGAGGAACGGCTTAGGGAGCTGGGTATGTATAGCCTGGAGAAGAGAAGGTTAAGGGGTGATATGATAGCCATGTTCAAATATATAAAAGGATGTCATATAGAGGAGGGAGAAAGGTTGTTTTCTGCTGCTCCAGAGAAGCGGACACGGAGCAATGGAATCAAACTACTGTACAAGAAAGAAGATTCCACCTAAACATTAGGAAGAACTTCCTGACAGTAAGAGCTGTTCGGCAGTGGAATTTGCTGTCAAGGAGTGTGGTGGAGTCTCCTTCTTTGGAGGTATTTAAGCAGAGGCTTGACAGCCATCTGTCAGGAATGCTTTGATGGTGTTTCCTGCTTGGCAGGGGGTTGGACTGGATGGTGCTTGTGGTCTCTTCCAACTCTATGATTCTATGATTCTATGAACAATGATGGAGATGCAACAGGCCTAAATATAAGCTCCACCTTTCCCCCAAATTCAGACTGTGAAAAGTTAAAGTGCAGCTTATATTCGCAACCTTATGATATGCAGCCAGGATCATGGGCCAAACAGCGCCAGGAGCGTGGCAAAGCAGCACCTGCCCTGTGCATAGTCCCACGTCCTCTCCCCCGAGGCTGGGAAGGGATAAGGCCACTGGCAATGCAGATCAGCTCCCCACCCCCCAGTATGCAATCAGGAGCAGCGAGGAATGAAGCGGCTTATATTCAGGTATTTTCCCTTTCTCTCTCCCCCCCCTCCAATCTTAAAGGTGCAGCTTATATTTGGGTGCAGTTTATATTCGGGCCAATACAGTACAAGATTTTCTGCCACAACCACTTAAAGATATAATGAATGGAATATTAAATACAGGGAAACTGCCAGAATCTCGGAAAGAGGAATATATTACATTGATTCCAAAATAAGCTCCAGATTTATTGTCAGTTAAAAATTACAGGCCAATCTCTTTATGAAATAATGATTACAAACTATTCACCAATATTTTGGCAAATAGAATGAAAAAGATTTTAAAGGATTTCATCCATCAAGATTAAGCTGGCTTTCTTCTTGGCCGGCAGGTGAAGGATAAAATGATAAATATAATTGATTTAATAGAATATCTGGAGGCCAGGATTGATAAGCAAGTGGCATTAACGTTTATAGATGCAGAGAAGGCCTTTGACAACGTTTCCTGGACTTTTATTGGGGGGGGGGATTAGAACTGATGGATTTTGAAGAGACATTTCATAGAGGAAATGATGCAATTTATTCAGAACAAAAGGCAAAGCTGATTGTGAATAATGTAATAACGGAAAGATGTAAAATAATGAAAGGAACAAGACTGGGATGTCCCCTATTGCTATTACTGTTTATTTTAGTACTAGAGACACTGACACAAAATATAAGATCCGATGAAGAAATAAAAGGGATAATGGTGGGAAATAAAGTATATAAACCTAAAGCTTTTGCAGATGACCTTGTGATAACAGTAGAAAACCCGATTGTAAGTCTACCGAGGGTCCTGGAGAAGATTAATGAATTTGGCCAAGTAGCAGGCTTCAAGCTTAATAAGAGCAAAACGAAAATGCTGGTGAAAAACATGAGAGAACACAATAAAAAAGAACTACAAAATACCACTGAGTTGATAATAGATATAAAGGTTAAATATTTTGAAGTTTGTTGACAGCAAAGAATATTAATGTCTATAAGGATAATTATTTAACTATGTGGAAAGAAATAAAAAGAAATTTGGAGGTACGTGGGAAGATTATCATTTTGGGAAGGATATCTGTGATTAAAATGATCATATTGCCAATAATAATGTTTTTGTTTCAATCGATTCCAGTGATCAGTGGGGCAGGGCCCTTTAAGGAATGGCAAAGAGATATTTCAAAATTTATATGGCAGGGGAAGAAATAAATGTAAACTATTAATATATTCTAAAGATAGAGTGTCTTTTCCCTTCCAGATTCAAGATTATATTATGAGGCATCCTGCCTTTGCTGGTTTTGGAAATGGATAACATTACAAAATACAGATATTTTGGATTTGGAGGGTTATGCCAACAGCTTTGTTTGTGATGCGTATCTATGGTATGCAAAAGTTAAGGTACACAGAGGATTCCTAAACATAGCTGCCAAGTTATCCCTTTTTTACAGGGATTTTCCCTTATGCTGAATAGGCTTCCTCGCGAGAAAAGCGAAAACTTGGCAGCTATGTTCCTAAACCATGTACTGTAATAAGAAAATCATTATATGTGGTATGGGAGAAATATAAAAATTAGCTAGAATAGAAAACACCATGGTGGTTCTCCCCATTAGAAGCAATCTCTGTGAAGAAATTGAGTATGAGAAAAGGCTGGGCGACATATAGGGAGTTATTAGGAGAGGAGGGGCACCAGCTGAAATTGAAAAAAATTGAGGACATAAGAGATCTTTTAACAGATTGGTTACAGTATCACCAGCTGAATTCTGTCTTTAAAATAGGTTTTGCTACTAAGCTATCAAGGTTTGAGAAAGAATGGTTGGAAAAATAATTTCCTGGTGTGCTCTGGTCCATGGGGTCACAAAGAGTCGGACACGACTAAACAACAACAACAAGATTAGCAAATTAGTAAATTAGCGGGAGGCACTGTGGTCTAAACCACTGAGCCTAGGGCTTGCCGAATAGAAAGTCGCTGGTTCGCATCCCCACGACGGGGTGAGCTCCCGTTGCTTGGTCCCTGCTCCTGCCAACCTAGCAGTTTGAAAGCACGTCAAAGTGCAAGTAGATAAATAGGTACCGCTCCAGCGGGAAGGTAAATGGTGTTTCCATGTGCTGCTCTGGTTCTCCAGAAGCGGCTTAGTCATGCTGGCCACATGACCCGGAAGCTGTACGCTGGCTCCCTCGGCCAGTAAAGCAAAATGAGTGCCGCAACCCCAGAGTTGTCTGTGACTGGACCTAACGGTCAGGCATCCCTTTACCTAAATTAGCAAAAATGTATAGGACAAGTTCAAATGTTTGTTGGAAATGTAAGGAAAAGGAAGGCACCTTTTATCATATGTGGTGAATCTGTAAAGTGATAAAGGAGTTCTGGGAAATGATATACAGTGGTACCTCGGGTTACAAACATTTGGGTTACAGACTCCACTAACCTGGAAGTAGTACCTTGGGTTAAGAACTTTGCCCCAGGATGAAAACAGAAATCGCGTGCTAGCGGGGCGGCGGCAGCAGGAGGCCTCATTAGCTAAAGTTATACCTCAGGTTAAGAACAGTTTCAGGTTAAGAACGGACCTCCGGAACAAATTCAGTTCGTAACCAGAGGTACCACTGTAGAATGAATTTAAAAAACGGTTTAAAATAACTTTTGTTAAAAACCAGAAACCTTTTTGTTAGGAATTGTAGGTGCAGAGATACTGAAGGAACTGAAAAGACAGTTTATGCGTGCTACAACAGCTGCAAGGATGCTTCTTGCCCAGAGATGGAAAGACAACAGGATACCTACTAGGGCAGACTGGCAGGTGAAACTATTGGATTATGCAGAGATGGCAAGATTAACCAGGAAAATCAGAAATCAGGAGAATCAAAACTTCAACAAAGAATGGGACAAATATATATTGTAATTGAAAGACCAATGTAAACACTTGAACTTGTCAGGCTTTAAATAACTCTTGAAATGATGCATATAATTTGGATACAATGGAGGATGATAAATTAGATGGATTTATAATATGCAGTTTAAAACATTATTTAAAGAATCCACGGAGGGGAGGAGGGAAATATTGAGATTCGGAAGAATCTTGTGCAAGTTTTAATATTTGTAATAGTATTATGCATGTGAATGAATTAGTAAAAACAAATAATTTTTTGTTTTTTTTAAAAAAGCAAGATGGTCTGATACTTCACTGTGCTATTACTTAATGAGCAGCTTCTCTGCACACAAGGGGAGAATGTGGAGTTTGAATTAGGCATTACCTGCCAAGGTTGAATCTCCTGCATCTCTCCTTCCACCACTACCCTATATTTGGCTCCAGGCAGGAACATGGCATGTAGAGCATGTGCTATGGCATAGACAGCATTATAGAGACTATAGCTGTGACCAGTTATGCTCATCTCAAAGCCAGACAAAGGGAGATCTTCCAGCTTCTCCTCTCCAGTGCAGGTTCCACTGGGCTGCTCCTCTGTACTGGACTTTGGAAATAAACAAAGAAAGACTTGTGCCCATAACTGCTTGACAAAGCCATTTCCATTTGTCTCAAAGGGATTTTGTGCCTCAAGAAAGGATTTGAATCCTTGTACCACATTTGAATGAACTGCAAAGTAGAGGGAACCCTGGAAGGCTTGAATATCCCAGGTCATTTGATAGGTTAATGCTGTGAACTCCAGCTGTGCTGTCATAATCCACACCTTCCCCTCAGATGTTTTGGTCACATTTTCCAATTCAGCAAGTGCTGCCATTGTTCGCAAGATAGGCATGGACCTTGTTCCGCCATAGACAACCACCACCTTGGCTTTACTTTCCATAATAGCTTGATAAATTTGGATCCAGTGCAAGGGCGTACCCACCACGGGGCAAGTTAGGGCAGCTGCCCTACTCTAGAAGCAGGGCTGGTGGGCAGAGGCGGAGCACAGCCCGGCGGAGCGCGAGTTCGCCATTCCCGCCGCGCCGCGCCGCACCCTCCCTCCAGCTCCCCGGCGCGCCCTCAGGCAAGGCCAAGCGCGGCGGGGAACCAGGGAGCACGGCGCGGTGGGCGGGAACGCCGAACTCGCGCTCTGCTGGGCTGGGCTCCGCCTCCGCCCACCAGCCCTGCTTCTAGGGAGGGGCACAGCCCGGCGGAGCGCGAGTTCGCCGTTCCCGCCCGCCGCGCTGCGCCCTCCCTCCAGCTCCCCGTCGCGCCCTCTGGCAAGGCCAAGCGCGGCGGGGAACCAGAGAACGCGGTGCGGCGGGCGGGAACGCTGAACTCGCGCTCCGCTGGGCTGGGCTCCGCCTCCGCCCACCAGCCCTGCTTCTAGGGAGGGGCACAGCCTGGCGGAGTGCGAGTTCGTCGTTCCCGCCCACTTTGTGGCCCCTCCCCTTCCGTACCTTGGCCCCTCCCCTTGCCCCCCCCTAGTTTTGATCCTGGGTACGCCCATGATCCAGTGGAGATACATGTCATAATACTCAGCCAAGTATGTCGTTCTCAGGTTTGTCTCTGCGAAGGCCAAGCAAATACCTTTCTGGGAGAGCAGAGGTTTCAGGGCCTGAATAAATCTCTCCCCACTTTCATTTCCTCTAGCAAGCAACCCAACCCACGTCCAACCAAAGTGCAGAAGTAACTCAACAATCCCAGTGTGCTGATGGGCTTCATTGGGCACCATCTTGTAGAAGGGAGTGGATTCGCTTTGACCATCATCCTCTGGAGAAAAGGAGCCATACGTGAGCTAAAAGGAAATAAAGGAGCAACATCTATAAATGCAGAAGCAATAAGTATGTGCATCCAGGGCCTGCCCACCCAGGAGGCAAAATGAGCCAGTTGCCTTAAGAAGGCAGGTTCCACAAACCTGGGGGGGGGGTTGCACTCCTGCTTTCCTTTCCTCCCCACTCCTTTACTTTCTCCACTTTCTCCTCTATGCCTTTCTGTGTTGCTGCTTTTTTCTCCCATTTCTTTCACGTTGCTTCATCTCAGCATTTCAGCTCCTGATTTCATGGCGTCTTCCCTCCCCTTCCTCTCTCAAACCACTAACACACAGAATCCCCATCAAGTGCCACAATGTGTGGGCAGCTGACTCCTGTTAGGCAGGTTTCCAGCTTTGCAGGAGAGCAGCTTCAGTCTCCAACCAGTAGGCCATGCAGCAATGGTGAGAGGGTGTCTGTCGACAGAAGGAAATTTGGATAGAGTCAAACCTCGGTTTACACCTACCTCTGTTTGCGACCGCTTCAGCGAGCGACCACCACGGACCCAGAAGTGTTTACATCCAGGTTCCGCGGTATCGGATGCGCAGACACGATCTGCGCAGCTCGCGCATGCGCAGAAGCAATCTGCACAGCGTGTGCGTGCGCAGAAACGCTTTATCGGCGCTTCGCGTACGCGCAGAAGCATGCCTTCGGCGAGCGGCCACTTCGGCGAGCAACCGCCTCCGCGGAACAGATTGCAGTCGCAAACCGAGGGACCACTGTACATGTTTTTAAGTGTGTATGGATAAGGAAGCGAGGTTAGGTAAGCACTCTTCCACCATCACATCTTCTTTCTATCCCAAGACACTTTTCAGTCCGTAAAACAAACAAACAAAATACCCAACTCACTCAAGGGGTCGGGAGAGCAGGACTGGAGAGTGTTTTGGGGTCTGCATTTTGTCCCTGAATCGGATTTTCCTAATCCATGCTCTAACTCAGCAGCACTAGCGAACTGCAGTTCGACAGGGGTATCGTTTTCTGGTTTACCTCAGACAGCAAAGGGTCTTGGGCTTGTGTGCCTCTATAATGGCTGTGGTGGTAAATAATAATATTAATAATAATAATAATTTATTATTTATACCCCGCCCATCTGGCCGGGTTCCCCCAGCCACTCTGGGCGGCTTCCAACAAAACACCAAAATACAGAAATCCATCAAACATTAAAAGCTTCCCTAAACAGGGCTGCCTTGAGATGCCTTCTAAAGGTCTGGTAATTGTTGTTCTCTTTGACCTCTGGTGGGAGGGCATTCCACAGGGTGGGTGCCACTACCGAGAAGGCCCTGTAACTTGGCTTCTCGTAGCGAGGGAACTGGCAGAAGGCCCTCGGCGCTGGACCTCAGTGTCCGGGCAGAACGATGGGGGAGGAGACGCTCCTTCAGGTATACTGGACCAAGGCCGTTTAAAAACAAATGTGTTGGCAGGGTGAGAGGGGAGGAGGTATTTTCACTTCACTCTCCCCTTCTCCATGGCTGCTACAGCACTCTCCTTTGGAAAAACCACTTGAGGAAAACTACATTCCTGCAGCTCCCTGGCATGCAATACAGTGGCAGACCCAAGTGTCCCTATTTTCCAGGGACAGTCCCGGATTTACAGCAGCCACCCCAGTTTCCCCCCATTGATCCCACAGTGTCCCAATTTTCCTTAGGATGTCCCTCTTTTCATCAGAGAAATGTTGGATGGCCCAATCCATCTGGACACTTCCGTATAAGGAAGTTTTTAAAAAATGTTTAATGTTTTATTATGTTTTTATGATGGAAGCCGCCCAGAATGGCTGGGGCAACCCAGTCCAATGGGTGGGGTATAAATAGCGTAGTAAAAATATTATTATGGAATAGGATGTCCCTATTTTCACGCGAGAAATGTTGGAGGCTATGATCCTTGGCAGCTTCACAGGGAGAGGAATGGATGAAAAGCCAGCAGTCGGTGTCCCAAGAGAATTTCCAATGTTCAATATTCACCCTTATTTATTTCTACAACATTTTCTGGGAGGGTATGTGATTGATTCCTATTAAAACAACAGTGACCGACTGGAAACTCCCTGAGATCTGCAGTGGTCTTGATTCTGCCTAAGGCATGGTGCTGTCTTTCCCTCAGCCACTACAGCTGCTGTTTCCTCCAGCTACTGCTGGGAATGAAAATATTCTGCAGATGAATGCCTCCGATGGAAACAGGGCAACCTCCCCTGTTTCAGGAAATTGACTGGCAGCTGCGGTGTGCTGACTTGCCAGTGGGTAAGAATAAATAGGAAAACGTTATTTGCTTGCACATGACTTTCAAAAGAAGTTCACCACCACAAGATTATTGATGGCACTCTAGGTTCCCTTTAACATTTTATTGGTATGATCCCCAGTTCGCAATGAGTTGCAGTAAGGTTCCACCAGTCCATGCCATATCCCCTCCAGCTCAATTAAATGGGTTGAGCCTGTATTGGGGGGGGGGGGCTGGAAGCTTCAGTTGGTACAGAAGACACCTGCCAGGAATTTTTTTGGATAGATACTAGTCTCATTTCAAGGTTGAATATTGATCTTTACAAGCCGTGAATTGCCTGGAACTCATATGTCTAAAGGACCGCCTTCCCCCATACCATCACATTTTTTGGATCTGTGAGTGAGACCCAAGACATTCTGCTGCCTGAGATAGAAACTGACTGGCCCTGCCATTCAATCTTCTTTCAGTACTGCCATTGGGATGCCATCATCAGCTGAACCCGAGACACCAAGCTAGATAGAGAAGACACTGCTCAGACCTCCTGCAGAGATAAATGGCCAGTGTGCCTAAGAGTGGGGGAGAGGAATGGCTACCTGGAATGGCTACCTGGAATGGCAGACATGTTTTTATTACGCTGATGGCTTAATGCTACCTGACAGCTTGATGCTATGCATTGTATTTAACTGTGCAAGCACACTGGGAACACTTTTTGTGAAGGGCTGGATCACTCTCCTTTGTCTCTCACAACTATTTCTCTATTATACAAATCCTTTCTGAACAGAAAACATCATGGTGAATGTGTGAAATCCCCAAGGAAGCATCTTACCTGGGGAATCTTGTAGATGCCCAAGATGTTTGCCAGGTAGACGGAGGTATCAAAGTCCAGTCCCCCAATAACTGCCATCAGGCGTTTTTGGATGTTGCACTTGTAGTTGGGTATAAGTGTGGAGGGAAGGTTCAGAGCAGCCCTGTAGGTCATCCTTTCATCAAAGTAATTGTCATAGATGTGGAATCCCAGTGTGATATTAGGTAAGATCTTGGGGTTCTCATTGATCTCCTTGACAGCAAATACCAAGGCCAGGATATGCTGGTAGTTCTTTGGCACAATACTGCAATGAGAATTTTATGCTGTATCATTGGGAGATATGCTATGCATTATTATTTTTTAAATGGGCTTCTTTATGATTCTTCAGTATTTCAGTGAAAATTGTGCCCTAATATACACATATCTGCAGAATACTTTCCCCATAGGAATGCATTGTATTCCACTTCTATTCCACTTACACTAATATATGCATTTTTAGCAACACTTTACCTCCAGATATTCATTTTTGTTTATATTGTTTAGCTGGAGAACTGCATGGAACAATTTGGAGAAGTGTGAATTTCAAATGATGGCTGTGTATTATTTTTGTTATATTTTTAGAACAACTTTTTTTTATAGATTCACATTTAAATATGAACTGATTTGAATTCCCCCCTTTCCAATAATGGAATATTGATGTTTTCTTTGGGGTCCATCATATACTTGACAACACTTCTTGAAGTTCTAAGAGACACTCTTGCTGACACGAGCCTCTAAAGCCTTTTATCTCATACCAACTTCCCTAAGCCTCCACTTCTGTCCAATTAATTCAAAAATTGGTTTAGCAGCTAGGTACAGTCTGCCTCTGACCGGCAAACTCCTCAGATTATGTTCCTGCTTGCTTGGACAGCTGAGCTCATTTAGAAATCTACTTTTATAATGTTCTTCTGGTAAGAACTGAGTAGCATTTTAGCTTAATGCAGGGCTCATTCAGACTTCACCATGTGTCCTGCCATTTTCCTCCAGGAAAACCTGATCTTTGCTGCTCAATCAGAACTGACACCTCCCTCAGAACTTCTCCCAGCTGACAGTTAACTGACATTTCTTCACTGATCACTGCCTTCAGGTGAATACAGTCTGAATATATCTGATCCAGGGCCTGTCTATAAATTATAAACACAATCGCCTAGCCTGATTTAGATGAGAACATCAGGGGCTCTTTGAGCGCCACCTCAAAGGAGAGGTGAACCTTTAAGACCCCTCACATGAGAGTTTCTGAGGTGAAGATTAATAACAGATAAACAGAGAAGGGCTTTCGATCTTAAACTAGGGAGGTTTAATCTGTGAATCCTCCCCTAGTTTAACTCTCCTTGGAAGAGATTTGGTGGGATGTGAGGAGGAGAGAACACATCAACAAGACCAGGCTCTCTCATCTCACTGTCGCATTTAGATTTGCATCTCCCTTCTTCCAAGCCAACTCTTCAGCTTTGTAAATGCCCCCCACCCCATCTCCCTGGAAGAATATCACACTGAAATCAGTGGAACTAGCTTCTGAATAGGCCTGGCTAGAGCTAGGAGATATATCAGTATCATCTGATTATTTGACATTTGAATTCTTTACAGGTTATTAAGAAGTTGATGGATAGTTAGCCTTTCTTTGAAGTTTTCTTCGTCAAAAGGAGCAAAGAGAAGAGAAGCAAGTCCGCCAACAATAAGATGACCAGGTTGGTAGTATTCATGTGGAATTCTGGACAGATCATGGACAGTGCAACTCGTGGTATGTTTGCACACCAAATGTAGCAGATGAAAGAGAAGGGGCACAATAAACAGCAGCATACTGAAGCACATATTATTTCTCATCAAACACCCTTATTTCCATCCAGCACATGAACCTTGCTTCATAACCACCCTCAGTACAATATTCTGCCTTATGATGAACAGCCCTTCTCTAACAATTCACAGATTAAAATCCTATTTTATAACTTGATTAAGAGAAAAGTGAAAATCCTCCCTCTTCCTCTGTCCTTTACCTTGCTTAGAATGGCAGGAAGAGGTTATAATACCCATGTTTTGACATTGGTTAGTATTCTCTGGAAATCTACTGAGACGTTATCCAAGGGAGACTTAGCCATGCAGAGAGTGATAATTATAGGTGAGATAATAACATGCTCTCAGAAAATGACCAAAAAAACCAACCAACCCCTGCTTCTGATGTTTCATCCAAAGTGGTTTCTGTCTGTTTATGGGACAACAAAAGGGCATGCAGAATTAACAGTAATGAGGAAGAGAAGAACAGTTAGCCAGTCTCTTATCAATCCTGACCAGTGCTAATGATTAATCTGACCTCCCCAAATGTTCCACCTGAACACCAGTTCATTAGATTTCTGACAATTATGCCAAGACAAAAGAATGGTGAAAATGACTGAGTTTTGAAGGTGTTTTGGGTTGGTAGGAAGGAAAAATAGGTATCAACAAAGGAGAATGTCCTGGATGCCAACATCCAGGTTTGGGGCACAAACTCTTTGGTGAGAGATTCCCTGCCAAGATTTTAAATCACAAAATAGGCAGCAAATTAAACTGTGGAAATATAGGTTGCTAGACCTTTAAAATATGACTCCCCTCTTCCCTTAGCATAGAATAAGACCACACATTCAGTAAGTTAGGAATACAGTGGTACCTCAACCTACGAATTTAATGCATTCAGAATGCACATTCGTAAGTCGAAAAAAATTGTAAGTTGAATCCCATAGGAATGCATTGGGAGAAAAAAATTGTAAGTCGAAGCAACCCTATCTAAAACTTCGTAAGTTGAAAAAAATCCTATCTAAACCGCATCCAATATGGCGGACGGAGCTCTGTTCGTAAGTTGAAACATTCGTAAGTAGAGTTATTCGTAAGTCGAGGTACCACTGTACTTATAAACTCTTGAAAGGCGAGGTTCGTGTGCTTTTCCGCATAACAGTCAGAAAACACAGGCAGCAAAACGTGGCTTATTTACAATGCTGGAAGTTCACATTATTGGTATAGGAATGCAAGAGAGGCTTCTAAGAACCAAGTGGTCTGAGTATGAGGAAACCAGCTCTGACCTAAAACGTTGTGCTTCTCAGGTAGAGTGAAGGAGAGCAAGAGGCCTGATTACCAATTCCCTCCCAAGGTGAGCTATGCCTGGCACAACAGCTTGCTCTGTAGCCTTATACCTGTCTTTATTCAACGTTAGCATATTGGCCTTGGAGCCTTTCCGGTAAATGTTGGGACCGTGTTTTGGTTTCAACTGGTTTCCATTGATTTGGAATCAACTGGTTTCCATTGATTTGGAATCAACTGAGCTATTTTCTGATGTTGTAGGAGGAAGGGGAAATCCTGGCTCATGCCTGTGTGCAGTATCTCCAAGGCATGGCAGAAAATAGCAGAGTAGCTGATACGTGGAAAAGTAATTCCCGTGCAGCTCCCATACAGAGCCCAAAGTAAGATACGCAGGCAGCAGACTTTCTTTAGTAATATTTTACTGAGGTTCTTAAAGTATAAGAGTGGTTATAAAGTCCAAAATTCTTGCTGGATGCCCTTACAAGAGTCAAAACTTAACTCAAAAGTGCGTATCCAGTTAGAGAAACAAGAGAGACAGGAAGATTGTACAGGAGAAAGAGAAAGAGAAAGGATACAGAACTGCTCAGTAGCATGAGTTTTGGACCTTTAGTGTCACATGACCCCAGCTGCAGAGAAGCTTTGAGAAAGTTCAATAAGATTGTGGACCCATAAAACTTACAATCCATGACACACAGACTGGTCCCTAGTGGCAAAAAGGGGTGTAGAGAACCCTCCACCTTCCTTCTCTCTCAACTTCTTTACATGGTTTGCAGCAATGGGAATTTAGCCCTGGGAAGATATTAAGAAACCACACCTTCTCTACAAGCACAAACAACTATTTTTTGATCCTGATAGAAAAGCACCTCACAACTGGTTGGTGGGAAAGTATATAGAAGTAATAAATAAAAAGTAGTGTGTGGTGGCATTATATTTTAAAAATGGAGCTTAATTTCATTACTGTTCAATATGCTTTTACACCAAAATATACATTCAGAAGCATTCTGCCCCATCTTATAATAATAAGCCCATTAAAAATACCACAATTGTTATCCATTGAATTTTAAATTCAAAAAAACTCAACAGGAATGGTCTATAATAATAATAATAATTTATTATTTATACCCCGCCCATCTGGCTGGGTTTCCCCAGCCACTCTGGGCGGCTTCCAACAGAAAAATAAAGCACAATAATCTATTAAACATTACAAGAAAACAATACAAAACAAAACAAAAAATTACCAACAAAATAAATTTAAACAAACGCAAATTAAACACATTCAAACCTATAAGACATTTAAAAACATTTCTTGCTGCTGAAATTATATGCAGCAACAACAGCAGGCCTCTCTGCAGGCAGGCAGACTATGGCTGTGTTGGTGAGTGCAGGCCCCGCCCCCTAGGCCAGGTGGAAATGGCAGAAAAGGGAGCGGTCCCCCAGGCACTCACAGGCAGCAGCATATATTACCCATAACTACAGGCATCCCTCACTGAACACAAATAACTAAATAATTTAATTAATACCCAGAAATGGAAAGAGAGAGATGGAGAGTTCTCATGGCTGGTGAGAGTAGAGACAGGAGGAGCAGCAGGGGGTTGTTTACACTGCTCAGCCCCGCCCCCCCACCTGAGAGCTAATGTGCTTGGAAGAGCACACAGCCTCCAGTCAGACCCCAAAATTCCAGATGTGGGTCTTTTAGGTGCAGTTTTTTTTTGATCTGGAATGGAGAGAGAGCAGCAGAGAAGACATTCCAAGGGATTAGAGCAGGGGTCTCCAAACTAAGGCCCGGGGGCCGGATGCAGCCCAGTCGCCTTCTAAATCCGGCCCGCGGATGGTCCAAGAATCAGCATGTTTTTTCATGAGTAGAATGTGTCCTTTTATTTAAAATGCATCTCTGGGTTATTTGTGGGGCCTGCCTGGTGTTTTTACATGAGTAGAATGTGTCATTTTATTTAAATTTAAAATGCATCTCTGGGTTATTTATGGGGCATAGGAATTCGTTCATATTTTTTCCAAAATATAATCCAGCCCCCCACAAGGTCTGAGGGACAGTGGACCAGCCCACTGCTGAAAAAGTTTGCTGACCCCTGGATTAGAGGGTGCTTCGCACCTATCCAATCTTCATTTATGTGGGGGGGGGAGGGACACCGGAGCATAACCCTAAGTAAGTGGGGACTCGCTATACTTAAATCTCTGAGACTGCTTAATCATGACAGTAGCAACTCTACTGAAACCTTACTTGCAGGAAAATAAGCTAGAAAGCAACAAGACCTATATAAAAGTTTTCTCTCAGTGTATTGTTTTTTTCATGTTCAGATTGTAATCAATTACCCTCTGAAGTTCTAGTCAGGCCTCAATATTCTGTGGTACTCATGACAGTTTTTTAGTTTTCCAAATAAACCTTAGGGTTAAAACCAGATCAGGTAGGGAGCCCTGTCTCAAAGAGACCACAGGGGATTTTTAAAAGAAATTGCACAGAGGAATTGCAACATGTCAATACAACATAATTTAATGTTGTGGATAAAGAGAGATTACATTGCTCATATTATAGAAGAAAAAAAACACCCAAAGACGATAGGATAATTTATTACTTCCTCTTTATTAACTGCTCCTTGCTGTTCAGATCAGGCCTCAACAAAATGATGTAGCATTTGGGAGCAAAAATGGAGCCCAGTAAGCCAGCACTGGAGGCCAAGATGGAGAAGATCTCCACAGCCACCATGTATTTCCCCTTGGTGCTCAGGTAGACCGGAACAAAGGAGATCCAAACACTACAAAACAACAACATGCTGAAGGTGATGAATTTGGCCTCATTGAAGCTGTCAGGCAGTTTCCTGGCAAAAAAGGCCACAACAAAGCTGATAATGGCTAAAAATCCCATGTAGCCCAGGACACAATAAAACAGGGCAACTGACCCTTCGTTACAGCCTAAAATGATTTCCCTCATTGCAGACTGCATGTCAGAATCAGGGAATGGGGGAGACATTCCTAACCACACAGTGCAAATGCCCGCTTGGATAAGGGAACAAGAAAGCAAAATGGCGCTTCCAAGTCTTTTCCCCACCCACTTCCTCATTCTGGATCCTGGTTTGGTGGCCACAAAGGCCACAACCACCGTGATAGTTTTGGCCAGCACACAAGAAACGGTCACTGTGAAAACAAGGCCAAAAGCCATTTGTCGGAGCAGGCAGCTCACTCTCTCTGGTGGGCTGAGGAAGATCAATGGGCAGAGAAAGCAGAGCAGGAGGAAAGTGAGGAGTGTGTAGGTGAGGTCCCGGTTGTTTGCTCTGACAATGGGTGTGTCCTGATGTTTAATGAAGATGGCTAGTACCACCACTGTGAGGAGAGAGAGAGAAAGGGAAAACAATGCTAAACTCATCCCCAGAGGCTCTTTAAAAGACAAGAAGCTGATGGTCTTTAGAATGCATTGTGATTGTTCCATGTTTGGATAGTGATCTTCGGGGCACGCAACGCAATCTTCCTTGTCTGGAAAGAAAGTAATGCATTCAGATTTCAGATGTTAGAAGAGCAATGATTACTGCTGTGAGTATGGACCTCTTAAGGTTTATTGAAAATAATCCCAGATATTTCCAGAGTAACCAGATTGAAAGTGATGCTTGAGACCCCCACCTCAGCACTTTGGCCATGTCGGGTGTCCTGTGAGGGATTGCAAACTCCACATAAACCACATTGTTATTGTTCAGAACAGGTACTGCCCATGACCATTTTACACAGGGGTTCCATTCCCAGCCCCATTCCACACACACCCCATACTACAGTATGTTGAACGCATTCAGCCCAGGTGTATGATCACACATCATTCATAGACATGTTTATTTCTTATTGCCTGAATTAAGGAAGGTGTCTCATACAAAATCATATCACTGGTGCTTTTAGATCAAAATTGCCTGCTGTATTTTAAACTGTAACGAAGATTTGATCATGGGTTACAAACCATTGGTTTTTTTTAGAAGATGGTCCATATTCCGTTATGGGGGCTATCTGCCAATAGGTATGGAGCAGAAATTTGGTTTTTATGCCACTTGAATAAGAAAGTTACCTACATTGCACTCCTTGAACCAACACATTGACCAAAGTAAAGATGCCATTAAAAATGTGTACTTCTCTAAACATTTGTGATGCAGTTCTCCAATCAAACAATATGTACAAAAATACACACATCACCACTGATTTATTTATCCTTTCCCTCAACTTCTAACATGACATACAGTTTGAAAATTATATATCCTGTGTCTCTTACCCTTCTGGGACGAAATCTTGCCTTGAGGACATGGAGCACAATCATAGCAGCAGAATGGCTCCCCCTCCTTCTTTTCCTTCCTGGAACCAGGAGGACAACTTGGGTTACAGACCGATAGGGGTGACACCTGCTTATGTAAAAAATGGGGAAGAGGGTAAGGAAAAGTTTTTTCTCCCTCTCTTATAACAATAGAACTCAGAGGTATCCAATGAAGCTAAATATTGGATTGATTAGGGGCACTTTTTCACATAATATAGCTAAAACTATGAGATTAAATTCTACAGGAGACAGTTATGGGCATCAACTTGGCTGACTTTAAAATATTATTGGAAAAACTAATGGAGGAGAAGCCGTTTGGAGGCCACCACCCTTGGTGGAGGGTGTGCTTTTACTCAATGGTCAGAGGCAGTATAGTGCTGAATACCCGTTGTCATTCATTTTACCATACCACAGTCCAGTTTACATTATAAACACATAAAAAGGAAAAGCATGACAAACAGAAGCAGTAACATCCCAGTTTGAAAGACCATAAATTCAGTAACAGCTTGGGAGAGACCTGGTGTCTATAGATATGTTGGTAGGTGCCAGGCAAGCCTTCTTGGGGAGAGCTGATCTTCCCTAATCTAAGAAGCCCCTTTCCTCATTCTACACTTGGGGACAAAGCTTCACAGCCCCTACTTCCTTCTCAGCCATCAGCATTTGAACTGCAAGGACAAGCACCTTCTTCTCCTTCCCAAGAGACTCATGAAATGCACTTGGACGAAAAGAACCCCAACCAAAAGCCACATGCCACATCCAGATGCTGGACAAGTCTGGCCAATGGCAATATTCCTCACTAGTTGAGCATTGATCTGAGCCAGCAAGATCATCTTATGTTGAAATTCCTGTATCCTGGACAACATGACTTTCGGGATGACTTCCAACTCTATGATTCTATCATTCTTAAGCAGTGCAGAGGAAAAAGTTTCTAATCTGGCTGGAAAGGCAAGTATGTGCTGGACTGATGATATGTAAGTAGAATAACATTCTCTTTTCCTATCTCTCATAGATGTAGTGATTATGCCTCACCTGGTGAAAGCTTCTGTGCCACACCATTCTGTTGTCCTCAAGGGTGAAATGCTGGCCTGTGGCAGCCTCCCCACCTACCCTTCCAACCTTGACTCTCATGAAGGAGTTATTTGGAAAAGTGACCAGGTTGGTAATATCAAAGCCAGCTTCTACTTCCCTGTTTGGACTAAAAGATACCGTTTCCCCAGCAGAGTTGTTAAATGAGACACTCCTAAGAAAGGGGTGGAGCTGCATGGAAAGGAAAACAGTAAGTCTGAAGTAATGCAAATGTCTCACAATACATATATAATACATACATAAAACTTTTAATGCTGTAGAGTAAGGTGTCCTTACAGGCTTGGCCTTTGTCACTTCCTCTTACCTTAGGAGGAAATGGGCAATAAAGCCATTTGTTCTGCTCACTCTAAATGTGAATTTGGTGTGTGTGGAGTTCTGAGCTGCTGCCTACATCCACATGGATTTAAGAAAAAAAACAGAGATACAAACTAGGACACTTTCGGACCATAACCCAAGCCAGGGAAATTGCAACCTAACAGCAGTTTAATGAAAAAACAGTGAAAATTTAATAAATAAACTGAAAGTACAAGGGAAAATAGGAGACAATCCGAAAGATGTAAGGAAACTTTTTGTTATTACACAGAGCTATATTGAGCCAGTAAGGAACACAGAGAAAAAAATAGAAGGTTATTTAAAGCAGAACAATGTACCAAAAATTCTGAAGGAGAAGATTAGTTATTTGAATGCTCCGGTATCAATGATGGAGATGCAACAGGCAATAGGCCAGGCTAAAGCTGATAAATCGCCAGGACCAGTTGGACTATCAGCTAAGTATTATAAGAAATTACTATATTGGCCTAAATATAAGCTCCTCTTTTCCCCCAAATTCAGACTGTGAAAAGTTAAAGTGTGGCTTATATTCGCGACCTTATGATATGCAGCCAGGAGCATGGGGCAAACAGCGCCAGGAGCGTGGCAAAGCAGCACCTGCCCTGTGCATAGTCCCACATTCTCTCCCCCAAGGCTGGGAAGGGATAAGGCCATTGGCAATGCAGACCAGCTCCCCGCTCCCCAGTAGGCAGCCAGGAGCAGCAAGGAATAAAGCAGCTTAGATTCAGGTATTTTTCCTTTCTCTCTCCCCCCCCCCTCCAATGTTAAATGTGCAGCATATATTTATATTAGGGCCAATACAGTACAAGATTTTTCTGGCACATCCACTTAAGGATATAATGAATGGAATATTAAATACAGGGAAACTGCCAGAATCTCGGAAAGAGGCATATATTACATTGATTCCAAAATAAGATACAGATTTACAGGCCAATCTCTTTATGAAATAATGACTACAAACTATTTGCCAATATTTTGGCAAACAGAATGAAAAAGATTTTAAAGGATTTCATCCATCAAGATTAAGCTGGCTTTCTTCGCAGTCAGCAGATGAAGGATAACATGAGAAATATAATGTGTTTTTGTTTTGTTTCTTGTTTTTATGGGATAGAATCCAATTTCATTGTAATTACACAATGACAATAAAGAAATCTAATCTAATCTAATATCAGGAATCCAGGAATGATAAGCAAGCAGCATTAATGTTTATAGATGCAGAAAAGGCCTTTGACAATGTTTCCTGGACTTTTATGGGGGGGACACATTAGAAACAACGGATTTTGGAGAGACATTTTATAGAGGAAATGATGCAATTTATTCAGAACAACAGGCAAAGCTGATTGTGAATAATATAATAATGGAAGATGTAAAATAATGAAAGGAATAAGACAGGGATGTCCCCTGTTGCCAGTACTGTACTGTTTATTTTAGTACTAGAGACACTGGCATAAAATATAAGATCAGATGAAGAAATAAAAGGGATAATGGTGGGAAATAAAGCATATAAACCTAAAGCTTTTGCAGATGACCTTGTGATAACAGTAGAAGACCCGATTGTAAGTCTACCGAGACTCCTGAATTTGAGCAAGAAACAAGCTTCAAGCTTAATAAGAGCAAAATGAAAATGCTGATGAAAAACATGACAGAACACAATAAAAAATAACAACAAAATATCACTGAGTTGATAATATAAAGGTTAAATATTTAGAAGTTTGTTGACAGCAAAGAATATTAATGTCTATAAGGATAATTATTTAATTATGTGGAAAGAAATAAAAAGAAATTTGGAGGTATGTGGGAAGATGAATCTATCATTTTGGCGAGGATTGTGATAAAAATGATCATATTGTCAATAATATTGTTTTTGTTTCATTTGATTCCTGTAATCAGTGGGGCAGGGCCCTTTAAGGAATGGCAAAGAGATATTTTAAAATTTATCTGGCAGGGGAAGAAACCAAGAATAAAACATAAACTATTAACAGACTCTAAAGATAGAGGTGGTTTTCCCCTTCCAGATTTAAGAATATATTATGAGGTGTCCTGCCTTTGCTGGTTTTGGGAATGGATAACATTACAAAATACAGATATTTTGGATTTGGAGGTTTATGCTAACAGATTTGGTTGGCATGTGTATCTATGATATGAAAAAGTTAAGATACACAGAGGATTCCTGAACCATGCAATAAGAAAATCTTTATATGTGGTATGGGAGAAATATAAAAATTAGCTAGAACAGAAAACACCATGCTGGTTCTCCCCATTAGAAGCGATCTCTGTGAAGAAATTGAGTATGAGAAAAGGCTGGGCAACATATAGGGAGTTATTAGTAGAGGAGGAACACCAGCTGAAATTGAAAAAAACTGAGGACATAAAAGACCTTTTAACAGATTGGTTCCAGTATCACCAGGTGAATGATGTCTTTAAAATTGATAAAAGAAAAGGTTTTGCTACTGAACTATCAAGGTTTGAGAAAGAATGGTTGGAAAATAATGTGAAATTGTTTTCTAAAATGTATAAATTGTTATTGGAATGATTTACTAAAGATGAAGAAGTTAAATTGGTTATGATTCAATGGGCAAGAGACTTTAGGTATAATATACAGTTTACAGCATGGGGGAAACCATGGAGAGGGGATTTGAAATTTGTGGCGTGTTATACTTTAAAAGAAAATTATATGGAAATGATGTATCGCTGGTTTTAACCCCGAGGAAATTAGCAAAAATGTATAGGACAAGTTCAAACGTTTGTTTGAAATGTATGGAAAAAGTAAGTCACCTTTTATCATATGTGGTGGAATTGTAAAGTGATAAAGGAATTCTGGGAAATGATATACAATGACCTAAAAAAAAGGTTTAAAATAGCTTTTGTTAAAAAACCAGAAGCCTTTTTTGTTAGGAATTGTACTGATGGAACTGAAAAGATAGATTATGTATGTTACAACAGCTGCAAGGTCGCCCCCCCCCCACATGCACTCAGTCTTGTCCGCACTTTCTGTGCTTGTCGGAAGTCAATTGCACCACTATTTCCCCCCATTTATTTTTTATTATTATTATTATTTACCTGCCAAGGGTGAAGCTCCTGCATCTCTCCTTCCACCACTACTCTATATTTGGCTCCAGGCAGGAACATGGCATGTAGAGCATGTGCTATGGCATAGACAGCATTATAGAGACTATAGCTGTGACCAGTTATGCTCATCTCAAAGCCAGACGAAGGGAGATCTTCCAGCTTCTCCTCTCCGGTGCAGGCTTCACGGGCCTGCTCCTCTGTACTGGAGTTTGGAAATGAACAGGGAAAGACTTGTGCCCATAACTGCTTGACAAAGCCATTTCCATTTGCCGCAAAAGGATTTTGTGCCTCCAGAAAGGCTTTGAATCCTTGTACCACATTTGAATGAACTGCAAAGGAGAGGGAACCCTGGAAGGCTTGCATATCCCAGGTCATTTGATGGCTCAATGCTGTGAAATCCAGTTGTGCTGTCAGAATCCACACCTTGCCTTCAGATGTCTGGGTCACATTTTCCATTTCACCTAGTACTACCATTGTTCGCAATGCAAGCATGGACTTTGTTCCTCCATAGACAACCACCACCTTGGCTTTACTTTCCATAATAGCTTGATAAATTGGGATCAACTGGAAATACATGTCATAATACTCAGCCAAATGTGTCGTTTTCAGGTTTGTCTCTGCGAAGGCCAAGCAAATGCCTTTCTGGGAGAGCAGAGGTTTCAGGGTCTGAATAAATCTCTCCCCACTTTCTGCAGCAAGCAACCCAACCCATGTCCAACCAAAGTGCAGAAGTAACTCAACAATGCCAGTGTGCTGATGGGCTTCATTGGGCACCATCTTGTAGAAGGAAGTGGATTCGCTTTGACCAGCATCCTCTGGGGCAAAGGAGCCATAAGTGAGCTAAAGGGAAATAAGGGAGCATCATCTATAAATGCAGAAGGACTGGGTATGTGCATCTATGGCCTGCCCACCCAGGAGGCAAAATGAGCTAGTTGCCTTAAGAAGGCAGGTTCCACAAAGCAGGGGGGGGGCGGGTTTGGCAGTTGTGGCAGATTTCACTGTGTTTCTCAGCCGCCACCCCTGCATGCCCAGTTTCCTGTACTGCTTTCCTCTTCTCTCCACTCCTTTTCTTTCTCCACTTTCTCCTCTATGCCTTACTGTTGCTGCTTTCTTCTCCCCTGTTTCTTTCACTTGGCTTCACCGCATTTCAGCTCCTGACTTCATGGTGTCTTCCCTTCCTCTCTCAAACCACTAACACACAGAACCCCCCCCCCCCCTCAAGTGCCACAAGGTGTGGGCAGCTGACTCCTGATAGGCAGGCTTCCAGCTTTGCAGGAGAGCAGCTTCAGTCTCCAACCAGTAGGCCATGCAGCAAAGGTGAGAGGGTGTCAGTTGGCAGAATGGACTTTGGATACATGTTTTTAGGTGGTGTGGATAAGGAAGTGGGGTGAGATGAGAACTCTTCTACTATCACATTACCTTCTCTCCATCTATAGACACTTTTCAATCAGTGGAAAATCAAACAAACAAAATACCCAACTCACTCAAGGGGTTGGGAGAGCAGGACTGGAGAGTGTTTTGAGGGCTGCATTTTGTCTCTGAATCGGATACTCCTAATTCATGCTCTAACTCAGCAGCGTTAGCAAACTGCAGTTCCACAAGGGTATCATTTTGTGGTTCACCTCAGGCAGCAAAGGGTCTTGGGCTGGCCCTGTGTGCATCTAATGGCTGTGGTTTTAAAAACAAATGTGTTGGCAGGGTGGGAGGAAAGGAGGTATCTTCACTTCACTCTCCCCTTCTCCATGGCATTTGGTGTGCTGCTACAGCACTCTCCTGTGGAAAAACACTTGAGGAAAACCACATTCCTGCAGCCCCCTGGCATGCAATACAGTGGCAGACCCTCCAAGTGTCCCTATTTTCCAAGGACAGTCCTGGATTTACAGCAGACATCCCAGTTTCTTCCCATTTAATCCCACATTGTCCCACTTTTCCATAGGAGGTCCCTCCTTTCATCAGAGAAATGTTGGATTGCATGGAGTTATCCAATCCCCAATCCATCTGAAGACACTTCCGTATAGGGAAGTTTTTTAAAAAATGTTTAATGTTTTATTATGTTTTTATATCTAACAGAAGCCGCCCAGAATAGATGAGGCAACCCAATCTGATGGGTGGGGTATATAAACAGTAAAAATATTATTATGGAATAGGATGTCCTGTCATTCAATCTTCTTTCAGTACTGCCATTGGGGTGCATTCATCAGCTGAACCCAAGCTAGATAGAGGAGACATGTAGCATTCACTGCTCAGACCTCCTGCAGAGAGAAATGGCCAGTATGCCTAAGAGTGGGGGAGAGGAATGGCTACCTGGAATGGCAGACATGTTTTTATTACGCTGATGGCTTAATGCTACCTGACAGCTTGATGCTACGCATTCTATTTAATTGTGCAAAGCACACTGGGAACACTTTTTGTGAAGGGCAGGATCACTCTCCTTTATCTCTCACAACTATTTCTCTATTATACAAATCCTTTCTGAACAGAAAACATCATGGTGAATGTGTGAAATCCCCAAGGCAGCATCTTACCTGGGGAATCTTGTAGATGCTCAAGATGTTTGCCATTTGGAGCGAGGAATCAAAGTCCAGTCCCCCAATAACTGCCATCAGGCGTTTTTGGATGTTGCACTTGTAGTTGGGTATAAGGTTAGAGGGAAGGTTCAGAGCAGCCCTGTAGGTCATCCTTTCATCAAAGTAATTGTCATAGATGTGGAATCCCAGTGTGATATTAGGTAAGATCTTGGGGTTCTCATTGATCTCCTTGACAGCAAATACCAAGGCCAGGATATGCTGGTAGTTCTTTGGCACAATACTGCAATGAGAATTTTATGCTGTATCATTGGGAGATATGCTATGCATTATTATTATTTTAATGGGCTTCTTTATGATTCTTCAGTATTTTAGTGCAAATTGTGCCCTAATATACACATAACTGCAGAATACTTTCCCCACAGGAATGCATTGTATTCCACTTCTATTCCACTTACACTAATATATGCATTTTTAGCAACACTTTACCTCCAGATATTCATTTTTGTTTATATTGTTTAGCACTGAACAATTTGGAGAAGTGTGAATTTCAAATGATGGCTGCGTTTTATTTTTGATATATTTTTAGAACATTTTTTTTTGGTAGTTTCACATTTAAATATGAACTGATTTGAATTCCCCCCTTTCCAATAATGGAATATTGATGTTTTCTTTGGGGTCCATCATATACTTGACAACACTTCTTGAGGTTCTAAGAGACGCTCTTGCTGACACGAGCCTCTAAAGCCTTTTATCTCATACCAACTTCCCTAAGCCTCCACTTCTGTTCAATTTATTCAAAAATTGGTATAGCAGCTGGGTACAGTCTGCCTCTGACAGGCAAACCCCTCAGATTATGTTCCTCCCTGTTTGGACAGCTGAGCTCATATAAGAAATCTACTTTTATTATGTTCTTCTGGTAAGAACTGAGCAGCATTTTAGCTTAATGTAGGGCTCATTCAGACTTCACCATGTGTCCTGCCATTTTCCTCCAGGAAAACCTGATCTTTGCTGCTCAATCGGAACTGACGCGTCCCTCAGAACTTCTCCCAGCCGACAGTTAACTGACATTTCTTCACTGATCACTGCCTTCAGGTGAATACAGTCTGAATAGATCTGATCCAGGGCCTTTCTATAAATTATAAACACAATCGCCTAGCCTAATTTAGATGAGAACATCAGGGGCTCTTTGAGCGCCACCTCAAAGGAGAGGTGAACCTTTAAGACCCCTCACATGAGAGTTTCTGAGGTGAAGATTAATAACAGATAAACAGAGAAGGGCTTTCGATCTTAAACTAGGAAGGTTTAATCTGTGAGTTCTCTTGTTAAACTCTCATTGGAAGAGATTTGGTGGGATGTGAGGAGGAGAGAACACACCAACAAGACCAGACTGTCACATTCAGATCTGCATCTCCCTTCTTCCAAGCCAACTCTTCAGCTTTGTAAATGCCGCCCCCCTCCATCTGCCTAGATATAAATCCTGCTGAAATCAGTGGAACTAGCTTCTGAGTAGGCCTGACTAGAGCTAGGGGATATTTCAGTATCATCTGATTATTTGACATTTGAATTATTTACAAGTTATTAAGAAGTTGATGGATAGTTAGCCTTTCTTTGAAGTTTTCTTCATCAAAAGCAGTAAGGAGGTGGGAAGTAACTCCGCCAACAATAAGATGACCAGGTTGGTAGTATTCATGTGGAATTCTGGACCGATCATAGACATTGCAACTTGTGGTATGTTTGCACACAGAAGGTAGCATACGAAAGAGAAGGGGCACAATAAACAGCAGCATACTGAAGCAAATATTCTTTTCCATCAAACACCCTTATTTCCATCCAGCACATGAACCTTGCTTCACAACCACTCAGTACAATGTTCTGCCTTATCGTGAACAGCACTTCTCTAACAATTCACAGATTATACTCCTATTTTACAACTTGATTAAGAGAAAAGTGAAAATCCTTCCTCTTCCTCTGTCCTCTCTCTTGCTTAGAATGGCAGGAAGAGGTTTTCATACCCATGTTTTGACATTGGTTAGTATTCTCTGGAAATCTACTGAGACATTATCCAAAGGAGACATAGCCATGATGAGAGTGATAATTATAGGTGAGATAATAACAAGCTCTCAGAAAATGACCAAAAAACCAAACCAACCCCTTCTTCTGATGTTTCATCCAAAGTGGTTTCTGTCTGTTTATGGGACAACAAAAGTGCATGCAGAATTAACAACAATGAGGAAGAGAAGAACAGTTAGCCAGTCTCTTATTAATGCTGACCAGTGCTAATGATTAATCTGACCTCCCCAAATTTCCTACCTGAACACCACTTCATTAGATTTCTAACAATTATACCAAGACAAAAGAATGGTGAAAAGGACTGAGTTTTGAAGGTGTTTTGGGTTGGTAGGAAGGAAAAATAGGTATCAACAAAGGAGAATGCCCTGGATGCCAACATCCAGGTTTGGGACACAAACTCTTCGGTGAGAGATTCCCTGCCGAGATTTTAAATCACAAAATAGGCAGCAAATTAAACTGTGGAAATATAGGTTGCTAGACCTTTAAAATATGATTCCCCTCTTCCCTTAGCATAGAATGAGACCACACATTCGGTAAGTTAGGAACTGGTCATACTTATAAACTCTTCAAAGGCAAGGTTCATGTGCTTTTCCGCATAACAGTCAGAAAACACAGGCAGCAAAACTTGGCTTATTGACAATGCTGAAAGGTCCACATTCTTGGTACAGTGGTACCTCGCAAGACGAATGCCCTGCAAGACGAATTTTTCGCAAGACGAATGCGTTTTGCGATTTCAATGGAGACTCGCAAGACGAAGTTTCCTATAGCGCGCTTAGCAAGATGATTTTTTTTGTCCCATAGGGTGCCTTGCAAGACAATTTTTTTTTACGTCTTGCGAGGCACCCTATGGGAATCCGCACTTCAATGCATTCCTATGGGAGCCGCTTCGCAAAACGAATTTTTTTGCTATACAAAGCGACTCGTGGAACGAATTAAATTCATCTAGCGAGGCACCACTGTATAGGAATGCGAGGGAGGCTTCTAAGAACCAAGTGGTCTGAGTATGAGGAAACCAGCTCAGACTTAAAACGTTGTGCTTCTCAGGTAGAGTGAAGGAGAGCAAGAGGCCTGATTACTAATTCCCTCCCAAGGTTAGCTATGCCTGGCACAACAGCTTGCTCTGTAGCCTTATACCTGTCTTGTCTTAATTCGACTTAAGCATATTGGCCTTGGAGACTTTCCGGTAAATGGTGGGGACCATGTTTTGGTTTCAACTGGTTTCCATTGATTTGGAATCAACTGAGCTATTTTCTGATGTTGTAGGAGGAAGGGGAAATCCTGGCTCATGCCTGTGTGCAGTATCTCCAAGGCCTGGCAGAAAATATTAGAGTAGCTGATACGTGGAAAAGTAATGCGCGTGCAGCTCTCATACAGAGCCCAAGGAAAACATACGCGGGACTTCCGGTCTGCCGCGCTGGCAAGAGGACGTAGAGACCTCGAGCTCCGAGGTCTCTGGCATCGCGGAGGGGGGGGGGAATCCGCGGGGCACGCGGATTCCCCATAAAAACCCCGGGAAGAGCGCCCTGGGGGCTTAGCTGCCCAGCGGAGCTCCAATTTGTGATTCCTCCGCTGCCCGGGAGACTCAGTAGAGTCAGCCGAGAGCCAGCAAAGTGGAGTCGCCGCAGCCATTTTGGGCAACACCGTCACCTCCAAGAAGCGAAGCCCCGAGTCTTCTACCAGCAAGCGGCAGATTCTTCCCAAGAAACAAAAGATTTTGATAAAGTAAGTGAAATCTCTATTTGGAACTTTGGAAAGTCAATTGGAATTATAGGAAGAGATTCCAAAAAAACGGAAGTCGATCTCTTCCTACTGTGGACTTTAGAGGCGCGAAAATATCCCAAAGCCGAAAGGGAAATTGACTGCCTTATAACTCCAAAGAAAGAAAGCTTTTTCTAACCCCTTCTTGACCCTGGAGCTGGCACCCCACGAGGCTCAGCAAGGTTATTAAATAAATTTGACAGCTGTCAAAAAGGGAAAGAAGGAGAAAATTTTGTTAAGGACGTTATTTAAGATTAGAAGATGTTAAAGACTTTGAAAATGGTTAGCCAAGATGCAGGTCACCGTCTTTGAGGAAGGAAATTTCCAGTGTCTACTGTCTTCTAATCTTCACTCTGTCTGTGGTTAAGAAAGAATGTCAACACCCTATTCAGCAGTCTTCCGGCAGACTGTGCTAGACTATTTGGAAATTCTGGAAACTCTGAGAGATCTCTTACAGGTACAGGAACAATTTAGCTCACCGCTGGGGAGCACAGTGGACTATGGACAGGACCAAGATGCTACTTCTGAAAATAAAAGTGATCTCAAAAATCAAGAAGAGGATGATGCTCGACAAAAGGTGGAAAAAGAAGAAGATGAAGAGAAGACTACAATCAGCATTAGCTCTTGGAATTCAATTGAGAAAACAATCTTCGTGGAGAAGCATCACTTCCAATGGAAAATGATTTTTGAAAATGGGGAGACTGGGGAAAATAGAAAAGGGAGAAGTGAGATCGAGGGGTGGGGAAAGCAGAGGGAGGGGAGGACAGAGACCGGAATTGTGAACTGGGATAGATTTGGTGTGGGATGAAAAATTGGTAAACTGTTATATAGGCTGGCTGAAAAACGGTTCTGAAATCTTGGCTTGTTGAAGGAAATGCTGGACCAAATGGGGGAAAGACTCCGGGGGGGGGGGGAGAGGGCGTTTAAGAGAATAATGTTAAGATGTTTGGTTAGAGATATTAATAATATGTAATAATTGACATTTCTTGTGGGGGGTGGAGGAAGGGCTGGGGAAAGAAACTTTAGATTTGTTGAGTAGAATGCCATGTTTAGTTAGGTAGTTGGGTGGATAGCCACCTATCTTCCTCCCTATCGACCTGAAGCCTCTGGTGGCAGGGGGGGCTCTGGGGGGGAGGGAGGGGTGGAAGGAAACCCAATTACAAAATAGACCTCCCTTGGATGGTCACACCTCATGGGTCCTCTTGTGGCAGGAGGGGGCTTGTGGGGAGGCGGCACGAAGATGGAGGGAAATAATGTTGATCTTTAAGAATAAGAATCGGAATTAAGAAAAGAAACCCGCCATAATTATATTAAGGAACTATGAAAATCAGGAAGAAGGGATCTGAGGAAGTCACAAATACAATGTTTAACAAAGTAAGAAATTGATATTTTTAATTGTTTGTCTGTTTGTCTATTATGTTGGAGGATTATATATAAATAGTTGGGGGGTTCCTTATCCCAATCTCTCCTTTCGTCTCGGGGCCTCCTGGTGGCAGGGGTGGGTCCAGGAGCTAAGGAGAGGGGGGTGAGGGCAAACCCAGCTTCAAAATGGACTAGCTTCAACTCTCAACACCTGCAGGATCCACTTGTGGCAGAAGGGGACTTGTGGGGGGAGGGAGGGAAGGTGGATAGAATTGTTTTTTTATGTTTTGTCTTTTTGTGTTATTATATAAAACTAATAAAAATTATTTTTTTAAAAAACAAAGTAAAACATACACAGGCAGCAGACGTTCTTTAGTAATATTTTACTGAGGTTCTTAAAGCTTAAGAATGGTTATAAAGCCCACAATTCTTGCTGGATGCCCTTACAAGGGTCAAAACTTAACTCAAAAGTGTGTATCCAGTTAGAGAAACAAGAAAGACAGGAAGATTATACAGGAGAAAGAGAAAGATAGAGAAAGGATACAGAACTGCTCAGTAGCATGATATTTATCTCCAGAGTTTTGAACCTTTAGTGTCACATGACCCCAGCTGCAGAGATGCTTTGAGAAAGTTCAATAACAATCCATGACACACAGACTCTGGTCCCCAGTGAAGAAAAGGGTGTAGAAAAGCCACTTCTGCATCTCATGGAGGTGGCGTTGTGGGCGTGGCCTAAGTGAACTCTCATGATGGGGGCTGAGCGCTCAGCCCCCCTCGCGAGATGTTCCTGCCTCCGTCATACCAGGGCGGACCAATAGGGTCGGCCGGGAGGCGGGGCTTTCCCCCTTTTAAACGAGCCGGAGGCAGGAACTCGGTCTCTTTTGCCCCAGCTCTCAGCCCGCTCGGATCACCCACCCGCCCGCTCTTTAGGCTAGGCAGGTTAGGCCGACGCTGCTATGGACTTCGGTTGGTCGCATTGGTTGGCCAGGGGCCTGGTAGGACTTTTTCCACTTGGACTAGCCAAACTGGTTTTTTCGCCTACCTCATAGCAATTTGTCACAACTTGGTTTGGCGGTTAGGCATTGGAAATTTGCATAAAAGAAGAAGGGGGGCAGATTACATCATCGTCTGACCAGAAATTGGAGAGTTAATCCCGTTAAAGGGGTTCCAGGGGCGGTAGCTTTGTCCTGAGCCTGCGGAGGTCAGGGCCTTATGACGCCCCCCAACGGTGGCCACAGGAGGTGTCTCAGTAGATTACATCATTGGGCTCCTTTCTGGTGGTTAATTTCTCCCAGACTGTAACAAACGGGTTACAAAATAAAAAAAATTTCCTTCAGTAGCACCTTAAATACCAACTAAGTTTATATTTTGGTATGAGCTTTCGTGTGCATGCACACTTCTTCAGATACACTGAAACAGAAGTCACCGGACCCTTGTGTATAGTCAGAGGGTGGGGAGGGGTATTACTCAGAAGGGTGGTGGGAATGGGTGATTGGCTGATAGGAGTGGTAAACCTGTTGATGACTGTTAACGACTGCAATTGGTCTTAATATATAGTCTCAATATATTGTTTTTTCATGTTCAGTTTCTAATCAATTACCCTCTGAAGTTCTAATCAGGCCTCAATATTCTGCGGTACTCATGAGTTTTTTAGTTTTCCAAATAAACCTTAGGGCTTCTGTCTCAGAGAGACCATAGGGGATTTTTAAAAGAAATTGCACATAACAGAGAATTGCAACACAGAGATTAAAACAAAAATTAAGGGTGTGGATAGAGAGAGATTACATTGCTCATATTTGGGTAGGAAAATCCCCCAAAGACGATAGGATAATTTATTATTTCCTCTTTATTAACAGCTCCTTGCTCCTTGCCTTGTTCAGGCTCCTGATCAGGTCTCAACAAAATGATGTAGCATTTAGGAACAAAGATGGAGCCCAGTAAGCCAGCACTGGAGGTCAAGATGGAGAAGATCTCCACAGCCACCATGTGTTTCCCCTTGGTGCTCAGGTAGACCGGAACAAAGGAGATCCAAACACTACAAAACAACAACATGCTGAAGGTGATGAATTTGGCCTCATTGAAGCTCTCGGGCAATTTCCTGTCCTGGCAAAAAAGGCCACAACAAAGCTGATAATGGCTAAAAAATGGCTTTTGCTCTGAATCTGGTGTGTGGAATGGTGAAAGAGCAGCAGAGAAGACATTAAACGGGTTTTAGAGGGTGCTCCGAACTTACGCAATCTTCATTGATGTTCGGAACATAACCCCCAATTAAGTGTGAAGTGGCTGTACTGAAATCACTGGGACTGGTTAATCATGACAGCAGCAACTCTACTGAAACCTTACTTGCAGGAAAATAACATAGAAAGGAATCTATATATATATAAATGTAAAAATCGTGAAAATCCAGGTTCAACTTTTCTCCGTAACCGCTTGACTGATCATCCTGAAATTTTGACACAACGATCCAGGCTACTCCCTGTTGGGGGCAAAAAACCCTCAAATCACACACCTGCGCAGGTACAGACCTGGTTTTCCACCAACTCAAACAGCGCCCTCAAGTGGAATTCCTCCTACAGTACACCCCCTCCCTTCCTGTGAAATCTAAGCCACACCCACAAACCAAATGACATCATCATCAACCAAGCAACTGAAACCACCAAGGCGGCCATTATCAGACCACTAGGCCTTTATGTAGGCCCCTGACAGGCCCGGGGAGGGGGGAAACCCACAGCAACGCACTCGGGGGCGCGGCAAGGGGTTTTTACTTTATCATTTAGCACCACTACCCCCCCCCCAAAAAAACCCCACCAAAAAACCAACATTGCCAAGTGGAGGTTGGGGCCTGCCGGGGGGGGGCACAGGACGCAGCACGGCCTTTGATTTATGTAAGACCCTGCACAGCAAGGGGTTTTAACTTTACCATTTAGCAACACTCCCCCCCCCAAAAAAAATCCACAAGACAAAAATAAATACCATCCTTCAAAACATCATGAGATATACCGGTCATGGAGGGGGGGGGACACAAACTGAATAGATCATGGATCGGGACCCACAAACCCCGCCTCTGCCACGAGATCCTGTAAAACAGGTGGCCTTGGCTCCATTTTACAGACTAGGGCTCAGCTCTACAGCCCTTTAAATACTATCCCAAATGGAGCCCTGGGTGGGAGGTGGGGGGAGGAGGAGCCCAAATAGGTCATGGGCTGACATAGGCTGGGGGGGGTAGATAACCCACAGCAATGGACTTGGGGGCACAGCAAGGGGTTTTTACTTTACAATTTAGCAACACTAGCCCCCCAAAATCCACAAAACAAAAATAAATACCATCCTTCAAAACGTCTTGAGACACACCGGTCATGGAGGGGGGGGGACAACAAACAGAATAGATCATGGATCGGGACACGTGGGGGCAATCACAGGGATTAGCCACAACAACACGCCACACCCACAAACCCCGCCTCTGCCACGAGATCCTGTAAAACAGGAGGCCATTCAACCACGAAAACAGCCATTCCACCCCAAGCCCAAAGCCTCTCCCGGCGGCTGCATTAATAAACGCCTGGCAGCATTAGGCAGTCGTTCATAATTTCTCCTAACACGCACTTGGGGGCACAGCAAGGGGTTTCGCTTTATAATTTAGTGGGCGTTGTGTCACATGCGAGGCTCCGGTGGCCATTTTAAGTAAGGGCAGTCGTGCCCCTTTTAATCTAGGCTTTACCGTGTTTCTCCAAAAATAAGACACCATCTTATATTTATTATTCCTAAAAAAAAAAACCACATTGGCTTATTTTCAGGGCATGTCTTATTTTTTATTTTGCGTCCAGCCTTGCCTCTTCCTTGGGGTCCTCCAGAACTGCGCCTATAACTATGTCTTATTTTTGGGGTATGGCTTATATTGCACAAATGCTTAGAAATCCTGCTATGGCTTATTTTATGGGTATGTCTTATTTTAGGAGAAACAACTGATTGTAAGCCTCTGTGTCTTCTTTTTAAAACAAACAAACAACCATTCACTTTCTCTCCCCAGTTTAAGTCCTCAGATATTTGTAGTGCACACACCCCACCCCATTTACAATCCCCTACCTTCCCCTTGCCACTTCCTGGGTTTTTTAATGGAACTGAACAACTCGGGTGCTTCAGAACGCGCCTTCTGTTGCCAGGCCCTTACAGGGCCCGGTCCAGGTAGATAATGTGGCCCTGTTTTTAAACCCCCCCTTCGGGATTTTTTTAAGTAGTTCTCTCCGTCCCAGGGCACATCAACACCCCTGATCCTTAATCTAAATATATAGAAATGTTCTCGATGCATGCACAGGGGCCAATGTATGGAGATACAGGGGGAGGGGACAACACTCCCCAGGGACAACAGAAGGCTCAGACAAAAGTGCACGCTGGGAAATAGAACCTAGAAGCTAACAGTTCCTTCTCCAAGGGTGGGGGCCAAGGTATGGAGATACATGGGGGAGGGGCCAACACTCCCCAGGGACAACAAAGGAAAGGGTATCCTACCGAAACACAGGGATGAGCCGGGGTGGAGGGAGGAGGGGCAGGATACGTCATGGATCGGGACAGGGTGTGTGTGGGATCACAGGAAAGAACCACAGCAACGCGTGGCCGGGTCAGCTAGTAAGACATGTTTGTTTGTTTTTTAATTGCCTCTCAATATATTGTTTTTCCTTGTCCTCTTCATGATCAATTACCCTCTAAGGCTCATGTCAGGCATCAATATTTTGTGGTACTCATGATAGCTTCTTAGTATTCCAAATGAATATTAGGGTGAAAAGAGATTAGAGACACTTGTTGCAAAGATACCAATAGTGGATATTTAAAAGAATTGCACATAACAATGGTAAGAGATAGAACACAGTATGATGTAAATAAAGAGAGATTATGTTTGCTATTTCCTCTTTATTAACTGCTCCTTGCTGTTCAGCTCAGGCCTCAATAAAATGATGTAGCATTTGGGGAAAAAGATGGAACCCAGTAAACCAGCACTGGAGGCCAAGATGGAGAAGATCTCCACAGCCACCATGTATTTCCCCTTGGTGCTCAGGTAGACCGGAACAAAGGAGATCCAAACACTACAAAACAAGAA